>NW_012113253.1:4993418-4993835 GCF_000951035.1 Colobus angolensis palliatus
CTTCTGACCTCAAGTGATCCGCCTGCCTCAGCCTCCCAAAGTGCTAGGATTACAGGCATGAGCCACCACACCTGGTCTGTTCTCCATTTTAGAGTCTGGTTCCCAAGCAATCCAACCTGTGACAGTTTCTCTTCCTCGCAAAGGGTGACCAACTGTCCTGGTATGCCCAGGACTGAGGCAGTTCTTAAGATGATCGCCCATCTTGTAACCAAGAATTCTAACAGATATAACTCTCAATAGCTTGGGTGACCAAAAAGTGTCACTGTTTCTCACCCTTTGAGGTGTCTGTGATGTAAATAAAAATATATTTGGTCTTTGCCCTACTGCCTGGCACAGAGCTTTTAAAACTTTTGGCATTTCCTGAATGATGGGAATGTCTTTTGTTACCCATAACAAGCTCCTTTTTTTTTTTTTTTT
>NW_012113253.1:5001063-5005792 GCF_000951035.1 Colobus angolensis palliatus
CCTTGTGATCCACCCACCTCGGCCTCCCAAAGTGCTGGGATTACAGGTGTGAGCCATAGCGCCCAGCCAAGGGAGGGCTGTCATTTTCAACCCTACCCTCTGACCTCCTGGAAGGAGTAGAGGGACTGGAGACAGAGCTCTACAAAAGTCCTGAATGAGATGTGATGAGCTCCCAGCTTGGTGAACACATTGAGGTGCAGGGAGGATGGTGTGCCTCTAAGGCCTTGGGAGCTCTGCATACCCCTCACCTCCCCATCCCATGTCTTGCCCTGTGCAACCCTTCCATTGTCTGTCCCTGAGTGATAGCCTTTATAATAAACCAGTAAATGTAAGTAAAGTGCCTTCCTGAGTTCTGTGAGCCATTCTAGTAAACTGTCAAACCTGAGGATGGGGCCATGGCAGCCCCCAGTTTGTAAGCTAGTTGGTTAGAAGTACAGGTGGCCCACCTGAGGTTGGGAGTTTGAGACCAGCCTGGCCAACATAGAGTGAAACCCTGTCTCTATTAAAAAATACCAAAAAATTAGCTGGGTGTGGTGGCACATGCCCGTAGTCCCAGCTACTCAGTAGGCTGAGGCTTGAACCCGGGAGATGGAAGTTGCAGTGACCCAAGATCGTGCCACTTAACTCCAGCCTGGGCAACAGAGGGAGACTCCGTCTCAAAAAAAAAAAAAAAAAAGACGTAAATACAGTTGGCCCAGACTTTTGATTTGGGCATCTGAAGTAGGGCAGTCTTGTGGGATTGAGCCCTTTACCTTCTAGGATCTGACACTAACTCCAGGTAGATAGTGTCAGAATGGAATGGAATGGAATGAAATGGAGTGGAGTGGAGTGGAGTGGAGTGGAGTGGAGTGGAGTGGAATGGAATGGAATGGTTGGACACCCAGTTGGTGACAGCAGTGAATTGGAGAATTGCTTGGTATGGAAAAACTCCACACATTTGGTATCAGAAGTGTTGTATGAGAAGGGCAAAAGAGTTTTTCTTTAGTGCCTAATTCTCACTGTAGACTAGCCACTCCATTGGCCTAGGCTTTTGCCATGTTATCTTCAGTGCTCCTCAGCCCTGCCAGGACCAAATCTTTGTCCTGAATCCCAGCCCTTTCTTCTGAGGCCCTAAGATCCTGCCTTCTCCCACATGAGGTCAAACCCTATGTTGTCTAGGACACTGAAGTTGTTACTTCCTGAGTTGGACAATTGTCTAGTGGTTAGACATTCCCTCTTTTAACTGTAGGACTGACTTATCCATCTCCCACCCCACTGCTATGACTTGCCTTCAACTATACGTGAGATTTCTGTTGATTAATAGCTCAGATGTCTTCTGTAGGGCCAGGCTCTCTCTTTCCAGAGTTGCCTTTTTCTCTTTCTCAATAGCCCGTGTTTCTGAGGCCACGTGCCTGCGCATCCCTAAGTTATGGTTGGAAGCCGATGAGAAGGGTGAAAAAAATATACAGACTCATGTTTCCGACAACATGAACTGAACACTTCCTATGTGCCACACACTGCACTAAGAGCTTCCTTCATTCATTTGAGAAATTGATTGCCAGCTATGGGGCAGGTACTATGCAAATGGCATTAGGGATATATCAGTAAACAGGAAGCTAAGGTATCTGCCCTGGGGAGCTTACTTTCTATTGTGAGATGTAATCAATAAGCCAGTGTTCCTGGTCCTGTTGGCTGGATCCTACACTGTTTCTCTGTGCCTCTCCCCCAGCTCCTGTATGTGTTTTTTGTGATGACTGCACCTGCGACTTTGCAGAGACCTGTTCTTGGGAAGCTGGAGGAAGATGGAAGTGCATGGGAGTCTATCCCACTCTAAACCCTACCCCAGTGGCCCTTAGCCAGTGACTGACTGCTACAGGAATAAGAACACAGTTTATTTGCGTCAAGTTGGGATAAACTCCAAGGCAGAATTTATACTGCAGAGCTCCCCTGTGGGATCAGGTTGAAGCTGAGACTCTGCCTCAAATCCCACCCACACTTTCCTCATTCCCCACCCCTGTCCTGCTCCCCTGCTCCCTTACTGGCTGCTACTCCTTAATAAATCACTTGCCCATGTATCCTCATCTCAGGATCCATTCCTAGAAAGCCTAACGTAAGACAGCAAGTCCGCAAATAGATAATGATAAGCTGCAATTCGTCTATGAGGAAAGGAGTGTTGCGATAGAGAACAATGGAGGAAGCTACATTAGACAGGAAAGGCAACCCAAGGAGGGGACATTTCAGCCAAGAAGGAACCAGATACATGAAAAGCCAGGAGAAGAGTATTTCTGACAGAAGGAATGTAAAGGGCAAAGGTCTTGAGGCACAAAAGAAGCAGGCATTTGGGCTGGGCACGGTGGCTCATGCCTGTACTTCCAGCACTTTGGGAGGCCAAGGCGGGCGGTTTTGAACTTGAGGTCTGGAGTTCAAAACCAGCCTGGCCAAGATGGTGAAACCCCATCTCTACTAAAAATACAAAAATGAGCCAGGCATGATGATGTGCGCCTGTAATCCCATATACTCAGGAGGCTGAGGAAGGAGAATTGCTTAAACCTGGGAGGCCAAGGTTGCAGTGAACCGAGATCATGTCACTGCCTCCAGCCTGAATGACAGAGTACGACTCCGTCTCAAAAAAAAAGAACCAGGATTTAGGAACAGAGAAGCCCATACATCATCTAATTTATCCCTAAGAGCCCTTTAATCAATGTGGAAACTGAGGCAGGAGAAATGAAGTAACTGGTTCCAGATTACCACTGACACACAGTATTGGAGAATTGAAACCCTGATCAGAATACTGACCTTGGTGACTCTGGGCTGTCACAGATGGCCACCAGAGTCTTATTTGCATGAGAGGCCCTCTGTCCCCAGGGAGGAAGGTGGGGGAGGGTTCATAATAGATGTTGAGGTTTAAAGAAAAGGAGGAGATAAAAGAGGAGACTGATCAGGGGGCTCACATTGGAAGTTATTTTTAACTCTTATCAAAGGTTGGCTGAAAAATGCATCTAATAAAATTACCTTCTATTTGGGACAGAAAAGTGATGCCTCTTTGCAGCTGTGGGAGAAATGGTGGGTAGGAGGTTGTTGGGGTCACAGGTTCACATGGCCAGACTCCAGGGGACCCTTTCTCCCCAACCCCTCCTGCTTCAGCACTACCAGGCCCCTCCCCCAACCTCCATGTAGCCCTCACTCCAGCAGGACCATTACCTGCTGTTTCATGAGCACAGCAAGCTCTTTGAGGCCTTTGTCCAAGGCACAGGCTGTTCCCTCTACTGGGGGACAGGGAGCAGGGTTCCTTCCCACCCTTTACCTGCTGGCAACACCTCCTTCGCTTTTAGGACTTAGCTCTAAAATTAGCTTCGTTGTGAAGTCTTCCCCCCTCCCAGGCAGTATTAGTCACCTTTCTGTGTTTCCAAAATGTTCTGTTTAGACGTGTGTTATGGACTTCACTATCCCTGTTTTTCAGGTGGGGAAAATCTGAGCCTAGCAGCAACTGAACTTGGAGAAAAAGTTGTAGGGCTGGCAGTAAGCACTAGAAAATTCTGTATCATAAGAGCCAGATGGGGCAAGAGAGTTCCTGATGACCCCTGCAGACCCGACTTCGTGAGGACAGGGGATCCAGGAAAGATGGCAGTGAAGGCAGAAGAAGGGAAGGCCCATTTGAGAGGCTACATGGGTCATTTAACTCTACTTCTGAAACCTTTGAGATTCACAAATTAAAATTAATTTCTTTTGTTGTAGTTTTTGAGATGAAGTTTTGCTCTTGTTGCCCAGCCTGGAGTGCAATGGCGTGATCTCAGCTCACTGCAGCCTCTGCCTCTTGGGTTCAAGCAGTTCTCCTGCCTCAGCCTCCCAAGTAGCTGGGACTACAGGCACGTGCCACTACATCCGGCTAATTTTTTGTATTTTAGTAGAGACAGGGTTTCACCATGTTGCCCAAGATGGTCTTGAACTCCTGAACTCACGCAAACTGCCCACCTCAGCCTCCTGAAGTACTAGGATTACAGGTGTGAGCCATTGCGCCTGGCCTAAAATTATTCTTTGATGAGGCTTTTCTCTGGAACTACTAAGAGGGACTGTGGCTATGAATAACCGGCTCCATTTGTCTGCTTTACTTATGAAAATCCTCAGTGTGGCTCTCCACCAAAGTATCCTGAATTAGTCTTGTGTGTCTGCACATGACACTATGTGAACCAAACTAAAGAGAACTATTCCCTGCTTTATATCTGTCACTGGGTTCCTATTAAAGTTTGCATTAGTAGCAACTCCCATGTTTGTAGTACTTTATAATTCACAAACTACCATGTTGTTTCAGTTTAATTTTCACACTGTAGGGACCAGGGGAAAAATTCCCCTCTGCCCTCTAAGGGGTCACTAAAAGTCACTAACAAGAGGAAAATTAATACAAGAAAAGGCATACAAATGTATTTGATCATAGTTGTATGTGACATGGGAGCCATCAGAATGAAGACCCAAAGATACAGAAGACGCTGCCCATTTTTATGATCAGGTTCAAAGTATGGACAGCTGTGTAGAAATGTGATGGACAAAAAGGGATGATCTAATGCTCACAGACTGGAGAAACTGAGCCAGGCCTGTCTAGTTTCTTCTTGGCCTCTCTGCAGCATTCCTTCCTTCTGGGTATGGAGCAGGGCCCTCTCTGGAATGAGGATCTAATAACCCACAATTAAATAAGACAGGTCAGGTAACTTCTTTAAGGCCAGTTTTTACACAAAAAATGCCAGTCGGGGCTAGA
>NW_012113253.1:5006217-5007579 GCF_000951035.1 Colobus angolensis palliatus
TAATTTTTGTATTTTTAGTAGTGATGGGGTTTCACCATGTTGGCCAGGCTGATTTCAAGCTCCTGACCTCAAGTGACCCATCAGCCTTGGCCTCCCAAAGTGCACGCATGAGCCACCGTGCCTGGCCAAAGACTCTAGTTCCTGTGGCTAGCCTCGTGGGAGAATGAGGTGCCAAGGACAGAACAGGATAAGGTCAGAGAAAAACTTTTGCTTCTGAGGCCTTCATTTTGGGGTATCTTTTTCTGAGATCTTACAATACAACATCAGAATAATGATACTGTACACCCATGTGATAGATGAGGATACTGAGGCTCAGAGAGGTAAGGTGACTAGCCTGGCAGCTACCTACCTTGGCAGGAAGTAGCAGAGCGAGAACTTTACCTATGCTTCACCAATTTTAAGTCCAGTACTTACCTAAGAACTTCCAACAGATGTTCCCCTGAGGTGAAGACTGGTTTCCAGAATTCCACTCTTCTACAAGCCTGAGAAAATTCTAATTGCTTGACCTTCAGAACTCAGGAAGACCTTTTTTGACTGTGGTTTGTGTCCTGGCCAAAAAAAGCATTATTACAGGAGCAGTTTGCAGCATGCCCTAACCAAACCAGGAAGAGCTCCATCACAGGTTGATAAATAACCCTGCTTCCATGAAGGAGAGATGATTCCAAAGAAAATAAACATACAGCAAATTGCTCCTTGTCGTAGGAAAGTTTCAGTGTATGGGCATAAGAAGAAGCATTTCCTAAGGAAGGAAGAAAATGGTGTTGGGGGTTAGGAATATAAAGTATTATGAAAAATAACTAATAAGAAATAGGGAAGGAGCAACATTCAGGATGGAATCATTTGCCAAAAGAAAAAGTAAAGTCTGGTCCAAGGGAAAGGCCATTCAATTCAGAAATAAATATTTATTTAACAATCCAAAAGTAAAAATGAAGAAATTCAAGGCTCTGGAATAAATTAATGTGCATCGAATCCCATGGGGTTGATTGTGCCATGGAAGACACCAATGACAAGAGAGGAAAGTAGTGGTCATTATAGCTACATTTATTAGTTCTTGTTATGTGCCAGGTGCTGTCCTATGACTTTAAAGATATAATCCCGGCCAGGTGGGGTGGCTCACCCCTGTAATCCTAGCACTTTGGGAGGCCAAAGCAGGTGGATCATGAGATCAGGAATTCAAGACCAGCCTGGCCAATATGGTGAAACCCCATCACTACTAAAAATACAAAAACTAGCTGGACATGGTAGTGCGTGCCTGTAATCTCAGCTACTCGGGAAGCTGAGGCAGGAGAATCACTTAAACCTGGGAGGTGGACATTGCAGTGAGCTGAGATTGCACCACTGCACTCCAGCCTGGGCAACAAG
>NW_012113253.1:5008902-5021267 GCF_000951035.1 Colobus angolensis palliatus
GGATGGTCTCGATCTCCTGACCTCGTGATCCACCCGTCTCGGCCTCCCAAAGTGCTGGGATTACAGGCTTGAGCCACCGCGCCCGGCTGGAGCTGCTGTTCTGAGTAGTCAAAACTATAAGTGTCCATGAGAAACTGGACTACCAGCAAGAAAATTACAAACATCAGAAGAGATGCAAAAAGAGGTAAGATCAAACAGTGTGGTAGCAGAATAAAATGCTCAGTAGACTTTGGAAACACTGTATCATGTAAATAGGATTTGGGCATAAGGAAAGGAGATTTATTTAACAATGTAGGGGGCATAAAAAGCAATTTAAGAGATGAATTAGGATGCCAGCTCTGAAACCTCCAAATAGTTCTACTATGAAGGGAGATGCATTCTTGGAGAGTTGACTAATAACAGGGTTCATGCTCCTAGTTTGTGCCTACTAAATATTAATTCATTTTGATGGCAGGTTTTATTAAGAATTATTGCTTAGAGCACTTAAATATTTATGACATATTTCAGCAGAGTAATTTACATATGTAAAGCTCTGCATAAATGTAAATGATAATAATGACAGTGTTGTTGGGCTTATATTTACTCTTTCATACATGCATTTGTTCATTCATCTCTTGTCTACCAACTGAGTGGATACTCTATTCCAGGCACTCCCTTGGACATTCCTAGCTTCTGCCCTCAGGATGTGTCTTAGTTTGCTCTGGCTGATATAATGAAATACCATGGATTTGATGTTTTAAACAATAGACATTTACTTCTTACAGGCCTGGAGTCTGGGAAGTCTAAGATCCAGGTGCTGGCAGGATGAGATCATGGCAAATTCAGTGTCTGATCCTATCATGGGGATACCATGTTTGATATGGTTTGGTACTGTGTCCCCACCCAAATTTCATCTCGAATTGAAATCCCCACGTCAAGGGAGGGAACTGTAATCCCCACGTGTCGAGAAAGGGAAGTGATGGATAATGGGGGCAGTTTCTCCCATGCTGTTCTCGTGACAGTGAGTGAGTTCTCGTGAGATCTGATGGTTTTGTAAGGGACTCCTACCTTATAAAAGGGAGCTTCACGTGTAAGCTCTCTCTCCTGCTGCCTTGTGAAGAAGGTGCCTGCTTCTCCTTCTGCCATGATTGTAAGTTTCCCGATGCCTCCCCAGCCATGCAGAACTGTGGGTCAATTAAACCTCTTTCCTTTATAAATTACCCAGTCTCAGCCGGGGCGGTGGCTTACACCTGTAATCCCAGCACTCTGGGAGGTGGAGGCAGGCAAATCAACTTGAGGCCAGGAGTTTGAGACCAGCCTGGCCAACATGGTGAAACCCCATCTCTACTAAAAGTACAAAAAATTAGCCAGGCATGGTGCTGAACACCTGTAATCTCAACTACTCGGAAGTCTGAGGCATGAGAATTGCTTGAGCCTGGGAGGCGGAGGTTGGAGTGAGCCAAGATTGCACCACTGCACTCCAGTCTGGGCAATAGAGGGAAAATAAAATTTTATTTTATTTATTTATTAAAAATAAATAAAATAAATTATCCAGTCTCAGGTATTTCTTTATAGCAGAGTGAAAACGGGCTAATACAACCCTCACGACCTAATTACCTCCCAAAGGCCCCACCTCCAAATACCATCACACCAGAGATTAGGACTTCAACACATGAATTTTGGGAGGATACAAGCATTCAGTCCATAGCAAGGTGCTTAGAGTACAGAGTGGGAGACAGAGCTATGAACAGATTATGTCTAGATAGGTCTATAGTGGACACTGTGGTGCACTGCCCAGATCATTGCTTCAAGATGGAGACACTCTTCCTCCCTATGCAGACTTGTCCATTAAAGACTCACAGATTAGTCCATCCCCAGGAATTGCCCTTGGCTGAAGGGAGCTGTCTTCCCCAAGGTTAATGCCCCTTCCTGGGATGGGGGCAGTCTGCATCCAATGACTGGCCAATGACTGGCCATTGAGGGAGTACCAAGGCCAGTCTCCTTGTCTCAACTGGAGTAAACACTGAAAGGTTACCCAGTCAGCTGAGGCCTCTGCTGCAATTGCACCACAGTTTAACTCTTCCTTTACCCAGTTCTGCTTCTCTCACTCCCTTATAGGTGTTGTTCCTGAGAACACGCGCCAAAAATACCTGTCTGCATATCAATCTCCATCCCTGAGTCCATTTTACAGGAAACCCCATCTAAGACAAGATGTAGCTTAGAAAATTATTATTAGGAAAAGCTGTCGTATTCACAGGTTGCCAGAGCCTACTTTCCAAATAGAAAACAGTAGTTACCTTGGAAGAAATCTTTGGAGAAGAATCACCAGGATGGCCTCTCTACATTGTATAAATACAGGGAAGAAGACACCCATTGCCCTGGATAAAGAGGGAACAGAGTATTTGTAGTGTGAGATAACCTGGCCCTCTCAATTGTCCCGGTGTACAGAGCTGGTCTGTTGGGGAGAATGTGGATAATTCTGCGTACAGGACCAGAAGCTTCCTGGGAGGGGAGGAATGGAGACCTGGAACCCTCTCCCTTTTGAGGTTTATATAACTCCTCTGATAAATGGGGCAGTCCCAGCTGAGGTCTCCTGGTGAGAAAAGAGAAAAAGTCTCCAGAGAGGAACTCACTAGAAGCAAAGGGGAAGTCCCTGGGACTCATGTCCCAGTTGCCCTGGTGTGAAAGTGGGCTTTGGGGAAAAGAATGATCATAAGATTGCAAGTTAAAAAGCCAAAGAGGTAAAGATTTCTAACAAGACAACACTGGGATCACCTTCCCTCCAAGGACCTCTTGACCAGTGAGGAATATTAACTTGCATGACTTTCATCTCAGCAGCAGCCAAGCACATACCGGACTACAAAACCAACTTTTTTTTTTTTTTTTTTGAGACGGAATCTCACTCTGTCGCCCAGGCTGGAGTGCAGTCGCGCAGTCTCAGCACACTGCAAGCTCCGCCTCCCAGGTTCACGCCATTCTCCTGCCTCAACCTCCCGAGTAGCTGGGACAACAGGCGCCCGCCACCATGCCTGGCTAATTTTTTTTTGGTATATTTAGTAGACACGGGGTTTCACCATGTTAACCAGGATGGTCTCGATCTCCTGACCTCATGATCTGCCCACCTCAGCCTCCCCTAAAGTGCTGGGATTACAGGCGTGAGCCACCACGCCCGGCCCAAAACCAACTTTTAATACTAGCACTGTAGAGTAGTAACAGAATCAACCACAATGGAAAATATGGGCCTACTGGAAACTGGTGAGAATTTCCAGTTCTATTTCTCTCATGTGAGCCACTAGAGTTTCCACAAATTGGTGAAGGGAGGCTGTTAACAATTTATTTAACACTCAAAAGGAATGTGATTTTATTGGTACTTTAATCTGGTGAAGGGGGTCATATGGTTACAAGTAATTCCAAAACTAAGTGAATAGTACATTAGGAAGAGGAATGGCTGGGCACGGTGGTTCATGCCTATAATCCTAGCAATTTGTGATGCTGAGGGAGGTGAATTGCTTGAGGCTAGGACTTTAAGATCAGACTAGGCAACATAGCAAGACTGTGTCTCTAAAAAATATTTTTAAAAAATTAGCTGGGTATAATGGTGCACACCTATGGTCCCAGCTACTCAGGAGGCTGAGGTGGGAGGATTGCTTGGGCCCAGGAGTTGGAGGCTGCAATGAACTGTGATTGTGCCACTGCACTCCAGCCTGAGCAACACAGTGAAACCCCTTCTCAAAAAAAAAGAAAGAAAAAGGAGGCATGACTACTGCCAAGGAGGAAGTCTTCCCGGAGGATATGAACCAAGCTAAGTCCTGCAGGCTTAAGAGGAGTCCCCAGGGGGATGATGAGGTGTGGCCATTCATCAGAAGGGCATCCTAGACTTTTCAGGACCAAAGCACAGAGGTGAAAAGAAACACTGTCCCCTGTAAATAATCTACATGGATCTAGAGCCCAGGAGGCACTGTAGGCAGGATGAGATCATGAAGGCCCTAGCAGCCATCATCAGACATGTAAACTTGATTTCCATGACCCTGGAGACTGAGGCCTAAAGGATAAGTAAGGGAATGAAGAAGGCCCTGCTGGGATCGAGGTAAATCTGTCAAACTGAGTCTATTCCCACCTAAAGGAAGTAACCATCCCCCAGCTTCTGCTAGTTGTTGCCATGGAGGGGTGCAGACCCAGGGTTAGCAAATCTTCGAAATTGTCAAGAAAAGCTGGAATTCCCGATATTTATAAGACAGACCCAGATTTTTTAAGTTGGCAATTATTCCAAAAACCACTGAGGGGGCTAAACAAAACACCTTTAGTTGCAGTCAAGGGCCTCCAGCTCACCACCTCTGCTAGACTGAAGGGAGCTCTCAGGCACAGAAGTGGAAAGTTCAGATTTGCATATTAAAAGTCACTCTTGGGCAGTATGATTAGAGAGAGTAAGATACTAGAGATAGGCAGGCTGGTTAATTCAACAACAGACTTTTTGAGACCTCTGTGTGTGACAAGAGCTGGAGTCACAATAGTGAGGTTATGGAATCTCAAGCCTGGTGTGGGAGACCAACATAATGAACAGTCCCACAAATGTGTAATCACGCACTACGAGTGTACTCCAGGGAAGAAAAGAGGAAGGCCCAAATTGTGGGGAAATATGGAAAAGAACGGATTAAAGAGCTATTTTGGAAGTCTGGCAACAACTTAGATCGGGGAGAAAAGAAAGGGCATTTCAAGATCTTACCCGGGTGAGTGGGTAGATGCTGTTGTGGAAAGAAGCAGAAAAAAGAGCATGGGAAATCCTGTCATTATTTAGAGTTACATAAACAGAGGAAAATGTGGTTTAAACAGATGATGCAAAGGAATGAGTGAAGTCCTACATTTTCATCTTTGTGCTCTTATGGAGGCTTCCAAGCTGCCATATTTGTTTCTTTCTGGAGATAAACCTGCCCTGCCATCTCACAAGGCACTTGTATTAGTCAGCATTCTCCAGAGAATCAAAACCAATAGGATCTATGTTCATCTCTACATCTATATTTATTTATTTGTTATAAGGAGTTGGCCCACATGATTATGAAGGTTGATGAGTCCCCAAATCTGTAGTCAGCAAGCTGGAGACCCAGGAGAGCCAAAAGTGTGGTTTGAGTCTGAAAGCTGGCAGGCTGGAGACGCAGTTCCAGTCTGAAAACAAGAAAAAAAACCAATGTCCTATCCTGAAGACAGGCAGGAGGAGTTTTCTCTTGCTAGTGGGAGGGTCAGCCTTTTTGTTCTATTCAGACCTTTAGCTGATTGGATAACATCCATTTGTATCGGTGAGGGGGAGTCTGCTTTACTCCACCTACCAGTTCAAATGTGCATCTCAGGCCAGGCGTCGTAGCTCACTCCTATAATCCCAGCACTTCGGGAGGCCTGAGCCAGGCAGATCGCTTGAACTCAGGAGTTCAACTCCAGCCTGGTCAACATGGTGAAACCCCATCTCTACAAAAATATAAAAATTAGCCAGGTGTGGTGATGTGCACCTGTAATCCCAGCTACTCGGGAGGCGGAGGCAGGAGGAAAACTTGAACCCAGCAGGCGAAGGTTGCAATGAGCCAAGATCACACCACTGCACTCCAGTCTGGGCAACAGAGCCAGACCTTGTCTCAAAACAAACAAACAAACAAACAAGAAAAGTTAATTTCCACCCAAAACACCCTCACATACACCCCCAGAATGCTTGACCAAATGTCTGGGCCATCATCTTCTCTCTCACGGGCTACTGTCACGGTCTCCTAACTGGACATGATGCTGTCTGTGCTAGTGATTTATCTGTGATCTTCAAGATATTCTTCTTTGCTCTTCTCTGTAACCCTGGAGTTGGGATGATGCAAACTAAATCTCTCCACCTCTCAGCTACCTGGCTTCCTGTTCGGTTTTCCAATGTGAGGCATTAGAAGGAAATCAGAAAGCAGAAGGAAAGAAGGGACTTCTACCTTGTTTTCCATTTCCTGTTTTTAATTTTACTTCAGTAGCAGCACATAACTGGCCCTAGCTCCAGCTTCTGAGTATTCTCAGTACCAACCTTGCTGTGCCTCCCCTCAACCCCCAGGTGCCAGCAGCAGCCATGCCACACCCCCTCACCTGCTGGGCTGCACTCCAGGGAGGTCTGAGCACCTGCAGAGCCACGCCCCTTTGGTGGAAGCACCAGCCAGACAGCAACCCCCTCATTAGAGATCTGAGCCAGGCAGAGCTGCCCTCAGAAATCCAAGCACCAGCCCCGTGGGGCCCCTCCTCCAAGCTCCTCAGTACAGGCAACTCCACCTGTTCCCTCCTGTTCCTCAGCCTTGGGAACAAGAGCTGCTTCCTGCAGTTATTAATCCCTAGGTTACCTAGCCTCTTCCTTTTTTCTTTTACTCTTTCAGCCTTCTAATGCCTGTGAAACCAATTCTCTGTATTTACTGAAATACCTACAGTGTTTTCTGTTTCTGACTGGCCAATGGCTGATAACTCTTTTTTTTTTGAGAGGGAGTCTCGCTCTGTCGCCCAGGCTGGAGTGCAGTGGCCGGATCTCAGCTCACTGCAAGCTCCGCCTCCCGGGTTCACGCCATTCTCCTGCCTCAGCCTCCCGAGTAGCTGGGACTACAGGCACCCGTCACTTCGCCCGGCTAGTTTTTTGTATTTTTAGTAGAGACGGGGTTTCACCGTGTTAGCCAGGATGGTCTCGATCTCCTGACCTCGTGATCTGCCCGTCTCGGCCTCCCAAAGTGCTGGGATTACAGGCTTGAGCCGCTGATAACTCTTTTAATCCATTTTCCATTTAGCGAACTTTTGAAATCAATTTTCCATTTACCAGTTATCTTTTGAAAATGTGGCTCACTCCCCAGCTATACTAGTCAAGGTGCTGGGTTTCAAACAACAACTTCTGGCTAATGTTTAAACGGAGAAGGGATTTATTGAAAGCGACTAGGGAGCTCAGAGAATCAAGAGGAAGACTGGAGAACAAGGTACCAAGTAAGGCTGTCACAGCAAAGCTCCCAGGACGGCTTGCTATGCCACTGATACCATACTGCAGGAGACATATGGGCAGTCAGGTGTCAGTGGACATTGGTTGCCTTACGCTGGACTCTGCTGCCACAGCACACTCATTCCTGGGCGCTCCTGACCCCACCACAGCCACCCTATTAATTTCTAACTGACCTTATGTCTTGGAAGATGATCTCACGATTCAAAGTCCCACGTAGGAGCATCTGATTGACATTGTAAGTGCCAGGGGAAGGGGAGAGAAACCATCTTTTCTATTCAATTCTAAGTTGTGGCTTCAATAATGGAACTGATGCCTGATGTGCCGTAAGTTTTGTGATTCCCAAAAATAAGAAGGGCTTTTCAATACCCAGGGTGATGATGATCCAGTATGTTGTCTAAAACAATCCAATAGCTTCCCCTCTCACTTAGAGTAAAAGTCCCAGAACTGGCCTTGATGTCTGGTATGATCTGTCACCACCTAACTTTCTGACCTCATCTCAGGCCAATCTTCCATGCTCCTATTTCTGTCACATGGGGTTTCTGTCTGTCCCTTGAGCATCCCATGCTCACTCTGACCCCAGGGAATCACTGTTCCCTCATTCTGGAAGATCCTTCTTGCTTCCAAGCATCGCTCAGATACCTTCTCCTCAGTGAAACCTTCCTAAGGAAGCCTCTAGCACATTCCCCTTCTCTTTGTAGCACGTTTGCTGTGTTGATTTGTTTTCCTTTTCTTGTGTATTGATTTGTTAATTAGCTGCCTCCCCTGCCTGGAATGCCAAGTCTGTGATGTCTATTCATTGCTGCTGCGTCCCAGCACCTGGAAGAGTGGCTGGCTCTAGGCAGGTGCTTACTGTTTGTTGAATGAACAGACAGCTAGATGGCTCAATTCTGTTTATTAAAGAGTCCTACTTGATAAAAGAAAAGCAAGACAATTTTATAATGAAAACAATGGCAAATTAGATTCCATTTTTTAAATAGATGCTTTTTAAAATAATTAACTTTAGCACACATCCATGACATTTCTTTTGGAGGTTTCACTAAGGAGTTAGGGCTTTAAGGTGGACCCTAATGAGGCTGTTTTAATCTTCGGGAGAGACTATGGTTTCCTTCTCATGGCCACCAGCTAGCAGTCCTCCATTTTATAAATTAAAGCAGAAGGTAAGGTTTAGGTAAGGAAAGCCACAAAGCATACCACATTCATACTGAGTATGAGTTTAATTTTTTAAATTTTTTTGGCTTTTTGTAGTTTGAGTTTTTTTGAGACCGAGTCCAGGCTGCAGTGGAGTGGGGTGATCTTGGCTCACTGCAACCTCCACCTCCCAGATTCAAGCGATTCTCCCACCTCAGCCTTCTGAGTAGCTGGGATTACAGGCATGTGCCACCACGCCTGGCTACTTTGTTTATTTTTTAGTAGAGACAGGGTTTCGCTGTGTTGGCTAGGCTGGTCTCGAACTCCTGACCTCAGGTGATCTGCCTGCCTTGGCCTCCCAAAAAGCTGGGATTACAGGCATGAGCACACTACACCTGGCCTGAAGTCTTATTAGCTGTGTGTTGTTGGCTCTGCCACTGCTAGCTGTGTGACCTTGGGCAAGCCACATAACCTCTCTTTGCTTCAATTTCCCATTTGCAAAATGGGAATAATAACCACATGTACACATAGGGCTGTTATGAGGACCGAATGAGTCAGTATATAGAAACCACAAGAAAAGTGTCTAGCATATAGTTACCTTTGATAAAGTATAAGTAGTATAAGCATAAGCCAGTATTATGGTTTGGATCATATTTGTATGTTGATAAGAGCAACTTCAACAAGATAAAAGTTTATATATCTTTCAGGGGCCAGATGCAGTGGCTCACGCCTGTAATCCCAGCACTTTGGAGGCAGAGGCGGGCAGATCACCTGAGGTCAGGAGTTAGAGACCAGCCTGGTCAACATGGTGAAACCCCATCTCTATTAAAAATATAAAATTAGCAGGGCGTGGTGGCAAGTACCTGTAATCCCAGCTACTTGGGAGGCTGAGGCAGGAGAATCGCTTGAACCCAGGAGGCAGAGGTTGCAGTGAGCCAAGATCAAGCCATTGCACTCCACCCTGGGCAAAAAAGTGAACCTCTGTCTCAAAAAAATAAATAAATAAATAAAGTTTATATATCTTTCAAATAAAAGAAGTCAGAGCTAGGCAGCCCAGGGCTGGTATAGCAGCTCCTTGGTCACTGGGGGCGGAAGCGCCGTCTTCCTCCACCCCTCCACCACCACTGAATACATGCTTTATATCCTCAAAGTTCAAGATGGCTGCCAAAGCTCACATATGCATTGTAAGCACCAGAAAGCAGGATGGGAGAAAGGTAAACAAGGACATACCTCACAGCCACATCAATACCCTGTAAGAAACCTTCCCACGGGGCCCTGGATAGTTCTTTTATTTGCATCTCTTTGGCTACAACTTAGTCGCATGGCCACACATAGCTGCCAGGGCTACTGGAAAATGTATTTTCACTGGATGTGTACACTGCAAATAAAGCTGGAATTCCATTACAAAAGAAGAAAGGAAAAATGGATATGGGCCTTTTGCAGTTATTTAACATCTCCAAATTTTAGTTTTTTCCTTTTAAAGTGGGAACAATAGTACATGCCTCATACAGCTGTCTGGAAGATTACATGAAGAAAGCTTAAAAACTGCTAGCACAGCCATGACACACACTAAGTAAATATTAGCTGTTATCACAAGAAGGAAAAAATGTATCTCTGCATGCTTTTAAAAATAAGATACACAAAACCAAATGGAACAAAAAGAAGAAAAAATATTCCCGCACAAAATACTGAGTAACTTCAGAGAGAAACCTACTCTATTCTGTGGGATTTTTCTACCTTTTTGTTGCTTTGGCCTTCTTTATCTCAACTGATTCTCAGCTGACGAAGTTCCAGTTTTAAATATCATATCACCCCACTTTGCTGCTTACAAAGGGCCACTGTGTCTGGGTGGGCCACCTCAAACTCACTGTTCTGGATCTTTCCAGTCTCGCCCACCACCAACTGCTGTCCAACTGTGCCCAGTGTTCTCACCCAGTGGTTCATAAACCCGGCTGACCTTAAGACTCACTTATCTGAAGAGTTCTGTAAAAATACAGACTCCAAGTTCCCACCCCAGGAATCAGCCCGAAACATTCCCCTACAACCGCTTCAGCTGTTTCAGACTGGCTTGGAGTTTTCTTGGACTAAGTAACTCAGCAACTTGAATGTTTATAGAGTACAGACAAATATATCTTGTAACACAAACTAAGTGTTACCAGGAGCCAGGCACTGATCTAAAGCACTTTACATGGACTAACTCGTTTAAGTTCTATTATTCCCCTTTATATAGATTAGGAAACCAAGGCACAGAGAGGATAAGCGACTTGCTCAAGGTCACACAGCAAATGGGGAGCTGAGATTTAAGCCTCAGCCTGTACACTTCACCTGTACGCTCTACCACCCTCCAGTCTATATTAAACAGTTAAGGCACTCCAATACAAATTACAAAAAAAATTTAACAGACTTCCTCCTAGCATTTATTAAATAAACTGACAAATATTCTTATATCAATTGATATTATTCTTATGATTATTTGTTTTCCCAAGAACTTGTGGCACAGACAAGTCTGTTATAAAAGTATTTCAGGCAGTCATCAAAATGGTGTTAAAATTATATTTTTATGTGTGCATAGGTACACAATGATGCTCTTTATGTAAAGAAATACATCTGCACAAACATATATACACATATATACTGTACATGCCCATAGACAGTCTCAGGGGAAACAGAGAAGTGTGACAGTTAATTCCAGGAGGTAACATTTTGGCGGATATTTCTTTCCCTCTTTAAATTTATCTGAAATAAACATTTGAATTTTGTGCCTTTTCCACTCCCAACACTGCTGGGCCTTCAGGCCTCTGTTGAGCAGGGGATGCGGGTCTCTGTTCCACAGGATGGGGTTT
This sequence comes from Colobus angolensis palliatus, assembly GCF_000951035.1. Taxonomy (NCBI): domain Eukaryota; kingdom Metazoa; phylum Chordata; class Mammalia; order Primates; family Cercopithecidae; genus Colobus; species Colobus angolensis. The sequence continues at coordinate 5,019,835 of NW_012113253.1, forward strand.
GTTGTTAAAGTGGTTAAGAATAAGGCCTACTTTAAGAGACATCAAGTGAAATTTAGAAGACAACGAGAGGGTAAAACTGATTACTATGCTCAGAAACACTTGGTGATACAGAATAAAAATAAATACAACACACCCAAATACAGGATGATAGTTTGTGTAACAGAGATATCATTTGTCAGATTATTTATGCCTGTATAGAAGGGGATGTGACAGTCTGCAGCATATGCACATGAACTGCCAAAATATGGTGTGAAGGTTGGCCTGACAAATGATGCTGCAGCATATTGTACTAGCCTGCTGTTGGCCTGCAGGCTTCTCAATAGGTTTGGCATGGACAAGATCTATGAAGGCCAAGTGGAGGTGACTGAAGATGAATACAATGTGGAAAGCATTGATGGTCAGCCACGCGCCTTTACCTGCTATTTGGATGCAGGCCTTGCCAGAACTACCACTGGCAATAAAGTTTTTGGCACCCTGAAGGGAGCTGTGGATGGAGGCTTGTCTGTCCCTCACAGTACCAAATGATTCCCTGGTTATGATTCTGAAAGCAAGGAATTTAATGCAGAAATACACGGGAAGTACATCACGGGCCAGAGTGTTGCAGTACATGTGCTACTTAATGGAGGAAGATGAAGATGCTTACAAGAAACAGTTCTCTCAATACATAAAGAACAGTGTAACTTCAGACATGATAGAGAAGATGTATAAGAAAGGTCATGCTGCTATATGAAAGAATCCAGTCTATGAGAAGAACCCCAAGAAAGAAGTTAAAAAGAAGAGGTGTGGCTAGGTGCGGTGGCTCACGCCTGTAATCCCAGCACTTTGGGGAGCTGAGGTGGGTGGATCACCTGAGGTCACGAGTTCGAGACCAGCCTGGCCAACATTCTGAAACCCCATCTCTACTAAAAAAATTAAAAATTAGCCAGGCATGGTGTCAGGCGCCTGTAATCCCAGCTACTCGGGAGGCTGAGGCAGGAGAGTTGCTTGAACCTGGGAGGTGGAGGTTACAGTAAGCCAAGACCATGCCATTGCACTCCAGCCTGGGAACAAAAGCTAAACTCCGTCTCAAAAAAAAAGAAGAGGTGGAACCATCCCAAAATGTCCCTTGCTTGGGAGAAAGATTGGGTAGCTCAAAAGAAGGTAAGCTTCCTCAGAGCTCAGGAGTGGACTGCTGAGAGCTAAATCAAACAACTTTCTGTGAGGATTTTTCAGATAAACACAATAAACTTATTGACAGCAAAAAATAAAAACAAAAACAACACCCCCAAATTTGAATTTTGTTTAATAAAAAATTCCTAAATTAAAAAAATAAGATGTTGTATGTATTTTGAAGCAAAAGGTTTGTGAAATAATAAATAATGCCTGTCTGTTTTCTTGGAGAGCCTTGCAAACCCTTCATTTAAAATTTCTCCACCCTGGCTAACATGGTGAAA
>NW_012113253.1:5021992-5022479 GCF_000951035.1 Colobus angolensis palliatus
CTTGCACAGTGCTGAGGCCATTGGTTTTAGAGTCTAACAGGTGTGGGTTTAAATTCTGGCTGTGAAGCTTCCTGGCTTAGCGACAGACTTCTGAACTGCCCAGGTCACTGAACTGCCCAGCCTCACTCATGCACTGTCTGTGTAAAGGTTCAAGGGCCTGGACATTTAGCAGGCTGAACATGTGTATCTCGGTAACTGATACAAGGTAACCATATGGTTAACAAGAGTCTGTCATCATCAGAACATAACTCAGTGTTTTTAAATGCTAATCACAAAACTGGCATTTTTGGATAATAATAAAAGTTATAAATAATAATTTACTATTGAAAGCTCAGCCTCCACTCTTTCAAAGACATTTGAGAAATGGAAAACGTCACCCTGACCTCAGGGATCCAGCTGAAGTTGGTTTAAGAAATTGTTTCTAGGCTGGGTGCAGTGGCTCATGCTTATAATCCCAGCTCTTTGGGAGGCTGAGACGGGTGGATCA
>NW_012113253.1:5023469-5034827 GCF_000951035.1 Colobus angolensis palliatus
TCTCTCCTATATTTTTTCTGGGGAACCCTGACTAACGCACTCCCTTTCTGCTGTCTCTGGATGGGGCTGTCTCCATCCTACTCTCAGGCATTGCCACCCCCTGTGCCTGAATGGTGGCTCTTAAGGCCTTTTTCTCCTAATTCTAGTTCATCTGGCTTCCTCCCCAAATGCTGCTGAAACTGCTTTCTGAGAGGTCACCAGTGACTCTCTTATTGTCAAATCCAGAGCTCAGCCTTATCTTCCTGGACCTTGCTCTGTCAGACATCACTTCCCGCATGTCTCCAGGCACCGTTCTTTGTGTCTATAAATGTGCTACAATTTCCAGTAGCCTTGAGTCACTCCCTAGCAATGACAGCATTTCTGGAATCCCAACTTCTTACTGGTCAGCAGTTTGGTTTCTGGAACCTTAAGCTCTCAGTTCTGCCACTTCTACCTGCATGACCTTTGGCAAGTTGCTTAACCTTTCTATGCCTCAGTTTCCTCATCTGTAAAACAAGGCTGTGGATAATGTCTACCTCTCAGGTTGCTGTGAGAAATTGATGCATTAGAGCTTCATCATATAGAAAGAGGTTTGTAAATGTTAACTATTATCTGAGTGCAGTCTCACCTCCCTTTCACTCCTCAATATACCAGATCCTGTCTCAGGCCCTACCACTCCTGAGAAACCACTTCATCAGGTCACCCATGACCTATTACTTGTCAGTATCTTCTGCCCTGTGTTTCTGCTCCTCTGTTGCACTTGATGTTCTCAATAACGTCCTCCTTCCCTCATTTACTGCCATTTCCTGCTGCACACATCACGTCCTAGTTAAACTGAATGAAAACACATACCCCTGGGGTGTTTTCTCACCTCCAAGCCTTTGCTCTTGTTGAAACCGTACCCCTCCTGTCACACAGAAGGCTCCTTCTCACTCTCACACAGGTAGTCCTTACCTCCAATATCCAACCCCGCTCATCCCCCTCACCCCACCTTCCCTGGTTAACTTCCACTTATCCTTTAAGCCTTTCCTCACGCCTTGCTTCCCCAGGAATCCCTTCCTATCCCACTCTCCCACCAAAGCTGGGTTAGGTGTCCCTTTCTGGTGCTCACATAGCACCCACGTACTTCCCACGCTGTACCGTATTTCTGTCTCTCCAAAACAACTGTAAGTGCCTTAAATTCAAAATGATTTCTTATTCTTTTTCGAGTTGCTAGCATTGACATGGTGCCAGACACATACTAGGGACTTAGTAAATGTTTATGGAATGAAGTAATCAATTAATAATATTAATACCCGTTTACTTCCATGGAGTCTTAGAAGGACCCAGGACAACTAGACTTGCAGGGAGTTAGGCGATTAGAAACAAATCAGAAGGAAGGGGGAAAAAAACCTGCATAAAATTTTGCAATGTGTAGTAAGGAAGTTGGAGACTGGTAGTGTTTGGCAGGAGTATAGGAGGGCTTGCCATGCAGAGAAACTCTCAAAACAGAGAAGCAGTGCCCATTGGAAGGCTGACTTTAGATTCCTCTAAGCTGTGCTTCGGTTCTCTCACCAAATTGCTAGCTAAATAGAAGGCAGAGGAAACGTGAAGAAAATGTATATCCACTCTCCCTCTTGCGCTCTTCCAAAAAAAGCACAGTGAAATCCATATGGCTTGAAAAGATTCTTCCAAATGCATGTTAACTATGCATTTTTATGCTGGAAGAAATGAAAAAGAAAAAAATTTGTTTTAAAAAACTTGGGAGAAATACAGAACATTCTCTGTCGATTGATATAGATTCCCATGGGCATAATCAGGTTATTATCTCCTTGTGAACAACTCCCTTGCAAGCCAACAATTACATCATCAAGCACAGAACCCAAAGAATGTCTGGGTCTTTAGTACCTTTGTTATCATTGCTTTTGTATTTGACATTAGTTGTCATTGAGAGAGATTTACCATCCACCATTCCTAGAACCAATCATCACCTAACAGGTAAGAAGCATTGAGCATTAGTACTCACAAGTTTTAAAAAATTAAAATCTTCACCTTTTTTTAAAACAGATAATACATTCACATGGTCAAATTTCAAGAGCTACAAAAGAGTGTGCAATAAAAACTTTTCCTCTACTCTGTCCTTTCAGAGGTCTTCTAGTTATACAAAAAGACACATGGTTAGGTGCAGTGGCTCACGCCTGTAATCCCAGCACTTTGGGAGGCCAAGGTGGGCAGATCACCAGAGGTCAGGAGTTCCAGTCCAGCCTGGCCAACGTATTGAAACCCCGTCTCTATACAATAAATATACAAATATATTGTATTTGTATATTTAAAAATACAAAATTTTGCTGGGCGTGGTGGCGGGCGCCTGTAATCCCAGCTACTTGGGAGGCTGAGGCAGAATTGCTGGTATCCGGGAGGTGGAGGTTGCAGTGAGCTGAGATCGCACCATTGCACTCCAGGCTGGGGGACAAGAGCAAGACTCTGTCTCAAAAAAAAAGAAAAAAGAAAAAAGACAACGTGCATACAGGTATACATTTTTTCCAAAACCTGCTTTCTGTTATATCCTGCTTGCATACAATCCTGCACCTTGTATTTTTCATGTAACAATCAATTAGGGAAAGTGTTCCACATCAGTATATAGAGGAAGTTTTTCATTTTATTTGCTGCATTGTATGAATAGACTATGATTTATTTAACCCTTCCCTACTCATGGACATTTAGGTTGCTTCCAATATTTTGTTAAGCAAACAGTGCTGAAATAAATAACCTGTACCTACATTACTTTGCATATGTGCCAGGATATCTGTGGCATAAATTCCTAGAAATGGATTGGCTGGGCCAAAGGGCATGTTAATTTGTGCTTTTCTTAGTGGTTGCCAAAGTTCTGTCCGTGGAGGTTGTCGTACCAATTTACCCTCCCACCAGCTGTGTTCCACCAACAGTGTCAGCCAACTTCTAGGCTCTGCCAATTTGGAAGATGAAGAACGACATTTTGATACACTTCTAGCTTGTGTTTCTCTTATTATTGTGTATGGCTGTGCCTTTCCCACCCCCTGCATCCTGAGACAAGGTCTGGCTCTATCACCCAGGCCGGAGTGTAGTGGCATGATCTTGGCTCACTGTAACACCCACCTTCCACGCCCAAGCCATCCTCTCACCTCACCTCAGCCTTCCAAGTAGCTGGGACTACAGGTGCTTACCACCATGCCTGGCTAATTTTTGTGCTTTTTGTAGAGATGGGGTTTCACTGTCTCACCCAGCTGGTCTCAAACTTCTGAACTCAAGCAATTCACCTGCCTCCATGGTCTCAAAAAAGGCTAGGATCATAGACGTTAGCCACCACACCCAGCCTTTTTTACATTTTTTGTTTTTTTGAGCCCTCAGTGCTAGTCACCCTTCTCTCTCTCTCTCATTATAAAATAATAACAATAATAGCTCACACTTAGGCAGTGGCTTGCCATTGCCAGACACATTGTAGGTGTCTCATTTAGCCTGTCAACGGTCCTGTGTTGTAGGTACTGTTCTCACCCCTGGTGTACAAATGAGGACATTGAGACTTACTGTGTTTAAGTGACTTGCCCAAGGTTTCACAGCAATAAGTGGCAGAGCCAGGGCTTAAACCCAGGCTTCTATGACCATAAAGACAATTTTCTTAAAAATTAGGCAACTTTGGCCAGGCGCAATGGCTCACTCCTGTAATCCCAGCATTTTGGGAGGCTGAGGTGGGTGGATCACTTGAGACCAGGAATTCAAGACCAGCCTGGACAACATGGTGAAACCTTGTCTCTACTAAAAATACAAAAATTAGCCAGGCATGGTGGCGAGTGCCTGTAATCCCAGCTACTCTGGAGGCTGAGGCAGAAGAATTATTTGAACCTGGGAGGCAGAGGTTGTAGTGAACTGAGATTGCACTACTGCCCTCCAGCTTGGGTGACAGAGTAAAACTCTGTCTCAAAAAAAAAAAAAAAAAAAAAAAGGCAACTTTGTCTACTGCTCAGCAACAACAAAAATAGAGGCCCTCAGGTATCATTCACTGATTATCTCCCTAAAGTTCTGAGAAAGCAGCCCACTAATGTCCTTTTGCACTTCTGCCATCTTTTCAGGGTAACGTCTTCTCATGTTCCTGCCTCCTTTCGAGATGGCTTGTGCTGTAAGGGGATTACACTAATATGTGGACCCAGGCCTCCGAGATGAGACTGATACTGGCTGGAGGCTTCCAGAAATGCAGCCACATGAGAGGAGTGAGTAACCATTTGAATAAACACTGGTTCATGAATTATTATTTCTTTCTTTCTTTTTTTTTTTTTTGAGACAGAGTCTCGCTCTGTTGCCCAGGCTGGAGTGCAATGGCATAATCTCGGCTCACTGCAACCTCTGCCTCCTGGGTTCAAGCAATTCTCATGTCTCAGCCTCCTGAGTAGCTGGGATTACAGGCACACTCCACCACGCCTGGCTAATTTTTTTGTATTTGTATTAGAGATGGGGTTTTGCCATGTTGTCCAGGCTGGTCTCAAACTCCTGAACTCGGGCAATCCACCCTCCTCTGAAAGTGCTAGAATTACAGGCATGAGCCACTGTGCCCAGACTGAATAATTATTTCTTAATAGCAACTTCAGGCCTACAAGTTAGGAAGAAGTTCATTCATTCATTCAACAAATATTTAGGGAACTAGGCACTGTTCAGGCACTTGGAAACAGCAATGAACAAGATAAACTGGGTCTCATAAAATGTACATTAATGGCCAGGCATGGTGGCTAACGCTCATGATCACAGCACTTTAGGAGGCCAACATGAGCAGATTGCTTGAGGCCAGGAGCTCGAGACCAGCCTGGGCAACATGGCAAAACCCTGTCTCTACCAAAAAAATTACAGAAATTAGCCAGGCATGGCAGTGTGTACCTGTGGTCCCAGCTACTCAGGAGGGTAAGGTGGGAGGATCACCTGAGCCCAGAGAAGCTGAGGCTGCTATGAGCCATGATCATGCATGATCATCGCACTGCACTTCAACCTGAGCGATGGAGTGAGATGCTGTCTCAAAAAAAGTAAAAAAACCACAAAGACTAAAAATGTTACATTAGATAATAAATAAGAAAAGTTGTAAAAATTGATAGTAAGTGCTATACAGGTTAAAACTGCATATTTTGTAAAAAGGAGCTGCTTTGGATTTGTTCATTGGTATAAGGCCTCTCTAAAGGGGGTGCCAGTTACACTGAGCAGAAAATGACATGAGGGAACCAACAACTGAAGTTCAAGGGAAGAACATTTTAGGCAGAGGGAACAGCCAGTGCAGAAGTCCCAAGTCAGGAACAAGCTGATGCACACTGTGGGAGAAAACCTGTTGAGCTGCAGCAGAGGGAGGGGGAAGGGAGGTTTTGGCAGAGGCTGGAGTGGTAGGTGTGGTCAGATCTCACCTCAGGACTCTGTGGGTCAGGAAAGAGAACTTGGATTGTGTTATGTCCAAGGGAGGCCATGGGAGATCTTAAACTCGGGGACAGAGGGTGTACATGTGATACAATCTGATACTCTTTTTAAAAACCATCACCCTGGCTGTAGGGGGAGAGCAGACTCTAGTGGGTTAGTGAGTGAGTAAGGGGAGCAGTTGGAGGCTATTGCAGTGGCTTGCACTGGAGATTATGAAGGCATGAACAAGAGTAGTGCTTCTCAAACCTGAGCAGGCATCAGAATTCTCTGAAGAGTGCCATCCCCAGAGTTTCTGATTCTAGATGGAAATGACCTCAACATTTTGCATTGCTAACAAGTTCTCTGGTGATGCTGATGTGGCTGGTCTGTAAACCCTGCTTTTAAGTAACATTGGACCAGACTGGAGATGCAAGAAGTAGACTGATTTCAAACCATTTTGGAGGTACAGTTGATAGGATTTACTGATAGATTGCATTTGCAGGGGAGAAGAATCAAGGTTGACCTTGAGTTTTTGGTTCAGCAACTGAGGGAACAAATGCCAGTATATACTGAGAGTGGAAAACCAGAAGGAGGTACAGACTGAGGGGGGAAAAAATCAAGAGTTCTGTTTTGGGCATGTTAAATTTGAGATCCCTGTGAGACATTCAAATGGAAATGTCAGTCACGCAGTGGGGAGTGCTGGTATTGGAGCAGGAGGTCAGGACATCTCAGTGTAGAGATGAAATTTAAAGTGATGGACTAGACACAATGGCCTTCTGAGAGCATGTACCTGGGGAAGGAGCGTGGGACAGAGTCCTGGCATTCAACATCTAGAGGTCAGGAACAGGAGGGGAGACAGTGGACAGGAGGACAAACTGGAGAAGAATGTTGCTAATGCTAAGAGGAGAAAGACTTTCAGGAATATGGCCAGCAATGTGTAACAACTGGAAGCAAGGTCAATACAAGAGAGCCAGGGAGCAGAGGAGAGGATCCTCTGAGAAGGAGAAGAAGGAATGAGTAAGAATGACTGAAGACCTTTTGAGAATCCACAAATCTTTGTAGCTGCAGCTGGATTCTTCATGCACTGTGATTAGCCATTAACTAAAAACAGAAAGAGGCCCCACGCTTTTCTTCTGGGACAGTGAAAGAGGTGGAAACCTCAGCTATCCCATCTCACTCTCCAGCCAGCCTCAAGTCCTGGGGTGGAGGCAGCATTCAAGGCGGGGACAAAACAGATTGAGTCCGGGGAAGTGGGAGAATGTAGGCAGGAGGCTGTCATGGGAATCAGAAATGACCCTGGGTGGCTTCTCGGACAGGCCTGCATCGTTCTGGAAACTTCTTCACTTTAGCCTCAAAGAAACAAGCATCCCCAGTCCCATCCAAGAGCAATTCCTCACCCAGTGTTTGTAAGCCCTGGGCCGCCTGCCGCAGCGGAGCTGTGGCTCCACTGCCCGTCTCCTCCCTCTTCTGTATTTTTGATGGCTTCCTCTAGCCTGGCTCCTTCCCCTCAGACTACAATAATGCCACTCCAGCCTAAAATAAAGCTCTGTCCTCCACCCTTCCTTCCCTGGGCTACTGCTTTCATTGCTTTTTCCCCAAACTTCCTATGTCAATGCTTGTGCTTCCTCACTTTCTTTTTCATCTGCAACCACTAGAATTTGGCTTCCATCCCTGCCACTGTCTCAAAAGCCACAGCCCTCTCCTAATCATCAATTGAAGGGTCTGCTCCTGTTGGCCTTCACCTCTGGCCATCTCTCTGCTGCATTTCACACACTGGCCACCCACTCCTTCTGGAAACTCTTGCTTCCTTCTCTCACGCCCTCACCATCCCACACAAAGGCTTTCCTCCCCAACCCCCCAGGGTCTGTGGTCCATGATTCCCTGTGTTCATCACCCTCTTGGCTCTTCTCTACTCTCTCCTGGTGATTTCATCCACACTCTTTCACAATCACCCCGTTATGAATTGGTGACTTCCAATTGCTCTGGTATTTTCAGGTGCCTATGTGACATCTGCATGTTCCACAGGCATTTTAAAGATGCTCAAAACAAAATCTGAACCCATAGTTTGCACTTAATAACTTTTATTTATTTGTTTATTTATTTTTTGAGATGGGGTCTTGCTCTGTCACCCAGGCTGGAGTGCAGTGGTGCGATCTCAGCTCACTGCAGCCTCTGCCTCCCAGATTCCAGCAATTCTCCTGCCTCAGCTCCTGGGTAGCTGGAATTATAGGCATGCACCACCACACCAGACTAATTTTTGTATTTTTGGTAGAGACAGGGTTTCACCGTGTTGGTCAGGCTGGTCCCAAACTCTTGACCTCAGGCAATCCGCCCACCTTGGCCTCCCAAAGTGCTGGGATTATAGGTGTGAGCCACTGTGCCTGGCCAATACATGTATTTTAAGTATATGTTTGTCGAATGAATTATTTTCTCCTTGCCCACTCCTCCCTTTTACATAGTGAAGAAAAAGTAGTAAACAAGAAACAAAACACAAATACCTCCTCCCCTTTTGGATCACCTCACACCCTTTTCCCTCACCACATGTAACTGGTTGCTTGGTCTGATTGATTCCATCTCCAAAGTGTTCTGAATCTTTCCTCTCCTCTATTCTTCTTTCCATTCTTCTTCGGCTCTTCTCCTTTCTCTGGCTGTCTAACGTTGGAGACAGTCAAATGGTTCTTAAAACTGGCTATACATTGGAATCCCCTGGAAGATGTAAAAAAGCCTGATGCTGGGCCGGGCGCGGTGGCTCAGCACTTTGGGAGGCTGAGACGGGCGGATCACGAGGTCAGGAGATCGAGACCATTCTGGCTAACATGGTGAAACCTTGTCTCTACTAAAAATACAAAAATTAGCCGGGCGCGGTGGTGGGCGCCTGTAGTCCCAGCTACTCAGGAGGCTGAGGCAGGAGAATGGTGTGAACCCGGGAGGCGGAGCTTGCAGTGAGTGGAGATCACGCCACTGCACTCTAACCTGGGCGACAGAGAGAGGCTCCGTCTCAAAAAAAAAAAAAAAAAGGCCCGATGCTCTGCGTGACCCCGATCAACTGAATCGGAATATCTGAGAGTGAAGCTAGATGCAACAGTGTTTCTAAGAATCACTACAGGTAATTATAATGTACAGTCAGATTCAGTCAGATTTGAGAACCAGCCAGGTGCGGTGGCTTACACTTGTAATCCCAGCACTTTGGGAGGCCGAGGCAGGCGGATCACCTGAGGTCAGGAGTTCAAGACCAGCCTGGCAAACATGATGAAACCCCGTCTCTACTAAAAATACAAAAATTAGCTGGCCATGGTGGCGGGCGCCTGTAATCCCAGCCACCTGGAAGGCTGAGGCAGGAGAATCCCTTGAATCCGGGACAGGGAGGTTGCAGTGAGCTGAGATCACACCACTGCACTCCAGCCTGGGCAACAAGTGCAAAACTCTACCTCAAAAAAAAAAAAAAAAAAATTTGAGAACCAAAGATGGTATCCTTCTCCAATAACCAGTATTTCTTCCCCCAAAAATAAAAAATAAAACCTGATATTAGCACTCTCCTGCTTTAAAACTTCACATAAAGACAAATACATTAGCTTACCCCTGTAATCCCTGCACTTTGGGAGGCCAATGAAGGCAGATCACCTGAGGTCAGGAGTTCAAGACCAGCCTGGCCAACATAGTGAAACCTTGTCTTTATGAAAAATACAAAAATTAGCTGGGTGTGGTGGTGGGTGCCTGTAATCCCAGCTACTCAGGAGGCTGAGGCAGGAGAATTGCTTGAGCCCTGGAGGTGGAGGTTGCAGTGAGTCAAGATCATACCACTGCACTCCAGCCTGTACAACAGAGCAAGACTCTGTCAAAAAGAAGAAAGAAAGAAAGAAAGAAAAGAAAGAAAGAAAGAGAGAAAGGGAGGAAGGGAGGAAGAGAGGAAGAGAAGAAGGGAGGGAAGGAGGGAGGGAGGGAGGGAGGGAGGAAGGAAGGAAGGAAGGAGAAAGAGAGAAAGAGAAAGAAAGAAAGAGAAAGAAAGAAAGAAAACTTCAGATGAGAGCGCAGAGTTTTAGGACAGTGAAACTACTCTGTATGATACTATAATGATGATGGATATGTGTCATTATGGATGTGTCTAAACCCACAGAATATACAATACCAAGGACAAACCCTAAGGTAGACCATGGACTTGGGGTTATTGTGATGCATCAACGTGAGTTCATCAATTGTAACAAGTGTACCATTCTGGTAAGGGATGTTGATATCATCAGGGAAGTTATACACGCATAGGGGTGAGGAATATAAGGTAAATCTCTGTATCTTCTTAATTTTGCTGTGAACCTAAATCTGCTCTAAAAAAACAAAGTTAAAAAAATTTTGAGAAGACACAGCAGGACTCTTATCTTGGACTCCAGTTTCAGGAGATAATGTGAATCTCCTTATATTATATACAAAATATTGTATATGAGGAGAGGATTCATTCATTCTCAAAGGAGTCTGATTCAAAAAAGATAAGGAAATAGTACCGGAGAGTAGTTAATGGTCAACACTTACTGTCTGCCAGGCAGTGTACTAAGCACTTTATATATACCGGCTTATAAAGGGCTTATCAAAACTCACCCAGAAGGATGAGTATAGCCCCTGTTTTACAGATGATGATTAAGCAGCTCCCCCAGATGATGATTAAGCAGCTCCCCCAAGTCAGTAAGTTTTTGGAATTTGGATTCACACCTGACTAGATCTGCTCTTTACTGCCTCCGTGGTTTGCAGGACTAATTCAAGTCTTTTGGCACAGCAAACAAGGCTCTCCACCATCTGCTAATCGAATGCATCCTTCCTTACCCTCTCATTCTCTGAAGAAATCATGTAGTCCATGCTTCTGTCCCCCTTATATGCTGCACCCATTCCCTGGAATGTCCTCCCTTCACTTCCCTGCCAGGCAGAATCCTTTTCACACTGCAAAGGTCAGCATGAACATCCTCTGCAGCTCTCTGAAACCTTCTCTCCTCTCCCTCATTTTCCCAGAAGACATTGATTATGGCACTTTCAGCATCTGATGATAGTGGTGTTCATGTCTCTCTCCTGACAGACAGAGTTGAGAGAAGCAGCTGTGTCTTGTTCATCTGTAGCTCTCCAACATCTTGCAGTGCCCACTGGCCCATAGGTGGGGCTCAACAGACATTTGTTGAAAATAATATAAGTGTGCATTCTACTTATCGGAGAGTACCTAGGTTCTAAAGTGGGGAAAATAGACCTTTGTCTTATGAGAATGACGTTTAATATGTTCTTATGTTGCCAGGATATCCCTCTGATCTCATAGGGTCATTGTTAAGATTAGTTCAAATAATTATTTAAAAGCACTTTGCATTGTTAAACACTATGAAAAAGAAGGCTTGATTATTGACCAACTCTCTGCTCACATCCAGCAGCTTATGGACCATTATGCATGTCAGGAAATGCAGATTTAACAGCCACCAGCTACATGCCTTCAAAAAGTCTGTCATCACATTGGCATCTCCTGCTTGGAAACAGTTTCCTCATTGCTGTGGCATTCTGCACAGCTGAAAGGGCCACACCAGGAAAGCCCAAATGAATAAATACTCACTTTAAACTGCTTTTGTAAAACATGTTTCCAGAGTCTCGAGAGGTACAAACAAAATTGCTCTTACAGAGGTGAGAGGAGACAGAGGTACCCGAGTGCAATTGTACATACATGGATCATTATGAAACTTCCCAATTTTGATAGTATTCTATTATGCCAACTCTAAAATACAACACGTGGGAACAAATTATATTAATTTGTCTTTTAACGAAAATCATCAAATTGTGGCAAAATCATGATGTTTGATGTATCCTAATTTTAAATATTCTCATATTTTCTAAGTATTATTTTTTAAAAAAGACAAATGTTATTTTGTCTATTTAAGGTATACAGCATGATGTTATGAGATACATATAAACAGTAAAATGGTTACTATAGTGAGGCAAATTAACATATCCATCATCATACAGTTACCCCCCTTTTTGTGG
>NW_012113253.1:5035300-5036991 GCF_000951035.1 Colobus angolensis palliatus
CCTCTGTCAATTCTTTATTTGAGACAGAGTTTCACTCTTGCTGCCCAGGCTGGAGTGCAGTGGCACCATCTCGGCTCACCACAACCTCTGCCCACCTCCCGGGTTCAAGCGATTCTCCTGTCTCAGCCTCCAGAGTAGCTGGGATTACAGGCATGCGCCACCATGCCCGGCTAATTTTGTGTTTTTAGTAGAGATGGGGTTTCTTAACCCCATTTGGTCAGGCTGGTCTCTAACTCCCAACCTCAGATGATCTGTCTGCCTCGGCCTCCCAAAGTGCTGGGATTACAGGCGTGAGCCACTGCGCTCAGCCTACAAGATGGTGATTTCATTTCCTTTGGGTATAAACTCAGATTGCTGGATCCTACGGTGGCTCTATTTTTAATTTCTTTGGGAACCTCCATATTGTTTTCCATAATGGCTGCACCAACCTACATTCCCACCAGCATGTAAGGGTTACCTTGTCCCCACACCCTGGCCAACACTTATCTTTGGTCTTTTTGATAATAGCTCTCCATGGGTGTGAGGTGACATTTCATAGTGGTTTTGATGTTTTCTTTTTATACACCTGTTGGCCATTTTTATGTCTTCTTTGAAGAAATATCTATTCAGGTCCTTTGCCCATTTTTAAAGTTGGGTTATATGTTTTCTTGTTATTGAGTTGTATGAGTTCTTTGTAAGTTTTGGATACAACCACTTACCAGATATATGGTTTGCAAATATTTTTTTCCCAATCTGTAGGTTGCCTTTTCAATGTGGTGATTGTTTCCTTTGCTATGCAGAAGCTTTTTAGTTTGATGTAGTCCCACTTATTTTTACTTTTGTAGCCTGAGCTTTTGCTATAATATGCAAAAAAAAAATCATTGCCAAGGCCAATGTCAAGGAGCTTTTCTCCTATATTTTTTTCCTAGGAGTTTTATTGTTTCCGGTCTTATGCTTAGGTCTTATATGCATTTTGGTTGATTTTTGCATGTGGTGTAAGACAAGAGTCTAATTTTATTCTTTTACCTGTGGAAATCAAGTTTTCTCAATACCATTTATTGAAGATACTATACTTTTCCCAGGTGTCTTCTTGTTACTCTTGCCAAAAATTACTTGACCATATAGGTTTGGGTTTATTTCTGGGCTTCTAAGTATTCTTAAAGGTTACCTGGCCAGGCACAGTGGCTCACACCTGTGAGCCACTTTGGGAGCCAGCACTTTGGGAGGTCGAGGCAGGCAGATCACGAGGTCAGGAATTCAGGACCAGCCTGGCCAACATGGTGAGACCCTGTCTTACTAAAAATACAAAAATTAGCTGGGTGTGGTAGCTCATTCCTGTAATCCCAGCTACTTGGGAGGCTGAGGCAGGAGAATTGCTTGAACCCAGGAGGCAAGGGTTGCAGTGAGCCGAGATCACACCACTGCACTCCAACCTGGGCAACAAAACAAGACTGTGTCTAAAAAAACAAAAAGTTACCCTGGTTTGCCCCACTCGCTAGTGAAAGGTTAGAAAGTTCATTGGTGGGGAGTTATTTCCAAGTCCAATCCTATAATCCGATGCAGAAAAAAATTATAAAACTGATGATGGGCTGGGCGCGGTGGCTCAAGCCTGTAATCCCAGCACTTTGGGAGGCCGAGACGGGCGGATCACGAGGTCAGGAGATTAAGACCATCCTGGCTAACACGGTGAAACCCCGTCTCTACTAAAAATA
>NW_012113253.1:5037204-5055362 GCF_000951035.1 Colobus angolensis palliatus
AAAAAAAAAAAAAAAAAAAAACCTGATGATGGCCTCATATACCAAGCATCAAAAAGTTTGAGACATGACAAGGAAGGAGAGGAGAATAAAGAGAAGAAAAAGAGAAAGACACACACAAAAATACTAAAAATTGAAAGTCTATGCGAAGAGGTTGAAAGGCAGTGGCTTAGGTCTGTAATCCTAGCACTTTGGGAAGGGAAGCAGGAGGATCACTTGAGCCTAGGAGTTTGAGACCAGCCTGGGCAACATAGTGAGAGACCCTGCCTCTACAAATCAATTTTTAAAATTTGACTTTTATTTTTTGACTACAGGTGGTGTACACCTGTATGTAGTCCCAACTATTCGGGAGGCTGGGGTGGGAGGATACCTTCAGCCCAGCAGGTCAAGGCTGCAATGAGCCAAGATTGCACCACTGTACTCCAGCCTAGGTGACAGAGTAAAACCCTGTCTCAAGGCAAAAAAAGAAAAAAAGAGGAAACATTACTTGATTCCCCATCAGTGTTGAACAACTTTCACAGTAAGAGTTATAATATTGTGGCAAGAGCAGCTATAATCTATCCATTTAGCAAAAATGCATGTGCATACATGTGTTCATGTATTCAAAGTAAACTATTAAAAGGAAGTCTCAAACTGCAGAGAAAGACCTTACCAACTGTGGACCTCATTTAATTCTTCTAAGACAACAGCATAATGAAGATTATGGTTAAGAGTTCTGGCTTTGAAGTCAAACTGTTGGGTTTGAATCCCAGTTCTACTTCTGACTGTGACAGAAATTCCTATTTGTTTTCCATTATGGATTCTCCCCTTGTTCCCTGCATTTTAGCTGTATGAGTCACCTTCCAGTCAGACTACATTTCCCAGATTCTTTTGCAACTGGGTATGGCCATGGGACCAAGTTCGGCCACTGAAATATTAGCCCAACTTCCAGGTTATGCCCTTAAAGGGGAAGGTTGTGTCTTCCACTTCCTCTCATTTCTCCCATTGGAATGCAGAGGTGGCACTGCTCCATCTTTGACAAGGTGGAATAGGGTATTCCCCAGAGAAGGCAGAGCAAGAAGAAAGAAGAAACCTGGGTCCCCAACAAGACTCAGCTGTCTTATCAGCCCTGGACTGCTCATGATGAGACTAACATGAGAGAGAAACTACTTCTATTTCGTCTAAGCCATTGTGACATTATGCCTTAGGAGTCAAATGGATTTCCTTAAAAGTAATAGTGATTGGGCCTGGCACAGTGGCCCACGCCTGTAATCCCAGTACTTTGGGAGGTCAAGGCAGGTGGATCATGAGGTCAAGAGACTGAGACCACGCTGGCCAGCATGGTGAAACCCTGTTTCCACTAAGAATACAAAAAATAGCTGGGTGTGGTGGTGCGTGCCTTTAGTCCCAGCTCCTTGGGAGGCTGAGGCAGGAATATCACTTGAACCCGGGAGGCTAAAGCTGCAGTGAGCCGAGATCACGCCACTGCACTCCAGCCTGGTGACAGACTGAGACTCCGTCTCAAAAAAAAAGAAAAAAAAAAAACAACAGTGATTAAAAGTAAGTTACTTAACCTCTATGGGTCTCAGTTTTCTTTTCTTTCTTTTTTTTTTTTTTTGAGACGGAGTCTCGCTCTGTCGCCCAGGCTGGAGGGCAGTGGCCGGATCTCAGCTCACTGCAAGCTCCACCTCCCGGGTTCATGCCATTCTCCTGCCTCAGCCTCCTGAGTAGCTGGGACTACAGGCGCCGCCACCTCGCCCGGCTAGTTTTTTGTATTTTTTAGTAGAGACGGGGTTTCACCGTGTTAGCCAGGATGGTCTCGATCTCCTGACCTTGTGATCCGCCCATCTCGGCCTCCCAAAGTGCTGGGATTACAGGCTTGAGCCACCGCACCTGGCTCAGTTTTCTTTTCTTTTACTCACTGCAACCTGGACCTCCCAGGTTCAGGTGATCCTCTGGCTCAGTCTCCTGAGTAGCTAAGACTACAGGCACGCGCCACCATGCCTGGCTAATTTTTGTATTTTTTGTAGAGATGGGGTTTTGCCATGTTGCTCAGGCTGGTCTTGAACTCCTGGGCTCAAGCAATCCTCCTGCCTGAGCCTCCCAAGGTGGTGGGATTACAGGCGTGAGCCATCATGTCCAATCTTATTTTATTTTTTGTAGAGATGGGGTCTTGCTTTGTTGCCCAGGCTAGTCTCAAATTCCTGTCAGCCCTCCTCCTTTATTTCAATCCACTTTACCCACCAAAAAGAGCTCAGCCTCCATCATGTGAGATGAAGAACCTATCTATGTCCCCAAGACCTCAGGGCTGAGGTACTTCTGGTATCTGGTGTGCTGGCACTCCTCCCAAAGCCACCCATGTTTACAAGAAGCAAAAGAAGCTTCTGGAAGAAAGCAGTGAGACTTAGAGTCTCTCCTTTTATTTCAAAGTTAATGTAATATCTCCGCTGTACTCAGGGGGTGCAGACTTGGGTGGCTTGGGCTGAGACCGGCTGGCAAGAAACAGGAGCAGTGCTTCTGAAGAGGCTCAAGGTTGAGGCCTGTTCTGGAGAGCCGACTCCAGGAGCAGCATGCAGCTGGTCCCTTGTGCCCAGCCATCTTCCCCCATGGCTGCACCGGGAAAAGTGCCTGAATGTGATGGAAGAGTCGTCACTGAGAATGTAGACCCTCTTGGCTGTGGAGGAGTCACATCTAACCATGGCACAGGCACTCTGTCCTCAGCCTGAGGCTGGGCGCCTCAGTGATGCCTGCATTTCCACTGTGTTCAAGGGTCTCACCCACACTGTCTGGTGCAGACCAGCATGGGTGCCTCAGTTACTTCAGTAGGTCCAGCAATAGATGGAGGCCTCGGCCATTGTGGGGCCTCCTGAGGCAATCAGGCCTCGCCCCACTGGAAGGCTTTTTGTTCGGGGCCCTTATACTGTAAGGTATTGCAGAGGAAAAGGGCTTAGTAATAGACAACGGCAACCAGGACTGACTCCTTAGATCTGAATGAGTTCCCCTGGGGCTTCCTAACTTGATCCTAAAAAGGACCACTGCCCCCAAGAAAGAATGGAAATAAAAAGGGGAAAAGAAGAACATAAAATCATGTTTGCTTGACTATAGGTTTACAAAAATCCCTGGAAGGATACAAAAGAGACTAGTAACAGATCTGCCCACTTCAGCCTCCCGAGTAGCTAAGACTACAGGCGTGAGCCACCACGTCCAGCTAATTTTGGTATTTTTGTAGAGATGGGGTTTCCCCATGTTACCCAGGCTGGTCTTGAACTCCTGGGCTCAAGTGATCTGCTCATCTTGGCCTCCCAAGATAATGGGATTACAGTTTTCAGCCACCGGGCCCAGCCAGTGGTTACCTTTTGCAGGTTGGGGTGGGAAATGGGTGGACACAGGGTGGCTAAGAGGAACATTCTTTACTATCTCCTTATTCTTTCTTGATTTTTGAAGTACCTATAAAACTGAGTCAAAAAATAAAATTAAATTAAGATAACAGGAAATTTAAAGGCCATGTCTTCAAATAGTTTAGGAAGGCTGAGTAAGGGTGCCCTAGAGAAGAGGAAGGAGAGAGAAAGCAGCTACAGGCCCCATTCCCATGGCAAGGTTGAGGCTCCCGCAGCTTGGCCACAAGAAGTAGGTACAGGAGGAACCAGCTGCCCTTCAGCTCTGTGGGCTTCACCATGCTATAATTCCAAGATGAAAGGAACGGTGACCTCATTTTGAACTTCAATCTAGTAAAATAGTTACAATTCTTGTCTCTGCTGCCTCTGAAATAGCTCTCGAACCTGGGCTTTCTTCACCTCTCACCTGGATTCCTCTGACAATCTTCAAACTAGTCTCCTTGTCCCAAGTTTCAAATCCATCCACCAGACTTTAAATTTCTTTTTTGAAATGAAAACCCGATCATGCCCCTCCAGGCCCCTTCCACACTTAAAACCCTTCAATAGTTGCCCATTGTGCTATGACAAAATCTCAATTCTTCCTATGTCCTTTCAGGATCTGCCACTCTCCTACTTGCCTTTGCTCCACCCACACATGGCTGCTTGTGGTTTTCTGGGTGTCCCATCCTGCTATGCTTTGAGGCTTTGCATATGCAGTTCCTTCTACATGAAGTCTGTTTTGTGTTTTGTCAGCCTGGAAAACTCCATTCTTCCTTCAGGATGTGGCTCACATGCCATCTCATCTCTGTGACCTTGCCCTGGACCCTGACCCCAGTCACCCAACACACTTTGAACATGTGCAGATTAACACTTATTGTACCCTATTCGCATTATTTCTACACCTGTATTACACTTTCAGCCTCATGACAGACAGCAGGAATTATGCCTTATCCATCCCTTTATTTCCAGTTTACAGAGAAAACTTGCGTTATAAATGGATGACCAGTTTGCTCTGGATTAAATGCTCAGGACCAGCACATAGCACACTGCTAAGGTACCCTGAGGTTAAGCTTGCCTTCCAGAATTCTTTAAAGTTGGCTCTGTCCCTGTCTAAATAATATTGCCATTTAAACACTACAATTGGCTCTGTCCCTGACTAAATAATGATTGGAGTTTAAACTCTAGCCAGATAAATCCTTTGCTCACTTTTTAAAAAAAAAACGCTGAAGTACTTGAAGATGTGGCCTTATACCAAGGAGCACAAAAGTGGTATTATTCACTGTGTAAGTGCTTTGAAAGTCAGAACCTGTCACACTCCTTAGTAACACAGCACAGTGATACAGTAGCAACAGGTAGGGTCCAATAGCAACCATGTGTGGACAGACTCACTTTGGGGAATCTCCAAGGAGTAGAGTAATGGTGTTTTTAGTTCCAGCTCAGAAAGCCAAGTGTGGTGTTCACATAGTATGCCTCTGTGTAGGGTAGCTGTGGCAAATGTTAATGGATTTACGAACTGCTAAAAGATTAAACCCCACAGAACTTGTTACATAACATTTTTTGGTGATTTTTAAAAACTACAGTGAAACGTTCACAATTTACCATTTTAACCATTTTAAAGTGTACAATCCATTGGCATTAACATGACAATGTTGTGCAACTATTATCCATTTCCAAAACTTGTTCATTATCCCAGACAGACTCTATGCCCATTAAACAATAACTTCCCATTTCTCCTTTGCCTCTGGCCCCGGGTATCTGTTCTACTTTCTGTCTTTATGAATGTGCCTATTCTAGGTATCTCATACAAGTGGAATCATACAAAACTTGTGTTTCTGTGTCTGCCTGATTTCACTGAGCATTTTTTCAATGTTCATCCATGTTGTCTGTCGCATGTATCAGTACTTCATTCTTGTTTACGGCCAAATAATATTCTGTTCTATGTGTATAGCACACTTGGTCAACCCATTTATCTATTGATAGACATTTGGGTTGTTTCTCAAAAACCTTGAGGCTATTGTGAATAATGTTGCTACGAACATGGATGTACAATTTCTGAATAACTGCTTTCAATTCTTTTGCATATATATCTAGAAGTGGAATTGCTGAATCATATGGTAATTCTGTTTACCTTTTTGAAGAATAGCCAAACTGTTTCCCACAGTGACTGTAACCAGGTGGCATTTGAACCAGCAATGCACAAGTGTTTCCATTTCTCCACATCCTTGCCAATACTTCTTATTTTTCATTTTTTGATAACAGTCATCCTAATGGGTTTTGTAGTTTTGATTTGAATTTCCCTGGTGACTAGTGATGTTAAACACCTTTTCATATGCTTATTGGCCATTTGTATGTCTTCTTTGAAGAAATGTCTATTCAAATTATTTGCCCATTAATTTTTTCAGAGATGGGGTATTACTCTGCCACCCAGGCTGGAGTGCAATGGCATGATCATAGATCACTACAACCTTGATTTCCTGAGCTCAAGTGATCCTCCCACCTTGGCTTCCCAAGTAGCTGGGACTACAGACATGCACCACCACACCCAACTACTTTGCCCTTTTTAAAAAAATTTCCAACTTCTACTTTAAGTTCAGGGGTACATGTGAAGGACACTTTGCCCATTTTTTAATCCAATTTTTTTGTTATTGAATTGTAGTTCCTTATATATTATGGATATTAATCCCTTATCAGATATAATATTTGCAAATATCTTTGCATAACTTTTTTTTGAGATAGAGCCTCACTCTGTTGCCCAGGCTGGAGTGCAGTGGCACAATCCTGACTCACTGCAACCTCCGCCTCCCAGGTTCAAGCGATTCTCCTGCCTCAGCCTCCCAAGTAGCTGGGATTACAGGTGTGTGCCAGCACACACAGCTAATTTTTATATTTTTAGTAGAGATGGGGTTTCGCCATGTTAGCCAGGCTGGTATCTAATTCCTGACCTCAGGTGATCTGCCTGCCTTAGCCTCCCAAAGTGCTGGGATTACAGGCATGAGCCACCATGCCTGGCCGTGCCTGGCCTTTGCATAACTTTTTAAACGTTGTTCAAAATAAAGTAGTAATGTTATAATTAACAGCAATCAGAGTGGTGATGCTCAGCTTTTCAGATGCTAAAATGAAACCTATGCTGCCAGCTGGGACACACCCTTCCTTCCTGTCAGTGTCTTAGAAATGGGGGTGAGCAAACAGCAGCAACAGGTGGCAAGAAGGAGAGTCCAGTAGGGTCAGTGTGGGAGCCAAAGGAAACAGGGCTGAAGTCTCATTTCCAGAACAAGAAGGTCAAAGAATAGATCCTGGATTCTCCTGCCACCATGAATGTTGACTGAGAAGGCCATTCCTGCTTCTTCCTCTCAGTGATCAATTAGAGACATCAATTATGGAATTACAACCTGGTTAGATCCTGCCCCCACCCTCTCTCCTCCCAATCTTGTTCCCTAATTGGGATTCGGCAGTTGTTTCAGGCCAAGTTTTCTTTTCACTTTATTTCCAAGGGCTCCTTCAAGGCTGAAAACGAGATGGCAGTAAGATAGCTGAAAGTCCTCATCTCCCAAAAATAAAGCACAGGGAAGGACATGGGTTCAGGGGTTGGTTGTAGCACCATGTTTGAGCCCAATCCTTGAAGCTGCTGGCTGTGTTGGAATTCTGGATCCCCTGTTTATGAGCCTGGTGATTGTGGGAAATCATGTCCCCTCTTTGTGCCTCATTTTCTTCGTCTGCCAACGGGGGATAATAATAGGATCTGCATCAGCTCGTTGAGGTGAGGATTAAATGAGGTAGTTCCCAGAATGTGCTTAGACCAGAGATGGCAAATTGTAAGGGCTTAATAAGCATTAGCTATTATTATCCTCACTCCCTCCAAGTTCCCTCTTAAGCTCTGGAATTGGCATGTCCCTGCGGGGTCATCTGGGGAGTGACCCCAAATACTGCCCCTCTTATGGTGTTCTGTTGTGTGCCTTTCCAGGATGGCTGATGGCATGTTCTACGAATAGGCAATGACGCCACCAATGGTATCTAGCACTCGTAGTTGATAACCTTAGAAACTGAGTCACAGCGCCCAGATTCAAAGCAAGTGAAGAGGTTGTCCCAGTGGAAGGTGAATCGTTCAGAGCCACCCTGTGGAGAATATCAACAGCACTCTGTGATATTATCCTTGACCACCTAAAATAGCAACATGCTCACCTGGGAACCTGATATAATTTCAGTGTTGCAGCCAAGAGCCAGTTATAGCAGCAGCAACCCAACCATGGATAGGGCTAACATGCCCAGGAAGAGATGTTTGAATGACCACTCTGACTCACACTAGAACCACTATGGCAGAGAAACGAAGGATTAAGCAGCCTAGATTCCTACTCATCAGCTGCGTAACATGGGCAAGTTACTTCTGTGGGCCCCAATTTTTATCATCTATAAAATTGAGATAATAATGCTACCCACTTTGTGCCATTTTATGAGGATAAAAGAGTTAAGATGTGTATGGGACTTAGAACAATGCCTGGCATATAGTAAGTGCTCTCTTAAAAATGTATGTAATTTTCATCTACCCATTCAGATCAGTAAGAGAAAAAAATAAATTTTAAAAAATGTATGTAATGCTCTAGGTTCATCCACTGCCAAACACACAGTGATGGAAGAGAAATGTAACTATCAGGGAGAGACAGATGGAGAAGGTGACCCCAAATCCACCAAGCAGCCCACCTGGCTGTGCGGTGAGGGAGAAGATAGCTTGGTGCCATGTCTTGGTGTTGGTGCTTAACCACAGTCTTTTCCCCCACAATCACCCAGAGACACCTGCAGCAGCAGAGCAGGAAGCAGGGCCAGGAAGGATAAGGAAGCCTTACTGGAGCTCTTTTGAGGGTAGGTATTGGGAGGTACCCAGGGGAAGGGCATTCATTCCATTCCAAACATCTTGAAAGAAGACCAGTTTATATCTGCATATAACTTAAGCAACATCAACTTCATTATTTTTTTCAAACAGCCTTTAGCACAGAGATTACATTAGAATAAATTATAAAACCCATCCATGGCTCTCCACACCTCTGCAATTTCCAAACTGAGTTCATGTCAGGCAATCGCCAAGTGTGCTATCCTTTGATGCTCTAAGTAAGCACGCAGAGTCCGTGGCTAGTGACACCACTCAGTGTCCCACAAACACCTCCACACGGCCCCGTGGTTTTGCAGTGGTGGTGAACTGCCAACTCTCAGGTTTCAAACCCCTTTTGGTTTGGCATTTTGGCAGTTGTTCCCTTCCTGTCTCACTGGCATTTCCTGGTACCCACTCTCGCTAAATTCATCAGCTTGAAGCAGCAGTACAGTGTGAGGATGAAAAGCGCAGTGCTTGAGAATCAGAAGGAAGTTCAGACCTGCTTTCAGTGCTTACTGGCTTTGCTAGTTTAGGCAAATTCCTCCATCTCTCAAAGCCTTAGTGTCCTCATAATCAAAATCAGAATCACCTGCATCTTTCAGAGCTGTCTCGGGGATTAGAGGCAACAAAGGAGAAGTGCTTAGCACATACCTGGCAGAGTGAGCGCTGGCCAAAATGGGAGCTATTATTAGCAAGCAGGGGACAGCAGATCTGAGCCCTGCAGCTGCTCTTTCGAATCCCCACCCCTCTTCTCTCCTTCCTCCCAGTCACCAGGTTGTAGGAGTGGAATAATTACTAATGTGTTGAAATCTGGGTGGGGCACAGGTATATTTAAAATTACAAACCATCTTGTGACTAACCATTTCAGCCGTGCAGACTGCAAAGCACCATGTGCCCTAGGAACTAATTATTGCTACTTTGTGAAGAAATTCGGGCTGGGGACTGGAATCCAGAGTGGATTCCTCCATGGCATAGTCTCAGATACTGTGTGTGATCTGGGAAAGAACTCTAACGGCACCACCCAGGGGAAGGGGAAGTCAGTTGTTCTCTGTTCTCTGTGTTCCAACTGAATCACTTGAGACGGCTGGGGACACTTGAGCCAGAAACAGGAGGTACTAGGATTTGTTTTTGGCACCAGGGACACCAGACTCTAAACTGATCATTATCCGCTCTTGCAAAATAAAACAACAAACAACAACAAGCTGAAAACAACCCCAGGTGTCTTTGGTCAGTATTATTAAATAGTGTGTTTTCTTCCTCTGAAGCAAGTTCACAGAAAGTTATTACAACAAGACTGCAGGGTATTTGGTGACCTTTTACAGAACTGGAATGAGCTCTACTTGTCTTCCAGGCAGAAACAAAGCAAAGAGAGTTTTGAGTCCTCTAGTTCTAAAGGAAATAGACCTTATCACTTTGAGGTCACCCTTCTCTCTCTTGTCTAGCTATGTTAATATCAAATGAAAGACACAAAAGGGTCAAACGTGCCCATGCTTATCTCTTAGCCAAATCCTGGCTTTCTTGGCTGAAAGCAAGTTTTAAGCACAGGTTGCTTTCCACCAGTCTCGGGTGAACCAGATCTTTCTCCCAGGAGTTCCCTGGAACAGCTATCCAAGAACCTCACCCCACAAAGTCCTTCTCACCAGGAAGTGTTAAGTTCCACCCACCTGGCTTTATGAAAGCTGATGTAATATGGCTGTGTCGTAGTTCCCGTGTTGCATTCGTCTAAACCAAACTGAAGCTTTCTGTTGAATGGGAGTGGGCAGAGTGAAAGGGAAATTGGGGAACTACAAAAAAAGCAAAATTCCCTGTGGCATTTCTTTTTTTTTTTTTATGCAGAGTTTCACTCTTGTTGCCCAGGGTTGAGTGCAATGGTGCGATCTCAGCTCACTGCAACCTCTGCCTCTCGGTTCAAGTGATTCTCCTGCCTCAGTCTCCTGAGTAGCTGGGACTACAGGCATGCGCCACCATGCCCGGCTAATTTTTGTATTCTTAGTAGAGACGAGGTTTCACCACGTGGGCCAGGTTGGTCTGGAACTCCTGACCTCAGTTGATCCACCCTCCTCGGCCTCGCAAAGTGCTGGGATTATCGGCGTGAGCCACCGCGCCCAGCCCCCTGTGGCATTTGTAAGTGAGGCTGTAATATATACACACACAGAGATACATTATCTGCTCTAAAAACAAAACTTGTGATTTTTTTTCATTCAGATCAACCTTTCTTGGAAAATTTCCTAACCCGTTTCTTTGGTATTGACTTTCCCCTCTTTTATTTCCCTTTCCCTTCATTGTTCCTAGGTCTTCTTTGCTCCTCTCCATGGACATTTTTGGAGGAAGGCAAATCAGCTCTACTTGTCAATTGCAAAGGCTGAATATGGGAGTAAAGAAGGTTGGATGAGCAAACCATGCCACAGCTTCCAATCTTGCAGAGTATTCTCTCTGACAACTAATGCCTCTGAACAGAGCTGTCTGCGAACATCAAGAGAAGTCTTAAGCCACTGGCTTGTGAACTCTTTTCATGCCTTTAACCCTCAAGCCTACACAGCCAGGACAATACTGAAGGGAGGGAGTGGGTCTACAGTTCAGAAGAGCTGCTGTGCCCAGACTCTAGTACAGTCCAGCTCTCCACAGGTCTCCTGGGGTGTTCCTGGAAGCAGCCCACTTGACCCAGCCCTCTCTGCTCTGTCCCTCCCTTAGGGGTCCTGGAATGCTGACATCCAGGATAGAGCAAGTAAAACACTGTGGGTAAGTGTAAGCAGATATGGTCCTTGGGCCTGCAGCTCCCTCAGTGACCAGACAACATGCCTCTGAGACTAATAGGACTGGAAAAGGAATAAAGGAAGGAGTCCCAGAGCCTACCCACACATAAGTTCCAAGTTGGAAATCCACCATGCATGTTCTTTGTGAGTAGCAGCTTCTCTCCACAGAGTGGCTGGGCACATCCTTGATGATCTTTACCTTGAGGGGAGATTCATGAATCCCCTTGGTATACAGGTAGCAAATTTCCCTGGGGCTTCTCTTGGGTAACTCAGCTTTGGTATTGGAGGGGAACTGGAGCTTTGGAACAGGATGGTGGAACCATTCCCCCCCAACTCCCCTCCACCAACACCATCTAACCCTACCCAAGAAGGAAAAATCTTTCCTTTTCTTACATATGGGAGCCTTGGACAGAGAAATGGTTTCAGTTCATCTGGTTTTGTTTTGTGTTGTTTTTCCATGTGTGCATGAGAGCCACAAAAGAAAAAAAAAAAAAAAAGAACAAAACCAGGAGTGTTCACTTTGCTGTTATTGCTACAGAGATGTTTATTCTAAAGTTAAATAAACGCATAAAGGAACTTCTCTAAATTTTTGCTCAGAGGACCAAACTTGAACTTCAATCAGTGAAGGAATCCTGGAATACTGTTCAGGGGAGCAGAGAATCCCCACTCATATTCTCTCTCTTGCCCCTCTCCCCTAAGAGTTTTAATCTTTGCTGCCCAGTGTTCTCTACACACACACAACAAACAGACAATGTGTCCCAACCCAAGAAGCTGAAAGTCTTGTGAAGTTCAAACAGAAAATTGTCTTAATAGGCTGCACGCGGTGGCTCACGCCTATAATCCCAGCACTTTGAGAGGCCGTGAGGGTGGATCACTTGAGGTCAGGAGTTTGAGACCAGCCTGGCCAACATGGCGAAACCCAGTCTTTACTAAAAGTACAAAACTTAGCCAGGCATGGTGGCATGCACCTGCAATTCCAGCTCCTCAGGAGGCTGAGGCAAGAGAACTGCTTGAACGGGGAGGCAGAGGTTGCAGTGAACCAGGATTGCGCCACTGCACTCCAGCCTGTGCGACAGAATGAGACTCCCATCTCAAAAAAAATAAATAAATAAAAGAAAATTGTCTGAAGGCTGCTGAGAAGAAACAGAGAGTAGCAAGGCTGCAGAGAGGCCAGAACTAATCGAACTGACAGTAGCTCCCACTGTTTCACATGCAGCCACCATGTCCGTGCTGTAAATGGATTATCCCAGTTGAATATCACAACACCCTAGGGAGGAGGTGCTACATTTATCCCCCCTTTTACAATTCACGAAACAGGCAGTGTAGGATGGGAGTCCGATGCTCAGTTTCTAGCCTCACACAGCCAGGTGCAGGTCCTGACTTTGGCAAACCAACTCTATCCTATGCCGCAGTTTTCTTCTCTAGAAATTGAGGATAGTAATAGTACCAAGAGTTTCTGTGAAGAGCAAATGAGATAAGAAACACAAAGTGCTTAGGGTAGTGCAGGGTACACAGTAAATTATATTTTATCATTATAATCTCCTTCACTCAGTTGGGAGGCCATGGAACCAGGATTAGACCCACATCCAGCCACCAAGACCTCTGGCTCCCAGTTATGCAATTGGATTCCAAGAAGCAAGGAGCCTCTGACAAAGCCCTGAAGGCACAGCCTTGCTTCTCTTGCTTCAGGTACCTGCTGCTCACAAAGGTCTGGGTTTTCCCTCCACATGAAGGCTGGGCCAAGGCTCAGGTGCTTTCTGACATGCGTCCATCAGCAGTGAACCACAAACACATAGACAAAATCTGTGAGTTCCCATCTGTCTTTGCAGTGGCCAGTCTGTGACGCAAATCTCTGCTCCGAGAAGCGATTCTGGGAGGCCTTCGCTGTACCTTTCAGCCCTGGTGTCCTGCCAAGCACTGTGCTTGAGGCAGCCTCATTCTTGAGCCCTGGCCTTTTGGGCACCACTCTTTTCTATGAACAATTCAAAGAGCTCTTTCTTCAGCCCAGCCATGCATCAGCGAAGCACGACATGGGCTTGGCTTAGCATTCCCAATCAGTGGGACTGCTGGACTCCAATCACCAGTGAGGCTGGCCCTCCTCCCACTGGCAGCTTTTTCTGGGGTATTCCCCTGGCTGGTGAGTTTACCCTGGTAACAATTCCCAAGGGATCTCTGTGATTGTTGCTAGAGCAACCATCCCCCACCCCTACAGTCCACTGTCAGGCAGTGCCTCCCTGAGCTTAGGGAAACTAGGCCCCAGATTTAAGCCCATGTCACTGCTTAGTGGAGAGGATTGAGGGACATCAAGGAACTACTGCCCCAGTGTTTTCCCCACTGGTTAGCATTCAGTCTGAATCTTTTCATTACAGGCCTTCCTTTAGGTTACACTTAGCCTAAACCTGTGTCTCAGGTTGCCAGGACACACCTAGTTCATACCTGTTATCCTGGAATAACTGTTAATAGGGCCCCTTTCAGTCTCAAAAATGTCTTCATTTTGTGATAAACTATATGGTCCTTCCGGCTTCAGTACATGTTGTCTCTGGGACGGTCCTGTTAAGATTCACATGGTCCTTGGGCATTGGTATTTACTAGTTTAGTTAACTGAGGGCAGAAAAGTACTTATGGAGATTTGGAGGAATTGCTCTAGGTTTGTTAATCTGCTGTTGGGGTTGGGGAAGGTAGGGGACAGACTTCAGATTAACTAGGTTTAAGAAAAGACCTGAGGCTTCTGATATGGTTTGGCTGTGTCTATACCCAAAATCTAATCTTGAATTGTAATCTCAGTAATACCCATAATCTCTACGTGTCAAGGGTGAGACCAGGTGGAGGTAATTGGATCACAAGGGCAGTTTCCCCCATGCTGTTCTTGTGATAGTGAGTCTCAGGAGATCTGATGGTTTTATAAATGTCTGGCATTTCCCTGGCTTGCACTCCCTCTGTCCTGCTGCCCTGTGAAGAAGGTGCCTGCTTCTCTTTTGCCTTCTACCATGATTGTAAGTTTCCTGAGGCCTCCCTAGCAATGCAGAACCGTGAGTCAATTCAACCTCTTTCCTTTATAAATTACCCAGTCTCACGGGCGGATCACGAGGTCAGGAAATCGAGACCATCCTGGCTAACACGGTGAAACCCCGTCTCTACTAAAAAAATACAAAAAAAACCCAGCCGGGCGAGGTGGTGGGCGCCTGTAGTCCCAGCTACTCCGGAGGCTGAGGCAGGAGAATGGCGTAAACCCGGGAGGCGGGGCTTGCAGTGAGCCCAGATCCGACCACTGCACTCCAGCCTGGGCGACACAGCGAGACTCTGTCTCAAAAAAAAAAATAAAAAAATAAAAAAAAAATAAATTACCCAGGCTCTGGTATTTCTTCATAGTAGTGTGAGAATGGACTAATACAGCTTCTATCCTCACCTCCTACGCAAACCTCAGTCTGGTCAGGTGCCATCTTCTGTGTTTTCTTGTTTTTGGAGACGGAGTCTTGCTCTGACATCCAGGCTGGAATGCAATGGCGTGATCTTGGCTCACTGCAACCTCCACCTTCTGGGTTCAAGTGATTCTCCTGCCTCAGCCTCCGGAGCAGCTGGGACTACAGGTGCACACTGCCACGCCTGGCTAATTTTTGTATTGTAATAGAGACAGGGTTTCACCGTGTTGCCCAGGGTGGTTTTGAATTCCTGAGCTCAGGCAACGTGCCTGCCTTGGCCTCCCAAAGTGCTAGGATTACAGGTGTGAGCCACCGCACCCAGCCCATCTTCTGTGTTTTCGAACCCTTCCCAGGGTTTCCCCCAGGATTGTAATTGTCTATGGATCTGCCAGATTTCCCAACAGACCATATGTTTCCTAAGAGCAAGGACTATGTGTCATTCAGTTTTCTATCCCCAGTGTCTAATCCCATGTTTTGCACATAAGAAGCACCTATTAAAATCTGTTCCTTAGCTGGGCATGGTGGCTCATACCTGTAATCTCAGCATTTTCGGTGGCTGAGGTGGGAGGAGAGCTTGAGCCCAGGAGTTTGAGACCAGCCCGGGGAACATAGGGAATCCCCATCTCTACAAAAAATATTAAAAATTATTTTTATTTAAAAATCTGTTCCTTAGTGAATAAACAAATCAAATATTCAACTTCTTCATCTGTGAAAGGGAAAACCTAGCCTTTCAAGGTTATTGTGAGGCTTTGAGATAATTTATGTAAACTGGTTAGCACATGCCTAGTAAATTACAGACTTTCATTAAATAATAATTTAGGTGCTATCGTTGCTGCTAGTTATTCAATCAACCTAAAAGCAGCCCCACTGAAACAAAGCCAGAGGACTGGAACTGCAGCTCTTAGAGAGTGTTGCCATCTTGTTGTGATATATTCTTCCTTCTGCAACCTGCCTCTGAGGTTCCATGTCAATGAGGTTTATCTCCACAGACATGTTGGAATGGGAGAGGAAGTATACAAGGTGATATGTCCCAGAACTCACTTATGGTCATCAGTTCTTAGAAAATAAAGTAAGGCTGGCCGGGCACGGTGGCTCACACCTGTAATCCCAGCACTTTGGGAGGCCGAGGCAGGTGGATCACGAGGTCAGGAGATTCAGACCATCGTGGCTAACACGGAGAAACTCCATCTCTACTAAAAATGCAAAAAATTAGCCGGGCATGATGGCGTGTGCCTACGGTCCCAGCTACTCAGGAGGCCGAAGTGGGAGGATCACTTGAGCCCAGGAAGCAGAGGTTGCAGTGACCTGAGATCATGCAACTGCACTCCAGCCTGGGTGACAGAGACCCCATCTCAAAATAAATAAATAGAAAACAAGGTAAACAAATTACATGAGTGGGAGGATGCATTAGGTGTTTGGGAGGGGTTTATAATACAATTGGTTGCAGAAAGTGGGGCTGGGTGGAGAGGTGGCAGAGCAAATATGAAAAATGGGGAGGAAGTTCCAAGGGCACCTTCATATGCTTTGCAGAATTCCAGGCGCAAGATGATAGCTACATTCCCTATTTAATCCTTTTAAACTCCTATAAGATGGGGTATTACCCCCATTTTCATCTGAGAACACTGTGGGGATGGTGGTTAGATAACTTATTTAGGGGTCTATAGCTGTTGAGAAGCGCCACTGAGATTTACCCCAGGTCTGTCCCAATCAGACCTTACGCACAGTCTTCCCACAGCACCTGCCTTCCCCATCATGGCCTTGGGACTGGGAAGGCAAGAAGGTTCTGGGATACAGTAGCTGATTTCCATTTCCTGACCCAAGCTACAAGAAGTGAGACACCACTAGGCTCACCCTCAGCATAGAACCTCGCCCATAGTAGGCTCCCAGCAAACGTCAGATGACCAGTGAGAATTGAGTTCGGGGATACTCTCATCAGGACATGGCAGTAGGGCAGACAAGTGCCAAAATTGGAAGTATCATTTGTATCGTTCCTATGTGCTCTTTATTTTTCTTCTTCCACAGAGATATTGAATCAGGAACTCAGAGAGAAATGTAATTTATATATTTTGCTGGAGAACCATTACTTTTCATTTTATTTATTTTAAATAAGATAAAAAGTACCCATTTGATGACTATAAAACATAAAACATGCCTAAATAACATGCACATAATTTATCATTCATGCTTCATGACTTGTCTTTTACTCTAAGACATTTTAAAATGAGAATTTATATTTACAGGTATAATATTTTGGATCTGGAAAGGACCTTGGCATTCATCTCATCAAACACTATTTTTCAGATGAGAAAGCTGAGAGACATTATTATATGGCTTGTTGAAGGCCAGGCTCTATAGAGTGACAGAGGCTGGGATATAGTTATTAGGTTGGTGCAAAAATAATTGCCATTTAATGGCAAAACCACAATTACTTTTGCAGCAACCTAAAAGAAACCCAGGGTACTCCCTACCAGGCCACAAGTTTTCAAACCGTGGAAAGCAAGCCATTAATGGATAGTAAAGTCAATTTTAGTAGGCTAAAACCAACTTTGGTTTTTACTTTTAAAAATATTTATAATATGCTCTAGAACAATTTTAGGTTAACACAAAAATTGCACAGAAAGTATATTCGATACAATTAATGAACTAATATTGCTATACTATCATTAACCAAAGTCCATAGTTTGGCCAGGCATGGTGGGTGGCTCACACCTATAATCCCAGCACTTTGGGAGGCCGAGGCGGGCAGATCAGTTGAAGTCAAGAGTTTGAGATCAGCATGGGTAACATGATGAAACCCTGTCTCTACTAAAAATACAATTAGCCTGGCATGGTAGTATGCACCTGTAATCCCAGCTACTCAGGAGCCTGAGGCACAAGAATCACTTGAATCCAGGAGGTGGAGGTTGCAGTGAGCCAAGATCGTGCCACTGCACTCCAGCCTGGCTGACAGAGTGAGACCCTGTCTTAAAAAATAATAATAAGTCCACAGTTTACATTAGGATTTACTCTTTTGTTGTACAGTTCTGTGGGGTTTGATAAATGTATAATGTCATGCATCTATCACTGCCCTAAAAGTGCCCTGTGTTCTACCTATTCATCCCTTCCCTGCTCCTGAAACTCTGTCCCAACTTTTGTATATATTATAAAGTGGAATAGAATTTTTAAAAACCATAGTGCATACCTCATTGCAAGAGTATTATTTCGTGAAACTTGTTTTAGATATATATGTAAATATATGTGTATTTAGGCTAACATGCAAAATATATTTCTTATTGTGGGTTGTAGTAAAAAAAAGTTTGAGAAACATTCTTACTTAAAATTCTAGGGAATAAATCCAGAAAATGAATACACAGATGGAACATTTCATATATGAAACCAAAACAGGAAAAAACATAATCAAGAGACATTAAGAAAATAAACAAGTATACAAGAATTATCTGAAGAGTACAAAGAGGTCAGAAAGTAAATGGTTTTTCCCCAAATCAGTTTTGATTTTAGCTTCTTCATTGGGACTGCAAATCATCTGAAGATTTCAAGGTTCTCAGAGTACAAGATATGGAAAGTCTGGGCCCTGGCGGGGAAGAATGAGGGTTTCATCCTTACAAACTGATTCTGTTCAAAGTTTCAAACAAATGTTGTCTCTGGATGGTAATCAACAAAGAAAAAAAGTCTCTTCAGGAGGTTTTAAAAAATATTTGTTTTGCTCTGTGGCTTCCTATTTCTTTTTCATCAGAAATATCATGGAACTAAGCGGGGTGCTGTTGTATTTAATTTC
>NW_012113253.1:5055882-5086186 GCF_000951035.1 Colobus angolensis palliatus
CACTCTGTGACCCTGGGAAGAGGTTCTCCCTTTGAATTCTTTTTCAGGAATACATATACAACAAGTTCTACAGTAAATGATGCCTTTTTTTTTTTGAGACAGGGTCTAGTTCTGTTGCCCAGGCTGAAGTGCACTGGCACGATCTTGGCTCACTGCAACCTCCACCTCCCAGGCTCAAGAGATCCTCCCACCTTAGCCTCCTTCTCCTAAGTAGCTGGGACTATAGGCAGGCACTACCACACCCAGCTAATTTTTGTAGTTTTTGTAGAGATGGGGTTTTGCCATGTTACCCAGGTTGGTCTCGAACTCCCAAGTTCAATTGATTCACCTGCCTCAGCCTCCCAAAGTGTTGGGATTACAGGAGTGAGCCAGCAGGCCTGGCTAAGGAGCTTCTCCTTATATGAACACTGTACTGGGCTAAGCCCTTTGCATGTGTTTCTAGTCCTGTCAACAATCCTATGACATAGAAATTATTGTACTCATTTAACAGTTGAATAAACTCAGGCTCAGAAAGCTTAAGAAGCATGCTCAAAGTTACCCAGAAAGGCAGTGGTTAAACCAGATTGGAACCCACGTCTGAAAGGGCATTCACTCTTCTCAGTATCCCCAGGGCCTAATATAGTGCTGGGAAGGCCGGGTGGAATGGCTCACGCCTGTAATCCCAGCACTTCGGGAGGCCGAGGCAGGCGAATTGCCTGAGCTCAGGAGTTCAAGACCAGCCTGGGCAACACGTTGAAACCCCATCTCTACCAAAATACAAAAAAAGTGGTGGTGTGGCAGGAAAATTGCTTGAACCTGGGAGGCAGAGGTTGCAGCGAGCTGAGATCACGCCACTGCACTCCAGCCTGGGCGACAGAGTGAGACTCTGTCTCAAAAACAACAACAAGGCTTTACATGTATTATATATACGATATACATAAGAGATTTAACACACAGTATGGCATATAGTAAAGATTTCAACGTTACTAATATTATTACATGTCACTACAATGGTAGCTATCATCATTATAGTAAAATAGTTTCAATGTTATCTTTTCCAGCCATACCCTTGGTGCTTCTCTCAGTCTCACCGCACAGGTCAGACTGAGGGTGAGCCCTTGCAGCAGTGAACAGCTCCAAACCTGGTTCCTCCTTCCATTTCTTTTTCACATAGGCACAATTGCAACACGATGTGTTAGTTAATCTCTAAATTACACAAGGAGCCCCCAGTGTGTTTCTCTGTGTTGGGGAGGAAGGGGGTTGTGCTCTTGTGCTCGCATCTAGTTTGCATAACGTACTTTTCTCTTTCAGAGTGAATTGAGAAAGAAGTCATGTGGTCTGGTGGCAGCAGCTGGAGGAAGGCATGGTGACTCAACAGGGCTCTGCATGGAAGAGTACAAGGTGGTTCTGGGGAGCAGCAAAGATCAGCCACCCCAAGGCTCTGAGGGAGCTGCATGTAGGCTCTAAGCAGAATCAGGCTGACCCCTGGCCTGGAGGAAGTAGGGGAAGAGAGCTACCAGTGGCGAGACCTGCTCGGGCTGTATGAGTAGCTGTGGAGACACTGGGAAGAAGTTTTGGGGAACTGGACCATGTGGTACTATCCTAGCACTCAAAGTTCCTTGTGACCTGAGCCAGCATACTTTACAGTGGGGAAGTACCAGGTACTGCCCATGAGGATAAATAAGATCTTGAGCCCCAAACCTTACAATTAAACTTTCAGATAGTAACCGGAATTCTTCATGAAGCCCATGACACAGGCAAGTACTATGCATATGTTTAGAAATACTTTATTATAACTACAGATCTCCACTCTAATGGTCCTATCATTGAATTCATTATCTATCTATATATCTATCTATCTATCTATCTAATTTATTTTGAGATGGAGTCTCACTTTGTTGCCCAGGCTGGAGTGCAATGGCACGATCTCGGCTCACTGCAACCTCCGCCTCCCAGGTTCAAGCGATTCTCCTGCCTCAGCCTCCCGAGTAGCTGGAATTACAGGCATGTGCCACCACACCTGGCTAATTTTTGTATTTTTAGTAGAGATGGGGTTTTGCCATGTTGGCCAGGCTGCTCTTGAACTCCTGACCTCAGGTGATCTGCCCACCTCGGCCTCCCAAAGTGCTGGATTATAGGTGTGAGCCACTGTACCCAGCCACATTATCAATATATTTTGAAACAGGACTCGTACAAATATAATACGAAGTCTCTGTTACCTCTGATGACTTCAAAGTCTTTCACCCAAAATTCTCAAGAAGGGGATCTTAATCAATCTGCAAAGACTTACCATTAAAAAAAAAAAATTATATTCTCTGAGGTAGAGTTGATGACCACCTGAGCAGACAGAAGTCAGAGACTGGTGTTTGAGTCCCATTTCACTAGGACTTAATTGCGAGACCTTGGGAAAGTTCCTTTGTTCGTAAAACATGGGAAAAAATTATTAGCCTATATCATAAGAACTTTTTAAAAACTCACATGAGATGATATATGAAAAGTGATAAAGCATCATATGAAATTATTGCATTTTACCTACTAAGGAAACTGAGACACAGAGTGATACGGTTTGGCTCTGTGTCCCCACCCAAATCTCATCTTGAATTGTAATCCAAATTGTAATCCCCACATGTCAAGGGAGGGTCCTGGTGGGAGGTGACTGGATCATGAGGGCAGCTCCCCATGCTGTTCTCGTGATAGTGAATTCTCATGAGATAGACTTGTTTGGTAAGTGTCTGGCACTTACCCCTTTCTCTTCCTCTTGCCTGCTGCCATGTAAGATGTGCCCTGCTTTTCCTTTTCCTTCCAAGATGATTATAAGTTTCCTGAGGCCGCTCCAGCCATGTGGAACTGTGAGTCAATTAAACATCTTTTGTTTACAAATTACCCAGTCTCAATGGTATCTTTATAGCAACTGGAAAATGGACAAATACACAGAGCGAACAAAAGATTTGCCCAACGTCATAATTAGCATATGGAGAGTCAAAAATGAAATATAAATTCAAGTGACTGGACATGGTACAGCACAGAGTTGATTCACATAAACAATTTGCTTTGTTGAAGTCAGCATGCATGTGACTCTAAAAAGCATTAGTCCACTGAGGTAAAAAGGAGCATTTACTGAGTGTATAGAGAGACCTCACAGTATCGAAGGATGGAACACAAAGAGTTGCCAGGTTTCATCCAAATTGGCCAGAGAACTGGGGAATTCTCAGGGACAGGGTGGCTTGTCCCTCTGTGTTCCCCTTGTATTTGCTTCTGAGCCAGGTCCAGCCTCTCCCACATTCTGTCTGTCTTCCTCGGCTCCTTTATCCTGTGTGAGGCACAACATGGCTGCTCTTCCTGCATCTAGACCAGGAAGACCACTGAGCTCCAGTACTCACAATCAATTGGCAATACACACATGAACTAGCCTGGCTCCTCTGAGGAAACCTGCACCATACAAGTCATTTCCGAGCAAATAACTAACTCCACCTGGGTCAGGCATGTTTGATGCTGGTCTAAGCAGTGATGGGCTTCCCCACCACCACCCACCCCTAGAAGTCACATTACCTCATGTTATCTTGTACAGCTGTATCTTCCAGAGAGCTGTGGGTGGCAAGGGTGCTATATTGCCAGGCTGGGTGTTATCACATAAAGAGAGGAACTATTTATAGAGAGAGTGTGCTTTGGATGATTTCATGATGTATTTCAGTTATGAGATTTAAGATCCAAATTTCCTGGTCAACAAAATCAACTCAGTTTAATTAATATTGTGTTGGGCTCTTAAGATACACACATATGTCCACAAGTTATGTCCACAGATAACTGTAATATAAGATAGTCTATGAAAGTTTCTTAGAAATTGTCTTATAAAATTACATGAAAGCATAAAAAAAGAATTAAGTCCTCCTGGGGGAGTCAGAAAGCTTTTACTAAGTGCAATTTGAGACTTGTCTTGAAGCATTCATTTAATTTTTATAGAGAGGTGGAAGATGGGGAAGACACACATAAAGCAGTGGGGAAAGCATGAACAAAATATGGAGAAGTGAAATTACATGTACACTCTGAAAGGGTGAACAGTGCGCTGAAGAGCAGCATGCAGGAGGGTGAAAAGGAAACATATTAATTGACTCATCACAACTATATGCTGGACATTTTCAGGTGACACCTCAGTTAATCTTTTTTTTTTTTTTTTTGAGATAGAGTTTTACTCTTATTGCTCAGGCTGGAGTACAGTGGTGCGATCTCGGCTCACTGTAACCTCCGCCTTCCAGGTTCAAGTGATTCTCCTGCCTCAGCCTCCTGAGTATCTGGAACTACAGGTGCCCGCCACCATGCTTGGCTAATTTTTTGTAGTTTTAGTAGAGGCGGGGTTTCAACATGTTGGTCAGGCTGGTCTTGAACTCCTGACCTCAGGTGATCTGCCCGACTTAGCCTCCCAAAGTGCTGGTATTACAGGCATAAGCCACCGTGCCCAGCTTCTTCTTTTTTATTTTTTGAGACTAAGTCTCACTCTGTCACCCAGGCTGGAAAGCAGTGGTGCCATCTTGGCTCACTGCAACTTCCAACTACCACCTCCCAGGTTCAAGCGATTCTCCTGCCGCAGCCTACCAAGTAGCTGAGATTATAAGCACGTGCCACCACACCCGGGTAACTTATGTATTTTTAGTTGACATCGGGTTTCACCGTGTTGGCCAGGCTGGTCTCAAACTCCTGAGCTCAACTGATCTGCCCGCCTCTGCCTCCCAAAGAGCTGAGATTACAGGCATGAACTACTATGCCCGGCCTCATTTAATCCTTTCAACAATCCTTGAGGTAGTGTCTATTGTCCCTATTTGACCAAGGCACATGAAGGCTGAAGCCACTTTTCCACTGTACCATGTGGGGGCTGAGGGTGAGAACAGATGGAGGGAAGGTCTGCCCACCATCTAAGGAGTTCACACCAGATTCTGAAGGCACTGTGAGGTCACACAAGATTTCTAAACAAGGAACAGAACAAACATCTGAATTTTAAGAAAAATAATGCTGGTGGTAATGTAGGGATTAAATAGAATATTCTTCCGCTGTCATTCATTCATTTAATTAAAAAAAATATTGAAAACTAACTGTGGGTCAAGATCTTGTTACAAGGCACTGTGGGAAAAAATGTTACATATGCCAGATGTGGCCCCTAATCTCATAAAGCTTATAATACTAACTTATATATGTCTTCCTCAACATATATATTCTATAAAACAAATGATGCTCCACTTACGATGAGATTACATACCAATAAACCCATTGTAAATGGAAAATAGTGTAAGTCGAAAATGCATTTACTACCCTGATAAACCCATCATAAAGTTGAAAAATTGTAAGTCAAACCATCATAATTGGGGTCTATTTGTATATATACAGACACACATACAAATACATATATATATAGAGAGAGAAAGTAAACCTCTAAATTTTAATTATCTTTTACCTCACAAAAATAGTATATTTTTGTTTTAAAAAGTAATTTATATACTCTGGAAATATCCCAAACATATCCCTTATCAGATATATGATCTGCTGATATTTTCTCCCATTATGTAAGTTGCCTTTTTACTCTGTTGATAGTGTCTTTTGATGCATGAAAGTTTTTAGTTTTCATGGGGTCCATTGTTGGTTTTTTTCTTTTGTTATTTTTGTGTTTGGTATCATATCCAATAAATATGCCAAATCCAATGTCATATTTTCTCCTGCGTTTTCTTCTAAGAGTGGGTCTTACCTTTAGATCTTTGATCCCCTTTGAGTTAATTTTTATACATGATGTAAGGTAAGAATCCAACTTCATTCTTTTGCATATGGATATGCAGTTTTCCCAGCACCATTTGTTATAAAGATTGTCCTTTTCCCATTGAATGGTCTTGGCATCCTTCTTGAAAATCAATTGACCATATATATGAGGGTTTATTTCTGGGCTCTCTATTCTATTCCATTGGTCTATATGTCTTACACCAGTACCATACTGTTTTGACTACTATAGATTTGTAGTAAGTTTTGAAATCAGAAAGTGTGAACCCCTCCAACTTTGTTCTACATCAGTTGTTTTGGCTATTCAGGGTCCCTTGAGATTTCATATAAATTTAAGGATAGGTTTTTCTATTTCTCCAAAAAAAAAAGGATTTTCATAGGGATTGCATTGAATCTGTAGACTGGGTAGTATTCACACAGCACTTGGAATGCACTAAATGCCACTGAAGTGTATACTTTAAAACGGTTCATTGTATGTTATGTGAATTTCAGCTCAATTAAAAAGAAAGGATTGGGTGATTATACCTCAAAATCAGGTATGGAGACAGCATGAGGCAACTAGAAGGGAAAGGAGATTGTAGTTAGAGGGAGGAAGGTTGGAGTTTAAGCCCTCTAATACAGAATAGTTGGGGGCAGGTGATGGTCCCTGGAGTTGAGCAGATAAAAGTGCAGGAAGGGTAGGGTGCTCTAAAGGTAATCCACAAAGACAATGACCTCCAAAGTAGATTCGAGACCTCTAAAGTAGATTCAGAAGCATGCACACCAAGCTGTGCATGGTGGTCATCACTGGAGTAGGGTGTGGATAGATAAGATTATAGAGGGATTTTTATTATAGTACTTTTTTTTTTAAGGATACAGTTTCACTCTGTTGTCCAGGCTGAAGTGCAGTGGCTACTTACAGGTGCAATCGTAACTCACCACAGCCTCAAACTGGGCTCAAGCAATCCTCTGCCCTCAGTCTCTTTTCGTAGCTGGGACTGCAGGCATATGCCATCATGCATGGCTAATTTTTTTAGTATTTATATTTTGTAGATATGGGGTCTTGCTATGTTGTCTAGGCTAGTCTCAAACTCCTAGCCTCAAGTAATCTCCTGCCTCAGCCCCCCAGTACACTGGTATTACAGGTATGAGTCATCCTGCAGGGCCTACAATAGTATATTTTTAAGGAGAAAGAATAATAAAAAATACTGTTTTAAAGCTGTAATTTAAGATCTTTAGGAGAGAAAGATTATAAACCAGGTGCCTTTTAAAAAAAGTCATTGTAGGAGTGTCAGGAAGGTGTTAGATGATACAGGCATGGACGGATGGGGGGCGGGCATGCCAGCTGGCTTAATCTCTTATTTATTTTCAGAGCAACGGTGTGGCAGTAGCATTGTGAAGCTGGGAGAAGGCCAACCCTGCTCCCAACCCCACAGTATATGAGGACTGGTAAAGTAAACACCCCTCAATTCAAGACAGTAGCAGGGGAAGCTATGTTCTCGTCAGATAGCCAAGTTTCAGTTAAGGCAAGGAGTGGGAGACAGGCTGGGGATGTAGGATGGTTTGCTTTCCATAAAATGGGGGTTCCGGAGAGTACAGCAGAAAGGTGTGAGGAAGGAAGCAAGCAGTGGGGAAATGAGTTTGGGTAGGCACAAGGGGGTCTGGGGACCAGTATACAGGGTAAGATGGATGAGTGGGGACACTTACATTTTAGGTACTTGTATGGAAAGGGGATAGGGAAGTTTAATGGGGAATAGTAGCCCCTAAGGGCCTAGAAAGACCTGGGATGTCAAGTTTAGCAATAGTGAAGCCTCTTGGGATCTGAGCAGGATGTTGGATTTAGCTGGGATGTTATGGATAACAGAATTTGGGTAAACAATAAAATAACAATCCAAAGACGATACAAAGTCTCAGAGGCAGACACTAGCATGGATAACTCAAGGGCCCAAGAGCAAGCCAGATAGACTGAAGCAAAAGGTTTGTGTTGGGGATTAGAAGGCTGGCTCCCAAGGGTGGCGCTGGCTTTTGGAGAGCTAAATCAGGAGAGGAGTGGGACATAATTTACAAGAAACAAGGGCTTGTTATGGTTTTTGGAAGAATTGATGAAAACAACATTTAAAGAAGATTAGTATGAGAAGTATCCAACAAAGTGGATTGGGTCAGGAAAAACTGGACGCTGTAGGTTTTGCAACTATCCACACATGATATGGTAGAAGCTTGAACTAGGGAGAAGAAGAAAAAGATAATTTCAAGATAAAACCATACAGAACTCATTTTATATATGAGAAGGTAGAAAAAAAGAGGGTGTTAAAATTTTCAAAATTTTGAGCCTGGCTGATTAGAGAGTTAATCAAGAACATGGGCAGGGGGAAAAAAAGAAACAAAGAAAAAAACATGGGCAGGGAGCCTGAAAGAGGATCAGTGTAGAGGGAAGGAGGGGACAATGATGAACTTAGTTTGGGACTTAGATTCATTAGACTCTTATAGCTAAATAACACTTAGCTCTGGCTATGTGGAACAACTATCACATTTTATAGATGAGGAAATCTTGAGTTTGAGAAACAGGAATTTTGGCTCTGCTATTTGCTAGATATACAAACTTGACAATTTACTGGCCTCTGGGTCTCAGGCTGTTGTCATATCAAGGCTTGAGTGTGGGAGGATCTGCTTCCAAGCTCATTCACAAGGCCTACAGTTCTTGCTGGCTGCTGGCTGGAAACATCAGTTCCTTGCCATAAAGGCCCTTCCAGAGGGTACTCACAATATGGCAGCTGGCTTCCTTCAGAAAGAGAGATAGACAGAGAGAAGATGCTCAAGAAAAAGCCCTAGTTGTTTTATAACCTAATCCCAAAAGTGACCTTTGCCAAATTTTATTCATTAGAAACAAGTCAGTAAGTCCAGCCCATATTCAAGGAGACGAGATTATACACCAAAAGGTGGGATCACTGGGGACCATGTTAGAGGCTGCCTGCCACAGTAGCTAACAGTTATATTTTTAGATATCTTAGTCTATTTTTTGTTGTTTATAACAGAATATCTGAAATTGGGTTGGTTACTTATTTATTTATTTAGAGATAGGGTCTTGCTCTGTCACCCAGGCTGGAGTGCAGTGGTATAATCACAGCTCACTGCAGCCTCAAACTCCTGGGCTCAAGTAATCTTCTGCCTCAGTCTCCTGAGTAGCTGGGACCATAGGTGCACACTGCCACATCCAAGCTACTTAAACATTTTTAAAGATTTAAAAAAAATTTAATTTTTGTTTTGTAGAGACAGAGTCTCACTATGTTGATTAGGCTGGTTTCTAACTCTTTCTGGCCTCAGGCAATCCTCTTGCCTTAGCCTCCCAAAGTATTGGGATTATAGGAGTGACCCACCACCCCTGGATAATTTTTAAGAAATGAAATTCAGTTCTCACAGTTGTGGAGGCTGGGAAGTCTATGGTTGAGGGGCCGAATCTGGTGAGAGTCTTCTTAATGGTGGTGGGGACTCTGCAGTGTCCTGAGGTGGTGCAGGGCATCACATGGTGAAGGGGGTGAGTGTGCTCACATGCTAGCTAGGTCTCTTTTCCTCTTGTTATAAAACCATTAGTTTCTCTCCCATTATAACCTATTAATCCATGAAGCCATTAATCCATTAATCAATGAATTTATTAATCCTCTTAAAGTCCCTACCTCTCAATACTTAAGTTTCAGCATGAGTTTTGAAGAGGACATTCAAACCATAGCAATACCCATGTCTTTGTTTTTGTAATTGGTTCACCCATGCTGGGCAATTCAATAAATATTGAATCCACTGAGCTAGGACAGACAGAATTTGGGCATCAAGGAAGGCAAAAATAACTTTACCTACAGGAAAAATTCATTAAAATTTCCATAGAGGAAAATTATGCTTATACTGATTTTTAAAGCATAAACAGGAGGTTATCAGGAGACAAGATGGGAAAGTTTAAGGTTATCCAATCATTTTAATTTGGACTGGAGTTCTTCTGTACTGATTTTAAGGCTGAGTGAAAATATCACAGACATG
This sequence comes from Colobus angolensis palliatus, assembly GCF_000951035.1. Taxonomy (NCBI): domain Eukaryota; kingdom Metazoa; phylum Chordata; class Mammalia; order Primates; family Cercopithecidae; genus Colobus; species Colobus angolensis. Next base: position 5,065,624 of record NW_012113253.1, read on the forward strand.
AAGAAAATATTTCATAATTTGAAAAATCTCCAATCTTATTAAAATGTAAAATATTGAGCAACTCATAAGATTTTATCATTTGATTTCAAATATATCTTTAGAAATCCTAATAATCTAACTCAGTCTACCAGATTATTATTATATATTTTTTTTTTTTTTGAAAGAGGGGTCTCACTCTGTCACCCAGGCTGGAGTGCAGTGGTGTGATCACAACTCACTGCAGTTTCAACCTCCTGGGCTCGACTGATCCTCCTACTTCAGTCTCCCAAGTAGCTGGGACTACAGGTGTGTGCCAACACGCCCAGCTAATTTTTTATATTTTGTGGAGATGGAGGTCTCACTATGTCATCCAAGCTGGTCTTGAACTCCTGGGCTTAAGCAAGCAATCCTTGGCCTCCCAAAAAGCTGGGATTACAGGCATGAGCCATGACATCTGGCGGTCTGCCAGATCTTGACAGCCATTTTACTAAATTAGCACTCCTAAGTTTCACTTGTTTTCTAAAAGTATTTTTATGAGCACAATGACCAACTAAAACCTTGTATGTAAAAGTTCAGAAATTTCTTTAACAGTACAATTTAGAATGCATCCAGGAAAAACACAAAGGCTATTCTCCCATTTTCATGGCCATTATGATAAAGCTGAAATTCTAGTTGTATTTTTTATTGTTGATTTGATTCATTCTATGAGCTTTGAAGGCCCCCATATTTGCCCCCACATTCTAGTACCTTCCTGCTTTCCTCACATTTTGATTTGGTATTCTGGGTGCCTGGGATGAAGAAGAATATGGATGAACTTCAAATAAGCAGGTTTGCCAGTTACCCAAAATGGCAAAAATGACAGAGCATGAAGTAGATTTCCCAAGGGCTTCTTACCTAATAGTAAGACCATCACTGTAGAATTTGTTGTACCATATTCTCCCCTGCAATTCTGGCCTGCTCACTGAGGCTGCCAGATCATGCAAGCTTTGACCCATCTAACGAGGCTCCGTAAGATCTAAGCAACCAGAGGGCAGAAACAAGCAGCAGTGGAGGCCCCAAGTAATGCCATCTGAAAGAATATTAATTTTGCTTTACTGACCATTGTCCTCTAACAATTAAAAGGTTTAGTTCATGGTTTTACAGCACTATGAGCAGTAGGATATTGGATCCAAGTGCTCAACAGTCCTGTAGCTCTGCTGCCAGTGGTCGGCGCCTGGGAAGCAGGAGGCATGCTGCAACCAACTTGCTCGTAATAAATCACTTCCTACTCAAGAGTGGCTGCTGGCAGCTGGAAATTTGATTTAGGAACCAATATATTGTTAAGCACCATTGTTTTTGTGTACAAAGAACAATTCTGAGACTGTTTTTTTAAGCATTCTTGATGTTATACTATTATAGTGTCTCCCATTTTCTATTCATTCACTTTCTTTGAATAGCATTCTTGTCTTAGTAACTAGGAACAAAAATAAATATAAAACATCCCATTTTATGACAGTTCATTTCCACTTTCCTGACTAAAAACTTAAAATTTATAAATTTCTCTCAAACTAGGCACAGGATTTTTTTTTTTTTTTGAGACAGGGTCTCACTACGTCACCCAGGCTGGAGTGCAATGGCACGATTATAGCTCATTGTAGCCTTGATCTCCTGGGCTTAAGTGATCCTCCCACCTCAGCCTCCCAAGTAGCTGGGACCACAGGCATACCGCACCACGCCCAGCTAATTTTTGTATTTTTGGTAGAGACAGGGTTTCGTCATGCTGCCCAAGCTGGTCTTGAACTCCTGAGCTCAAGCTATCCATCTGCCTCAACCTCTCAAAGTGCAAAGACTACAGGCATGAGCCATCATGCCCAGTTGACACGGGCATTTTTTTCTTCTTTTTTTTTGATATAGAGTCTCACTCTGTCACCCAGGATGGAGTTCAGTGGCATGATCTCGGTTCACTGCAACCTCTGCCTCCCAGGTTCAAGTGATTCTCCTGCCTCAGCCTCCGGAGTAGCTGGGACTACAGGCACACACCACCATGCCCAGCTAATTTTTTTGTATTTTGTAGAGACGGGGTTTCATCATGTTGGCCAGGCTGATCTTAAACTACTGACCTCAGGTGATTCAACTGCCTTGGCCTCCCAAAGTGCTGGGATTTACAGGCATGAGCCACTGTGCCTGGCAATTTTTGTATTTGTAAAGTAGAGACAGGGTTTCACCATGTTGGCCAGGCTGGTCTTGAACTCCTGGCCTCAAGTGATCCACACACCTTGGCCTCCCAAAGTGCTGGGATTACAGGTGTGAGTCACTGCGCCCAGCCATAGACATTTTTTTTTTTCTATTGTAGGCTGCTGATTTCCCTTGGGAGGAGGAGAAATCAATAAAATGGCCAACACTGATTAAAAAGTATCCTAATTTTGCCGGGCGCAGTGGCTCATGCCTATAATCCCAGCACTTTGGGAGGCCGAGGCGGGTGGATCACGAGGTCAGGAGTTTGAGACCAGCCTGGCCAAGATGGTGAAACCCTGTCTCCACTAAAAATACAAAAATTAGCTGGGTGTGGTGGCACACGCCTGTAGTCCCAGCTACTTGGGAGGCTGAGGCAGGAGAATCGCTTGAGCGTGGGAGGCGGAGGTTGTGGTGAGCAGAGATGGTGGCACTGCACTCCAGCCTGGATGACAAGAGCGAAACTCCATCTTAAAAAAAATAAGTATCCTAATTTTAGTATGGATAAGCAAAGAATTATAAAGAAATATAACTTCTTTATATGTTAATATGCAATCATCATATTTAAAGTTAAAGCTAATTTCATTTTGAAAAATGAACACTGGGGCTAAGGAAGTAAAGTGTCTAAGGAGCTCCTCTGGTCCAACATCCAATGCAGACATTCACTCTGTGTCTCTGAACAAATCCAGTGATATAATAGCTTTCTGCTCCATGAGACATCCCATTCCATTGTCAGTTACCCCATGGTTAGGAAATCACTAGAAGTCTGTGCACTAGGCACCGAATTGAGTGTTCTGTGAGATTAAAACAAACAAACAAACAAAACAAAGTTTTTGCCCTAAAGAAACTTAATATCTTGTTCACAGAGTTCAGATAATAATACAACAACATCAGACAAGAAATTCAAAGGGCATTAGAAAGGTACAAACCAAACCTCATGGATACTCAGAGGGAGAGACAAGATAGCCTGTCTGGCTGAGGGAACCACTGATCCTCCTAACTGCCTGTACTGATGCTAATTTATTTCATTTACCTGTCAGAGCTTGACATATTATTCAGTGAAAGTTGTCCAAAGCGGTAGTATAGCTAGAGTTTGGCTTTGGGTATTAGACATGTTTGGATATGAATGTGGACCCTCTCTGTTTAGCCAGGTGACTTTGAACAAATTACATAACTTCACTGTACTTCTGTTTTCTCATTTGTAAAACGGGCATAGTAAGACCTATCTACCTGAGAAGCTTACTGAAGGATTTAATAACAACATAAAGTGCGTAAGCATAGTGCCTGGTACTTGGTGTTTAAAGATGGTAGCTTTTGCTTCTACTTTTTTCCATTTCCCTTGTTACTTTTCACCAACTTTTCTCTAGAATTTTAATCATTACCACTAATAATTTTTTTTTTTCTAAATCTCCTCACTTTTATGGCTATCCTCCTCTATACCATCTAGTTTTCATTCTCCTGTACAATGTGCTACCTAGAACTTTACAACAATACCACTTTTCCCCAAAACACAAAAGCTACAGTCAGGATCTGACCAAACATAGTAAACCAAACTGCTACCTCCCTTCTGACCTATACTTTTACCATTGCAATCCAAATTGCACTCAAGTTTTGTCTTGTTTTGTTTTAAGCAATTCAAGCCTTCGTTGGTTCACGGCAGGCTTGTGGTTAACTAACATTTCTAGGTACTATGTAAACTGTGAACAATCAGGCAGGCTTCTCCTGTCTTGTACTTGTGCAACTGATTTTTTGAACCTAAATATCTTTTTGTTTCTCTCTCTTGTATAAGCCTGGACTTTTGGTTGCAAGTGACAGAAAGCTAGCCGGACCTACCTTAGATATGAATGAAAAAATTTCTTTATTTGTATAACTGAAGAGCAAGAAAAATGGGACAACTGGAATGCTGACCCACCCCTATGATGACAAACGGTGGCTTCATCTTCTCACATAGGTTTCTTCTGGGACCCCAGTTACAGGCAGATCTTGACTCACATTGTCATAACTTGAGACAGAAATGAAATGATTCTCTCTTCAAGTCCTCCTTCCTGCAACCATTTATTAATAGAAAAATCCCAGGGAAAGAATGGTCTAAGTCAAACATGTGCCAATCATTATTGAGCTGCACCAACTCCCAAGATTGGGCAAGAAGTTGTCAGTCCTTATACCAATTACTTAGCCAGGGAGGCCCAGGTTATGATGACAGCTCACAACAGAACTCAGGGAATAGCAAGGGAAAAGTACTTCCAAAGGAATAGAAAATACATTTTCTGAAAGAAATGGAGATAGTTTACAGTTAAGTCACTCAGCCAAGTGGAGCTAGGACTGACTGAAGTCTTTTAACTACTATTATAGGTCACTGGATAATCTTTTTTTTTTTTTTTTTTTTGAGACAAAAAAACCTGTAAGAACTAATGACACTCACCCTGTCAACCAGGCTGGAGTGCAATGGCGAGATCTCGGCTCACTGCAACCTCCACCTCCTGGGTTTAAGCAATTATGGTGCCTCAGCCTCCAAGTAGGTGGGATTACAGGTGCACACCACCACGTCCAGCTAATTTTTTTTTGTATTTTTTTGGTAAAGATGGAGTTTCACCATATTGGCCAGGCTGGTCTTGAACTCCTGACCTCAAGTGATCTGCCCATTTCAGCCTCCCACAGTGCTAGGATTATAGGTGTGAGCCACCAAGCCTGGCCTGATAATCCTTTTGAGTCAGATACAAAAACATTATTTTTGTGAAAGAAAGTTGTTTATGTTTCTTCTTCCTATTTTGATAAAGAACTAATATTTTATTGTCTTTATTGCATGAACTTTTCTCCTTCCAGTTACAGAGAAGGCAAATTTAGATCGATAAAAAGATTAACAAGAAAACTTGCAAAATACCATATTGAATGACAGAGTAATCTTAAAAGTCTCATTCAATAAAATGTAGCCTGCAGTTACCATTATTAACAATCATTTGGGAAGCAGAATAAGCTCATGTGACAGCACCCAGGCTACATTATTAAAGAATATAGAGTAAACCACAATTCAAACCCAACAAGACTCAACCTCAGAGCTCCCATTTTCTAAGCCCTCAACCAAAAATGTTAGGCTAGCCGCCAGGTGGCTATTTTGAGATAGAGAGATACAAGCCTATCTTAGAATATATTATGCAATAAACAATATATTTGTCATCAGAAAATGCCTGGTAGCAAAGTGAAAATGAAATAAACTTTATAAGGATTTACTTAACTTTACAAGGATTTACTTAACTTCCAAAGCAAGCTCATGGATCTGTCCATTGTTTATTCTAATCATCTGTGGTGTTATGATATACATTGGTTTTTATCCACAGTTCCCGGCTTATAACTCCTATAGCCCTTGTTACAGTCTTTTGTCATAATGTGAGGTGTGTTAAGCCTCAGGAGCAGGCCTCTGACCTTCTCCTGCCCTCCTTTCACTTGCCCCAAGGCAGGACTCTAATCTTCTATCTTTCTGATTGTGGGTTTTAAGACTTTTCCCAGAAAGAATCTGCCCTATACCCTGGGAGAAGGAATGCTAATGTCAGGAAGCCTCCATAAAAACCCAAGAGAACTGGGTTCACAGGGCTTCCAGACAGCTGAACACATGGAGGTTCCTGGAGAGTGGCAGGCCCAGGGAGGGCATGGAAGTTTCACGTCTCTTCCCCTATATCTTGCCTTATGTGTCTCTTCATCTGTATCCTTTGCAATATCCTTTATAATAAACCAGTAAATATAGGTATGTGTTTCCCAGAGTTCTGTGAGCCGGCTAGCAAATTAAGCAAACCCAAAGAGGAGGTCATGGGAACCCCAACTTAAAGCCTGTAGGTCAGAAGTTCTGGAGGCCTGGACTTAATCACTAGAGTTGGAGGTGGGCAGTCTTGGGGACTGAGCCCTCAACCTGTGGGTTCTGACAGTATCTTCAGGTAGATAGTGTCAGAACTGAATTAGAGGACACCCAGCTGGTGTCCACTGCTTGGTGCATGGGGGAAAAAAACCCACGTTTGGTCACAGAAGTCTTCTTATGTTGTTGGTTGTTGTTGTGGTGTCAGGGTAGAGAAAAATCATAGAGAGAGTTTTCCCTACACATCACCTAAGTTACATTTGACTTGTAAAACTGGATTATTCCTTTGGCCTCTTACAGAGGTTTCTAAAGCAGCCCTCTTAAATTAACAGTGAGTAATTTGTTGTTTCTGGAAGGAATAAAAGATGTCAGTGTATGCTTATGACTTGTTTATTGCAGAAACCTTCCAGGTCATTCAGATGAGGGAAAATGCTGACCCCCATCTACTGACATACATAGCCATTGAAATGAAAATAGGAAAAATGCTTTTCTTTTCCCTTACAGGGTGAATTTTAATCTGGACTCTATCATTCTTTGCTTGCCATGCACACCATTTCATAGGTTAAATTATCCTGTGAACAAAGATATAGGTGATGGGAAATGAGCCAGTGCTAGGATGCAGGGTGTCAGGCCTGAGCCCAAGCTAAGCCATCATATCCCCAGTGACCTGCACGTATACATCCAGATGGCCTGAAGCAACTGAAGATCCACAAAAGAAGTGAAAATAGCTTTAACTGATGACATTCCTCCATTGTAATTTGTTTCTGCCCCACCCTAACTGATCAATGTACTTCGTAATCTCCCCACCCTAAGGGTTCTTTGTAATTCTCCCCACCCTTGAGACTGTACTTTGTAAGATCCATCCCCTGCCTGCAAAACATTGCTCCTAACTCCACTGCCTATCCCAAAACCTATAAGAACTAATGATAATCCACCACTTTTTGCTGACTGTCTTTTCAGACTCAGCCCACCTGCACCCAGGTAAAATAAACAACCATGTTGCTCACACAAAGCCTGTTTGGGGATCTCTTCACACGGACACGTGAGACATTTGGTGCCGAAGACTTGGGTCAGCGGGACTCCTTTGGGAGACCAGTCCCCTGTCCTCACCCTCACTCCATGAAGAGATCCACCTACGACCTCAACCTCGGGTCCTCAGACCAACCAGCCCAAGGAACATCTCACCAATTTTAAATCAGGTAAGCGGCCTCTTTTTACTCTCTTCTCCAACCTCTCACTATCCTCCAACCTCTTTCTCCTTTCAATCTTGGTGCCACCCTTCAATCTCTCCCTTGTCTTACTTTCAATCCCTTTCATTTTCTGGTAAAGACAAAGGAGATACATTTTATCCATGGACCCAAAATTCCGGCGCTGGTCACGCACTCGGGAAGTCAGCCTTCCCTTGGTGTTTAATCATTGCAGGGACGCCTCTCTGATTATTCACCCATGTCCCATTGGTGTCTGATCTCCGCAGGGACGCCTGCCTTGGTCATTCACCCACATTCCCTTGGTGGCAAGTCAATTGCGCGGACGCATGCTTTGGCTGATCACACCTGTTGCAGCCCAGGGCTGCTCCCTACCCCCTTCTCCGTGTCTCTATCCTTCTCTTTAAACTTGCCTCCTTCACTATGGGCAACCTTCCACCCTCCATTCCTCCTCCTTCTGCCTTAGCCTGTGTTCTCAAGAACTTAAAAACTCTTCAACTCTCGCCTGACCTAAAATCAAGCATCTTACTTTCTTCTGCAATACCGCTTGGCCCCAGTACAAACTCAACAGTAGTTCCAAGTGACCAGAGAATGGCACTTTCGATTTGTCTATCCTACAAGATCTAGATAATTTTTGTCAAAAAAATGGGCAAATGGTCTGAGGTGCCTGACGTCCAAGCACCTCCCTAGTTTCTACTCCCAATGAGACTCGTCCCAAATCTTTCTTCTTTCTCTCCTGTCTGTTCCTTCAGTCCCTACCCCAAGCGTCTCTGAGTCTTTTGAATCTTCCTTTTCTACGGACCCATCCGACCTCTCCCCTCCTCCCCAGGCTGTTCCTCGCCAGCCCGAGCTAGGTTCTAATTTTTCCTCAGCCTCTGCTCCCCCACCTTATAATTCTTCTATCACCTCCCCTCCTCACACCCGATCTGGCTTACAGTTTCATTCCTTGACTAGCTCTCCCCCACCTGCCCAACAATTTCCTCTTAGAGAGGTGACTGGAGCTGAAGGCATAGTCAGGGTACATGTGCCTTTTTCTCTCAGACCTCTCTCAGATCAGTCAGTGTTTAGGCTCTTTCTCATCACACCCCACTAAATATATACAGGAATTCTGATATTTATTTATTTATTTATTTTTTTTTTGAGGCGGAGTCTCGCTCTGTCACCCGGACTGGAGTGCAGTGGCCGGATCTCAGCTCACTGCAAGCTCCGCCTTCCGGGTTTACACCATTCTCCTGCCTCAGCCTCCCAAGTAGCTGGGACCACAGGCGCCCGCCACCTCGCCCGGCTAGTTTTTTTGTATTTTTAGTAGAGACGGGGTTTCACCGTGTTAGCCAGGATGGTCTCGATCTCCTGACCTCGTGATCCACCCGTCTCGGCCTCCCAAAGTGCTGGGATTACAGGCTTGAGCCACCGCGCCCGGCGAATTCTGATATTTAACTCTGTCCTACAATTTAACCTGGAGTGACTTACGTCATCCCAACTTCTAGCCTCTCCTCAGATGAACAGGAGAGTTTTTTCTCTAGCCCAATCTCACGCTGATAACCACAGGCTTCATGAGCCAGACCTCCAGGAAGGCATTAGAGCAGTTCCCTGAGATCCCCAATGGAACCATCAGGCAGATTCCCCAGGTATAGCTAGGCGAGATTACATGGTTTCCTGCCGAGTTGAAGGGCTTAAAAAGGCAGTTTACAAAGCTGTTAATTATGACAAACTTAAAGAAACTACCCAAGGTAACGATGAAAACCCAGCCCAGTTCATGGCCTGTTTGGCAGCAACCCTTAGATGCTTTACCACCCTAGAGCCAGAAGGGCCAGAAGGCTGCCTTTTTCTTAATATGCATTTTATCACCCAGTCAACTCCCGACATCAGAAAAAGCTCCAAAAATTAAATTCCAGCCCTAAAACCCCACAACAGGACTTAATTAACCTCACCTTCAAGGTGCACAATAATAGAGAAGAGTTGCAATTACTTGCCTCTGCTGTGAGAGAAACCCCAGCCATATTTCCAGCACACAAAAACTTCAAAACGCTTAAGCCACAGCGGTCAGGCGTTCCTTCAGGACTTCCTCCCCCAGGATCTTGCTTCAAGGACCGGAAATCTGGCCACTGGGCCAAGGAATGCCCGCAGCACGGGATTCCTCCTAAGCCATACCCTGTCTGTGCGGGCCCCCACTGGAGGTCAGGCTGTCTGATTCACGTTGCCACCGCTCCTAAAGCCCCTGGAGCCCAAACCCAACGCTCCTTGGCCGACTCCTTCCCAGATCTTCTCAGCTTAGCAGCTGAAGACTGACACTGCCCGATCACCTCGGAAGCCCCCTGGACCATCACAGACGCAGAGCTTTGGGTAACTCTTACAGTAGAGGGTAAGTCCGTCCCCTGTTTATCGATACGGAGGCTACCCACTCCACATTACCTTCTTTTCAAGGGCTGGTTTCCTTTGCCCCCATAACTGTTGTAGGTATTGACGGCCAGGCTTCTAAACCTCTTAAAACTCCCCCACTCTGGTGCCAACTTGGACAACATTCTTTTATACACTCTTTTTTAGTTATCCCCACCTGCTCAGCTTCCTTATTAGGTTGAGACATTTTAACTAAATTATCTGCTTCCCTGACTATTCCTAGGCTACAGCCACACCTCATTGCTGCCCTTTTCCCCAGTTCAAAGCCTCCTTCACATCCTCCCCTTGTATCTCCCTACCTTAATTCACAAGTATAGGACACCTCTACTCCCTTCTTGGCGACCGATCACGCACTCCTTACCATCCCATAAAAACTTAATCACCCTTACCTGGCTCAACGCCAATATCCCATCCCACAGCACGCTTTAAAAGGATTAAAGCCTGTTATCACTCGCCTGTTACAGCATGGCCTTTTAAAGCCTAAAAACTCTTCTTACAATTCCCCCATTTTACCTGTCCAAAAACCAGACAAGTCTTACAGGTTAGTTCAGAATCTGCACCTTATCAACCAAACTGTCTTGCCTATCTACCCTGTGGTGCCAAACTCATGTATTCTCTCTCCTATCCTCAATACCTCCCTCCACAACCCATTATTCTGTTCTGGATCTCAAACATGCTTTCTTTGCTATTCCTTGCACCCTTCATACCAGCATCTCTTCACTTTCACTTGGACTGACCCTGACACCCATCAGGCTCAGCAAATTACCTGGGCTGTACTGCCGCAAGGCTTCACGGACAGTCCCCATTACTTCATTCAAGCCCAAATTTCTTCCTCATCTGTTACCTATCTTGACATAATTCTTCATGAAAACACACGTGCTCTCCCTGCCAATCGTGTCTGACTGATCTCTCAAACCCCAACGCCTTCTACAAAACAACAACTCCTTTTCTTCCTAGGAATGGTTGGATACTTCCGCCTTTGGATACCTGGTTTTGCCATGCTAACAAAACCATTATATAAACTCACAAAAGGAAACTTAGCTGACCCCATAGATCCTAAATCCTTTCCCCACTCCTTTGATAGCTTTAGAGACTGCCCTCACACTAGTTCTCCTTGACTCATTCCAACCCTTTTCATTACACACAGCTGAAGTGCAGGGCTGTGCAGTACGGAATTCTTACACAAGGACTGGGACCACACCCTGTAGCCTTTTTGTCCAAACAACTTGACCTTACTGTTTTAGGCTGGCCATCATGTCTCCATGCAGTGGCTGCCACTGCCCTAATACTTTTAGAGGCCCTGAAAATCACAAACTATGCTCAACTCACTCTCCACAGCTCTCATAACTTCCAAAATCTATTTTCCTCCTCACACCTGATGCATATACTTTCTGCTCCCTGGCTCCTTCAGCTACACTCACTCTGTTGAGTCTCCCACAATTGTTCCTGGCCTGGATTTCACATTATTCCGGATACCACACCTGACCCCCATGACTGTATCTCTCTAATCCACCTGACATTCACCCCATTTCCCCATATTTCCTTCTTTACTGTTCCTCACCCTGATCACATTTGATTTATTGACGGCAGTTCCACCAGGCCTAATCCCCACTCACTAGCAAAGGCAGGCTATGCTATAGTATCTTCCACATCTATCATTGAGGCTACTGCTCTGCCCTCCTCCACTACCTCTCAGCAACCCAAACTCATTGCCTTAACTTAAGCCCTCACTCTTGCAAAGGAATTACATGCCAATATTTATACTGACTCTAAATATGCCTTCCATATCCTGCACCACCATGCTGTTACATAGGCAAAAAGAGGTTTCCTCACTACGCAAAGGTCCTCCATCATTAATGCCTCTTTAATAAAAACTCTTCTCCAGGCCGCTTTACTTCCAAAGGAAGCCGGAGCCATTCACTGCAAGGGCCATCAAAAGGCATCAGATCCCATTGCTCAGGACAATGTTTATGCTGATAACACAGCAAAAAAAAGCAGCTAGCATTCCATCTTCTGTCCCTCATGGCAGTTTTTCTCCTTCTCATTTGGTCACTCCAGCCTACTGTCCCACTGAAACTTCCACCTATCAATCTCTTCCCATACAAGGCAAATGGTTCTTGGACCAAGGAAAATATCTCCTTCCAGCCTCACAGGCCCATTCTATTCTATTGTCATTTCATAACCTCTTCCATGTAGGTTATAAGCCGCTAACCTGCCTCTTAAAACCTCTCATTTCCTTTCCATTCTGGAAATCTATCCTTAAGGGAATCACTTCTCAGTGTTCCATTTGCTATTCTACTACTTCTCAGGGATTGTTCAGGCCCCCTCCTTTCCCTACACATCAAGTTCAGGGATTTGCCTCTGCCCAGGACTGGCAAATTGACTTTACTCACATGCCCCGAGTCAGGAAACTAAAATACCTCTTGGTCTGGGTAGACACTTTCACTGGATAGGTAGAGGCCTTTCCCACAGGGTCTGAGAAGGCCACCGTGGTCATTTCTTCCCTTCTGTCAGACATAATTCCTTGGTTTGGCCTTCCCACCTCAGTTTCTCAGGCTCTTGGTATTTAGTGGCTCCTGGGTTTACCTCAAATTGCCACCCTTAAGTCTCTCTTGAAGTGGATAGAAGATCTTCAGTGGCAAGGTACCCCCATTACTTTCACCCTGATGAAGTCCTATTCTTTACTTTTATACTCACTCTTACTCTGGTTCCCGTTCTTATGCCACCCTCTACTTCTCCCCAGCTTTCTCCGCCACACTATCAATCTCACTCCCTCCTAGCTGTTTCTAATCCTTCCTTAACAGTTGCTGGCTTTGCATTTCTCTTTCCTCCAAAATTGCCAAGGCCCTGACTTACTCACTGCTTAAAAAAAAAAAAAGGACTTTGTATATTTTTAAATGAAGAGTGTTGTTTTTACCTAAATCAATCTGGCCTGGTATATGACAACATAAAAAAAACAAAACTCAAGGATAGAGCCCAAAAACTCGCCAACCAAGCAAACAATAACATTGAACCCCCTTGGGCACTCTCTAATTGGACATCCTGGGTACTCCCAATTCTTAGTCCTTTAATACCTCTTTTTCTCCTTCTTCTATTCCGACCTTGTGTCTTTTGTTTAGTTTCTCAACTCATACAAAACCGCATCCAGGCCATCACCAATAATTCTATACGACAAATGCTCCTTCTAACAACCCCATAATATCACCCCTTACCCTAAAATCTTTCTTCAGTTGAATCTCTCCCACTGTAGGTTCCCACGCCGCCCCTAATCCCGCTTGAAGCAGCCCTGAGAAACATCTTCCATTATCTCTCCATACCATCCCCCAAAATTTTAGCCCCCCCCAACACTTTACCACTATTTTGCTTTATTTTTCTTATTAATATAAGAAGACAGGAATGTCAGGCCTCTGAGCCCAAACTAAGCCATCATATCCCCAGTGACCTGCACATATACATCCAGATGGCCTGAAGCAATGAAAATCCACAAAAGAAGTGAAAATAGCTTTAACTGATGACATTCCACCATTGTAATTTGTTTCTGCCCCACCCTAACTGATCAATGTACTTTGTAATCTCCCCCACCCTTAAGAAGGTTCTTTGTAATTCTCCCCACCCTTGAGAATGTACTTTGTGAGATCTACCCCCTGCTGGCAAAACATTGCTCCTAACTCCACCACCTATCCCAAAACCTATAAGAACTAATGATTATCCACCACCCTTTGCTGACTCTCTTTTCAGACTCAGTCCACCTGTACCCAGGTGAAATAAACAGCCATGTTGCTCACCCAAAGCCTGTTTGGTAGTCTCTTCACATGGACACGTGAGACACAGGGCACTTCTAGACTGGAATGGCACAGAACCCTACTGACCTAAGTGCTATATTTTGTGAAAAGAATTACACATAACAATACAATTAAATAAAATGATTTGTCATCTGAGGTAAAAGCCAACCCAGGTAAAGAAATTACAAGTCTAGCCTGGCACAGTGGCTCATGCTTGTAATCCCAACACTTTGGGAGGCCAAGGCGAGCGGATCACTTGAGGTCAGGAGTTCAAGACCAGCCTGGTCAACATGGTGAAACCTCATCTCTATAAAAATACAAAAATTAACCAGGCATGGTGGCACATGCCTCTAATCCTAGCAACTCAGGAGGCTGAGGCACAAGACTCTGCCTCCAAAAAAATTTTTAAAAGGAAAAAAAATTACTTCAAGGATTTGTGGTTTGTTTTTTTTTTTTGACAGAGTCTCACTGTATCACTCAGGCTGGAGTGCAGTGATACAGTCTTGGCTCACTGCAACCTCTGCCTCTGGGTTTCAAGTGATTCTCGTGCCTCAGCCTCCCAAGTAGCTGGGACTACAGCTAACTTTTTTATTTTTGGTGTGTGTGTTTTTAGTAGAGATGAGGTTTCACCATGTTGGCCAGGCTGCTCTCAAACTCCTGGCCTCAAATGATCCACCCATCTTGGCCTCCCAAAGTATTGGGATTACAGGCGTGAGCCACTGCACCCGGTCAGGATACTCAGCAAATAAAGGAGCATCCGTTAGGCTTTTTACATCTATTTAGTTAAAAGAGAGAATAGTATATAATCTAAACTGTACCGAGCAATGTAATTTGAAACATTTTTACTAGACCATAAATACCACAGCATTAGATTCTTGGTAAGCAAGTTGGCTTTTTAGAAAGGTTACTGGAGCACAAAAAGATGTAGTAGACAGCTAAAATATCATGTTTTAAAATGTGAATGTTTTCACTATTCAATACCTGTATATTTTGGTTTTCTACAGGATAATGAGTACTCTAGGAATTTACCTTAGCAATAAAAATGTATAGGAAGCTATCTTTAAACATTCCCATTGTCTTAGTCCATTTCGTGCTGATGTAACAGAATACCACAGACTGACTAATTTATAATGCACAGAAATTTATTGGCTCACTGTTCTGAAGGCTGGGAAGTCCAAGATCAAGTGGCCAGCATCTGCTGAAGTTCTTCTTGCTGGGTCATCCCATAGTGGAAGAGCAAAGAGAGGACAACAGAGAAAGAGAGTAAGAAGATTGAACTCCCCTTCTTTTAAGGAACCCCCTCTGGCATTAATCTGTTAACTCTACCCTCATGACCTAATCACCTTTCATGATGCCCCACCTCCCAACAACATCGCACTGGGGATTAAGCTTCCAACACAGGCATTTTGAGGTACACATTCAAACCATAGCATTCAATAAACTGGGATTTTTACTCTATTACCAGTAGACTCTTTACTTTTATATATGTGGTTACATGAGACTTCTATTATAGGGTGATGATTTTAAGTTTACCTTTTTTTTTCTTTCTTTTTTTTGAGCCTGAGTCTTGCTCTGTCACTTAGGCTGGAGTGCAGTAGCACGATCCCAGCTCATTGCAGCCTTGACCTCCTGGGCTCACGTGATTCTCCTGCCTCAGCCTCCCAAGGAGCTAGGACTACAGGTGCATGCCACCATGCCTGGCTTTTTATAATTTTTGTACAAACAGCATTTCACCATGTTGCCCAGGCTGGTCTTGAATTATTAGGCTCAAGGGATCCCCCCACCTTAGCCTTCCAACGTGCTGAGACTCCAGGCATGACCAACCATGCCCAGCCTTAACTATTATTTTGAGTGACTTACCCTTATCAATCATCTAATTCATTCAACCTTTCATATCTATTGGCACAATAGCATGTAAGTTTGAATCAATGGACCAAGGTGATCTAAGTAGGAACAGTATTATATCATTTTATCTTAGGGCTCTATTTAATAATATTTTTGTTGGCACTACCTGCGTATTTGTGTATGAGTAACCTGACTTGGCAAAATAACCAAAACCCCAAACACAGTTAAATATGCCATTCTCATTAGATAGCTATCCTTCCATTAAAGTTATACTAAGTTGTCTATTCCAATGTAGTATAGTTTTCTTTTTTCTTTTTCTTTTTTCGTTTATTTTATTTTATTTTATTTTTTTGAGATGGAGTATCACTCTTGTTGCCTAGGCTGGAATGCAATGGCGCCATCTCAGCTCACTGCAACCTCTGCCTCCCGGGTTCAAGTGATACTCCTGTCTCAGCCTCCCGAGTAGCTGGGATTACAGGCATAAGCCACCACGCCTGGCTAATTTTGTATTTTTAGTAGAGACGGGGTTTCTCCATGTTGGTCAGGTTGGTCTTGAACGCCTCGGCCTCCCAAAGTGCTGGGTTTATAGGCATGAGCCACTGTGCCTGGCCTACTGTAGTATAGTTTTCAAGGCTCTATTGTATTTATGTAAAGCTAGGATTATTCTTTAAATCTGAATACACAAATACTAATCATGTGGGCACATAGTTTTCATAATAAATATTGTTGCGTTGCTTCATGGAGTAAATTATGTTGGCATAGGCCCTGGTCCAGCATCATCTACCTAGAAAGAAGTCAACATTCACTGACTGCAACAGCTCCTCACTCAACCCTTTACAACTTCCTGTTTCTCCTACTCTACTGATATTACTCTGTTAAAGGTTATAGAGAAAATTCTTTCCAGGCCCTTACTATTCTCCATGAATGACTACAATGGCTTCTCATATGTTCTGCCTGCCATAAACTTAAGAGTATTTTACCTTCTCAGCCCCACTTTCTTACCTTTTCTAAAATGCAAATCATTTCCATGAATAAAGCCTTTTCCAATGCCTTTGGAATATAAACCCAAACTTTTTTTTTCTTTAAAGATTGACAACAGTTTATTAGGCACAAATTCCCTCAGACAAGAGGAGGAAAGTAGTGTAAGCTATGCAGGCCCACACAGGGATTGCACTTGGGAGCAAAGAGAACAAACAGAGGGACTGAGGAAGGTTTTGTAGTATCAAGAAGGTGAGATAGGCTGGGTGTGGTGGCTCACACCTATAATCCCAACACTTTGGGAGGTTGAAGTGGGAGGACTGCTTGAGCCCAAGAGTTCGAGATTAGCTCTGACAACATAGTGAAACCCCATGTCTACAAAAAATTAAAAAAAAAAAATAGGCATGGTGGTGCACACCTGTCATCCCAGCTATTCGAGAGGTTGAAGTGAGAGAATCGCTTGAGCCCAGGAGGTGGAGGCTGCAGTGAGCTATAATCATGCCACTGCACTCCAGCCTGGGAAACAGAGCGAGAGTCTCTTATGAGAAAAAAAAAAAGAAAGTGAGATGCGCCTTGAATTTCAAAACAAAATTTTATTGGTTCGTCTGAATAATTCTGTGGGCTGGCAGGGAACTAAAACACATTATACTCCCAACTGTTAAGACTGCAATAATATACTATAATGCTACAATGCCGTAATCTACTATATACAATAGTACTTAACACAGTACATCCTCACTTGATGTCATCCATAGGTTCTTGGAAACTGTAACTTTAAGTCAAACCACGTATTGCGTAACAAAACCAATTTTGCCAGAGACAAGTTGATTTAAATAAGAGTTATTAGGCTCCTATGGCATATAGTTCCTATAGCATTGATAAACCCAAATATTTTAATATGAGATTGGAGTTTACCAATGATTTGCCATTTGGCAAAATCAGAATCCCCTTTGCAACCTGTTTGAGTATATGACAACCCTGATCATCCCATTTTGCAATAAGCACCCTCCTCCTTGAATAGCATAGCATTGCACTATTGTGATTTTCTTTGGCTTCTTGGTCTTCTCTGCTGCTGTCTTTTCTCTCTGGCATTCTACAGATCCTATGCTTATACCCTTTTCTAGTATACCTCACTAATTCCTTAGTTATCATCTGTAGTAAAGGCTCCCAAATTCACACCCAAAGGGTTCTAGATCTCCCCATTTTCAGAGGCCTCTGGATCATTTTTACCTGGCTATTTCTTCAACAGCTCAAACCCTGTATCAGAGCAGCCTCAGACCTGGTGTGGTGGCTCATGCCTATAATCCCAGCATTTTGCGAGACCGAAGTATGTGGATCACTTGAGTCCAGGAGGTCAAAACCAACCTGGGCAACATGGCAAGACCTGTCTTCACAAAAAATTAGCCAGGCTTGATGGTTACTCAGCTACTCAGAGGCTGAGTAGCTGAGTAACCATCAAGCTACTCAGAGGCTGAGATGGGATGATCATTTGGTCCCAGGAGGTGGAGGCTGCAGTGAGACTGTGCCTCTCCACTTCAGCCTGAGTGACAGAGTGACACACTGTCGCACACGCACACACACACACACAAAGCAAAAAATCCCAGCCTCATCTTACTCCCTCCAAACTGAGTCTTTCTTTTTTTTTTTTTTTTGAGATGGAGTCTCACTCTGTTGCCCAGGCTTGAGTGCAGTGGCGTGATCTCCACTTACGGCAAGCCCCGCCTCCTGGGTTCATGCCATTCTCCTGCCTCAGCCTCCTAAGTAGCTGGAACTACAGGCGCCTGCCACAACGCCCAGCTAATTTTTGTATTTTCAGTAGAGACAGGGTTTCTTCATGTTGGCCAGGATGGTCTCGATCTCTTGACTTCATGACCCGCCCGTCTCGGCCTCCCAAAGTGTTGGGATTACAGGCGTGAGCCACTGCGCTTGGCCGGGTCCTTCTATTTCTATCTCTGTTCATGGCTCCAGAATTCTCCCTGTTGATAAGCTTAATATCCCCAAATCATTTGACACCTTCTCATCTCATTTGAAAGTCGAGATTATCTCTACTCTCTATGCCTTTTCCCTCCCATTCATTCTGAATCCCCTTAGTACTTTTAGTATTATTATTATTATTATTATTTGAGACAGAGTCCATCTCCGTTGCCCAGGCTGGAGTGCAGTAGTGCAATCTCAGCTCACTGCAACCTCTGCCTCCCGTGTAGCTGGGACTACATGCCAGCACGCCTGGCTAATTTTTGTAGTTTTAGTACAGACAGGGTTTCGCTACGTTGGGCAGGCTGGTTTCAAACTACTGGCCTCAAGTGATCTGTCTGCCTCAGCCTCCCAAAGTGCTAGGCCACCACACCATCACTCGGCCACTAACTGAGCAACCACGCCCGGCCCCCTTAGTACTAAAAAAAAAAAAAAAACACGCCACAAAACTGCTATAAGAGTTTCCTTCACTTCCAAATTTTCTACCTCTTTTCAATCCCATCCACTGGTGCCGGAGTAATCTTTTAAAAAACATATTTTTGAGCATATCATGTTCCTGTTTATGCTTCCAGAATAAAGTTCAGAATAAAGTCCACGTTCCAATTTTTTTTTTTTTTTTGAGACACAGTTTCACTCTTGTTGCCCAGGCTGGAGAGTGCAATGGTGTGATCTCGGCTGACTGCAACCTCCGCCTCCCGGGTTATAGCGATTCTCCTGCCTCAGCCTCCTGAGTAGCTGGATTACAGGCATGTGCCACCACGCCCAGCTAATTTTGTAGTTTTAGTAGAGACGGGGTTTCTCCATGTTGGTCAGGCTGGTCTCGAATTCCCGACCTCAAGTAATCTGCCCTCCTCGGCCTACCAAAGTGTTGGGATTACAGGTGTGAGCCACCGCGCCCCGCCTCCAATGTCTTGATGTCTCCCTGATATACTCTTTCAATCTCATTTGCAACCAACCATGCCCCTATGCTGGAACCAGAAAGGCTACTCACAATTCTCTAAACCCACCCACTTCTGGGCCTTCTCTCATGTTTCCCTTGCCTGGAACACTGGAACATCTACTCTCAAAATCACCAAACAGGTGAGTTTGGTGAAAAAGGAAGCACCTTTGTCTAGAACGGCTTTTCTCAAAATCACTCTGTACCTTTCCCCAGCAGCCTTTCTCTCACTTCGCTGCAATCATCTCTTCCTTCCACTAGGTCCTTGCAGCATTTTATTTGTATCAGTCAACAATTTATTTTGTATCACTGTCTTATTTCCCCTGCTAGATTGTAAGCAAGGTTTCAAATGTTGTATTCATCTCTGGTTTTTCTTCCTCCACCAGAGAGGGTCTAGTGATTGGCTGTGCTTTTAAATGTTCTGAATGGAACAGAACTTTCAAGAAATGAAAGACAGAGCCAAGATATAGCCGAGCAAAATAAGGAAAAACAAAATCAGGAATGCATCCACAGCTCCTGATTCTACCGAATACTCTTTCATTCAGCCTCGCAAGATATCCTACTTTTCCACTTAGGAAGGTCGCTTTCTTCTTTCCCATTTGATGATTTATTAATCAACCACAGTGCTGCTCAAAGTACACAAAGGGTTCGGAAGAATGAAAGGGGGAAAAATCAGGGTCTTAATATCAAAGATCTTAACTTTAGAGGGGTGTCAATACATATTCCATTTGTGCTATGTGTCTGGGTTGCAAAGCGTAGTAGCGCGAAAGAACTCAGGGTCTCTGATCACGATCATTAGTGCTAAGGCATCTAAAAAAGATGGAAATAAATTAAAAGCTATATAGATCATCTCAGAACCCACAATTAAAAAAAAATGTCTGTTGCGAAGTAGAAAAATTAAAACGACCGCGAAAATGAGACCTAGGGGATTGAAGTAACGTGCACTTGTAACATCAGTAATCCCCTCTCCAAAGCAGGTCCTGCTTGGGACTGACTGCACCAATCCTTTTAAAAATGAAGACATAAAAGCCATATTCCTTTAAAAAATTTCCACTGCACCGTATTGCAACGTACGAGCACTGAGGACATTTTCACGCGGTCACAACCCTTTTTAACACCCGGACACTGGGCCGGTCCTTTCTGGCCACGAGGAACTAGCTTCCCTAAAGGAGTACCGCATCCCCGAGGGCGGGCGCCTCAGCCAGGAAGACAGTCCCCAGGGTGGACTACAGGCCTCACAAAGCGGAGGGACCTCGACGGGAAGGCTCGGCAGCGGCGCTCACACAGGCTTACCCCAGGCCCACTCTAGGCCGCACAGGGGTCGCGCCACCTCCGGCCCAGGACAGCTCTCATACGCTGCCAGCGTGGAGCCCGATCGGGCTCACAATGCGCTGGGCCCCGCAGCGTGAGC
>NW_012113253.1:5086666-5087183 GCF_000951035.1 Colobus angolensis palliatus
TCCGCCCCCCTCGCGCGGCTGCCCGGCCGGCTGTGATGTCACCAGGCCACGCCCCCTAATATAAATACTGGCGTCGCTGGCACCGCCTTCTCACACTCTCAGGCTCTGATCGCGGCCGCAGCGTTTCCTTTTTTCCTTTTTTCTCCTGCCGTCGCCTTCTCTGCCTCGTTTCATCCTTTCTCACTCTGCTGCTCTGCGGTATTACGAGTCCGAATCCTCTTCCCACCCAGACCGCGCCTTTCTTCTTTTGCCTGCGCTGTTCTATTTCTCCTTCGGCCGCCGCCGCCACTGCTGCACAGCTGGTGTCGGTGCCGCGCTTTTACCCCCACGTCGTTCCCGCAGCCTATGGCCCAGGCCGCCTTGGGTATTTCTGCTCAAGGTAACCACATCCCTCTTTAAAAATTCCGCCGAAAAAGAGAAGACGCTTTACCCGACTCTTTGGGCCGTTATCTCACGTGAGTACCGAGCCGAGGAGCGCGGGAGGGGCCAGGACGCGGGGCTGGCCTCGGGGGTCGGC
>NW_012113253.1:5090663-5092072 GCF_000951035.1 Colobus angolensis palliatus
CCTCTGGTGGAGGAAAGTTGACGCCACTTGGGGCGGGCGGCGCTGTGGGCTGCAACGGCTGGGGTCCTGGTTATGAATGGAGCGGGGCGGGGCGGGCCCCGCGCCGGCCTCTGGTGACAGCTGCGGAGGAAGCTGGATTCCTGGGGGGCGCGAGGAGCGCGGTCCCCCTCTGGTGGAGGAAAGTTGACGCCACTTGGGGCCTGGCGGCGGGGAAGCCCCGGTGTCAGGTAGCGAGCGACAGGCCTTTGGCCCCTTCTGGAAGCCTCGGGGCTGCTGCTCCGCCCCTGCGGCGCTCCTGATTGGGTCAAGTCGCCTTCACTCACCCCAGTCACCTCCTGGAGCCTGAGGATTAGTCACCCTGGCTTCGTTTTTCCGTCCGCGCCACGGTTCCTGGGCAGAACGAGGCAGATTGGTAGACGGGTGGCTTATCAGCTACTGTCTTGACTGCCAACGGTTGTTGCTGGTGACGTGTTCTAGCACTTACACGGTATCTATCCTGAAGGTGTGTTTCATAGACTAAGCTGCTGGTTCAGAAACCCGAAACAGTCGAGGACACAGTTTACCGCCCCATGTTTCAGCACATTTAACTGGATTTTGTGGTGGCATCTTGGTTGTATTAGTTCTGTGTCCCGTCGTGTTTCTATCGTGAATTCCCAGACTGGGTGGGAATGTAAGGACTCAAAGGAGGGGGAATTGCCTTGCGCTCAGCAAAGGTTGACGTAGGGATACATCAAAGCACAAAGTAGAAGTACATCAAAGCACATCAAATATAGCAGGGGTTGGCAGAAATATGGCTCATGATTGTCTAGAAAGGCCCTCATTATTGATTAATTTCTTTTACATAAATTAGAGCATGCAGATGCTGATCATGAAGAGAAATAAGCCCCGAGGAGTTTAAGTAGGAAAGACTCCGAAAGAAATTGATTATCGGTGGTGATAAGTGAGGTCGAGTAGTCGGTGCCTTTCTCCCCCAAGGTTTTATTACATACACTTTCAAACAGAAGGTGAAAGAGTTATGTTTCCACCTAGATTCTGCAGTTAACATTTTGCCTTATTTGTTGATGCATTTCAAACTAAGCTGGAGACAGCAGAACCCTTCACCCCTCCAACTTTAGTATATGCATATTAACTAGAGCTCAGTACCGCTTACTATTTTTTAAATTTTAGAGGGTAAAATTCACATCAGTGTAAACCCACAAGTGTTAAGTATGCAATTTGATGAACTTTGACAAAAATACAGCTGTGTAACCTAAACCTTTTATCAAGATGTAGAATATCGCCATCACCTTTAAAAGTTTTTTCTTGTCCTTTCAAATCCTCTCCCACTCACCACAGAGCCAACCATGACCTTTTTTTTTTTTTTTTTTTGAGATGGAGTCTAGCTCTGTCCCCCAGACTGGAGTGCAGTG
>NW_012113253.1:5093292-5093910 GCF_000951035.1 Colobus angolensis palliatus
CGAGATTTTTATTTGGATTTCGCCAGTTTTTCTTTAATGTCTTTTTTTCTGTACCACATTGTATTTAGTTGTCAGGTCTTCCCCAGTTTCCTTTGGTCTGTAACAGTTTCTCAGTCTTCCCTTGTTTTTCATTACTATCACAGTCTAGAAAAGCACTGTCAGGTATCTGGTAGAATACTCCCCTCCCCTAAACTTGGAGTTTACCTGATGTTTTTCTCATGATTAAACTGGGGTTTGGGGTTTTTATAAAGAATACCATAGAACAATTTTTAAAATCATTGGTAAAGGCATTGGTTTTCAGAGATTTAAGATACTAAGTTTGGAATAGTTACTGTCAAAGTGATAGGAAGTTTTTGTAGTTGGGCACGGTGGTTTGCACCTGTAATCCCAGCACTTCGGAAGGCTGATGCGGGTGGATCACTTGAGCTCAGGAATTCAAGACCAACTTGAGTAACATGGTGAGACCCCGTCTCTATTTTTTAAGAAAATTTTTTAAAATTACATAAAATGCTTCTTGTATCTTACTGACCAACTGAGCCCTCTCTGTGCTATTCTCTAAGGTGTTGTTGGAGAATTTGCAGTGTTTACATACACCATTCTAAGTGAAAATAATTTAGT
>NW_012113253.1:5094227-5119318 GCF_000951035.1 Colobus angolensis palliatus
ATCCGCCCGTCTCGGCCTCCCAAAGTGCTGGGATTACAGGCTTGAGCCACCGCGCCCGGCAATAATTTATTTTTTTCTATACTGCCTTTTCTCTGCATTTCCATTTAACAACTCCTTCTTCATGCTTTTTTATCCTGTCAGGATAAACATTCTGTCTATCCTGTATGTAAGTGCTTATAAGAAGGGCTTATCTATCCTGTGTGTTTATCTTAATGTGCTTATCCTATGCACTTTTTCAGTAGACAGGGTCTTGCTGTGTTGCCCAGGCTGGACTCAAAGGTCCTGGGCTCAAAGCAGTCCTCCTGCCTTAGCCTCCTCAGTAGCTGAGACTATAGGTGCATACTGCCACACCTGACTCATCTTTTCTTTTCTTTTTTGTTTTCTTTTTTTGGAGACAGGGTCTCCCTCTGTTGCCTGGGCTGGAGTACAGTGGCACAATCTCACTGCAACCTCTGCCACTTGAGTTCAAGCAGTTCTTGTGCCTCAGCCTCCTGAGTAGCTGGGATTACAAGTGTGCACCACCACGCCCAGCTGATTTTTGTATTTTTAGTAGAAGATGGGATTTCACCATGTTGACCAGACTGGTCTTGAACTTCTGGCCTCAAGTGATCCGCTGACTTGGAGCCACTGCGTCTAGCCTTATTTTTTCTATTTAAATAATTCCTTTCAAATTCTAGAGCCTTCATTCCCTCCTAGTATCTTTTTGTTAAATGGAAATGTAGGGTTCTCACAGAGGAACATTCTGGAATGTCTGACATTTAATGTCCTTAATGTTTCATATCATTGCTCTTGGGTTGCATTAAGCAGCAAAATAGCTGTGGATATATGTATTGAGGAAAAGATGAATAATGTCTTACCCAGAGTATCTGATCCTATTCCTTAGGATAATTGAGAATGATCTGTCCCCATCATGACTCAACTTTTTATTTATTTAAAAAATTATGTCAGTGTTGAAAGAATCAGAATGTTTTATGGAGTAGTACATTATTTGGAATCTAATGTAAGATTATTACCATCATTACATGTTTGTAGGAGTTCTTTCCTCATTATCCATAAATGTCATTCATTGAGCATGTGATCAGTTTCTCCTCCTAGATAGATGAAACATTTTGCCTCCACCAGGAGTGCCTTGATCCTGGTGAGATACACTTTAGGTATGCCTTCAATGCTTCTGAAATCCTTCCAACTCTTGACTTTATATTTCTGATTTTCTGGCTTCCTTCTTACCACCCCTTTCTAGCAAATACCATCAGATTATATTACTTTAAAACAGTAACCACTGAATTACAAATAGAAACATAGGTATATCATTTTAGCTTAGAGGTGATGAGTGATAATGTCTAAAACTCACCTAGCATGTTGTATAGTGTACTGTGCACTTATCACATTTATTTGCTGCTGGTGATAATAGAATGAATTATGTCTTAAATAGGTTAGATATGAGGAGATAAATCTTAAGAGATTAGTTGCTTAATATTATAAGGTAGTTCTCAAGTTATTTTGTGTTTCTCAAAAGTTACTTTAGATACATATACAATGCATTAGCTAAGTTAAAATCTTCTTTTGGTATTGTGGTGGAATTCTACACTTAAAATGTAAAAGGCAAAGAAGTTATTTGAGGAGTAGAAGAGTGTTCCGGGTGGTTCCAAACTATTACATCATGCTAGTGCATTATTCATATAAAGTCTTGCATATACATTAGGTTGGTGGGGGTACTTGGAATTTTTTAAATTCTGGGTCACTTAAAAATGTGGAGTTTTAGAGGACAAATAAAAGCAAAAATGAAGTTTTCATTTTCAAAAATGAAGGTTGGTAACTCATGAGTTGGCAGATAAAACAACTTGGTAAGATGGCCATGACATCGAGTTCTGTTAATTTTTAATAGTACAGCAGCTTGGAAATGTTTACTACATAAAGTACTTGGTACTGTGGTAAACCCTTTGAAAACATCATTTGTGTAATGTGACTTTAATGAAACATTGTTATAAAATGAGCATGTATTCTACAGTTTATGTTTAAGTCAGCCTAAACTTTTTTTTTTAACATAGGACTATCTTCTGCTGCTTCTATTTCCTTCTTTTAGGGCGAACTTTCTGACCAAGTATACAACTACCCAGAGGGCCTAGGAGAAGTGCTGTATAGAGAGCAGTTCGACTTCAACGCTGAGCCACCTTGGGAACCTAGCTGATGATAGGGGGGTTCCATCTCCCAACTTGTCCATGTAAGTATTTGCACATTTGTTGGAGGGGAGGAGGTCTTTAAAATCTAAGGAAGAGTGCAGCCTTGCTTAGTATTTTTCAGGATTTGGAATTGTATTTACCTCTTAAAGTGTAGTGACTTTTAAATTTCTGAAATAGAGATATGACAGTTACTGTTTACAGACTTGACTGCTTTAGTTATGTGTGTTGTTTATCAATGACTGGATCGTTTAAAACTTTATCTTGAATGCATAACTTAGAAAATATAAGTTGAAGAGGGCTTTTGGGATTTAAGTTGTAGTTTATCACATCATTCAACCATTTAACTTAGTGAAATGATTTTTGCTACTCAGCTGGTAGGAAAAACTGTTTTTAGAGGACTTGCTGAAAGATGATAGAGCTACATATATATCTAAATTTATATATATATCTATATATGGTATTAAAATAAGTATTTAGATATATATAAATATATGTATTTATATGTATCTATTTAAGGTGGCATGTCTCCCAACATGAAAAAGATTTTCAAGGGTAGTTTTTAACTATACTTGCTTTTCTATGTGTGGATTTTACTTTAGAATTGAGCCCCTGTGCAAAATGTAATTCCACAGTAAACTAAATTTGGGCTGCTAGATTTGTGTGGGTTCATACATTTTGTGGTGTATAGACTTTTACGGAAATTTGGATTTCGGTATTAAAATTCAAGCGTTTTTTAAGTTTGGTCAGGGACTTGGAGGTAAGTTTTCAGGAAAGCTGAGGGTATCAGTTTTAGTGTTTCTTTAATCTGATCTTGTTAAACAGATCCCTATTGGATAAAAATGTTTGCTCTAATTAGAGTATGTTAAAGCAAACATTTGATGTTAATACAAATTAGAATTTTAAACAGATTTTTAAGGCTAAAGAGAAGGAAACACAGTTTAAATAGTAAGATTTCTTGAAAGCTTTGACTTAGAATGTTGACTAGAGGGTTTCCCATACTGGCTCTCTCCTACCTGTGTAAATTTGAGCAAATGCCTGTGTTTTGAATCCCCGCTATAACATAATGTTGGATTGGAACAGTTCTTTTTGTCTTAAACTGTCAATTTCTTTTTTGAGTATATTACTGTCCTTGATTATGCAGTGTAGTCTTCGGATGAATTGCATGAGCATCCTCACCTAGAACAGAAATACAGAATCTCAACCTCACCCAAACCTGAATCAGAGTCTATATCCAGGTGGCTTGTGTGCATATTAAAGAGAAGCGGGGTCATCGCCATTTCAATGCTAAGTCAGTTGCCTAATTTTTGTTAGTCCATCTATTCTGTTTGCAACATACCTGATGTTTTTCTCCCAAGTTGGCTTGGAGATTTAAAACCTTTTTGGGTGGTGCGATCTGTTAGTTACCATCATAGTCGTGAATCGGTTCCAAGGCAGAAATTTAAGAACAAGCTTCATCTTTTGAGGAAGATCATAATAAAAGATAATCCTTCTTTTAATTCAAGTCTCTTTCTTTAAAGAAAAGTTACCTTGCATTATATTTAATATTTCTACTGGTGTTTCCTCTTAGAAACTTGAGGGACTGTTGTCAATGAGCTGAAAGATTCTGCAAAATCAGGGAAAAGTAGTCTTTATATTAATAATGTGGGATTCAGAAAGTCTGTAGTGTCTCCTCCTTTTTGGGTAGGAGGAATTGGAGCAGATAGAAGCTAAAGATTATTTATTCTGCAGGTTCTGGCAGCCAGAGTAATTGGCTTTTAACTTTATTATGTCCAGGTACAATGTATATTATGTCAAACAAATATAACTTGTTTAAATGTTCACAGGTAATCTTCTAATTTTGCATGTCTCATATTTGATGCTTTGCTATAAAGCTACAGGTACACAATCCCTTTTTCACAGCATTCTGAAATCCAGAAGTCTTAAAAATAATTTTTTTTATAGCTTCCTTAATGTGACCTTAACTGATTTGGGGAAAAAAAAAAAGCTTGACCTGAATCTGTGCTGATTTGAGGCTATTTTTATCTTTACTTATCCCATTTAGTGTTAATATTCCTAAATTTTGCTGCAGAAATATTGTGGTTGCAGGGTGCTGACTCATTCTCCTGAAGAGTATTACATAACATATGTAAAGTATGTGTACTACATTATTGTTCAAAAATCTGGAGAATTCTGAATTCACAAAGATACCTGGCCCCAAAAGTTTCTTGACTAGAATTTGTAAATTGGCAAGAGAAAATTCCGCATTCCAGGAATGTGTTTATCCTTACAAATCAGTAACAGTTTGCTCTATTGGACACCAAAATCCTGGCGTTACTTTTCTGTAGATCAACAATATTATTTGGAAACCATTAAAAGGAGTTAAAACAGCCTTCATGGAAATTACTTGGCCCATAGCATTGCAAAGCATGTAGCTATATGAACTCTACTTGAACTGGCCCACTAGGATTCCAGTGCAGGTAGTCTGAGATCCAGAATTGGCTTCTGAGTTAGGTTTTAAATCAACCACCTGAATTTTGAGACAGTTAATTCCATTAAGTATCTGGAAACTTTGGAAGTTGCTTACATAATCCTTTTCTTTCATAACTTAGAATGTGTGTATACTGTAGTATGTGAACACCGTAAAAATATCTTAACAAAATATTTTAAGGTCAATATCAAAGATTAATGGGCCCCTAATTGTGAAAAAGTTTTTGCGAGCCTTTTAAGAAATCCCCTAGGCCAGGTGCGGTGAATTACCTGAGGTCAGGAGTTCAAGACCAGCTTGGACAACATGGTGAAACCCCATCTCTACTAAAAAAATACAAAATTAGCCGAGCGTCGTGGCAGGCACCTGTAATCCCAACTACTTGGGAGGCTGAGGCAGGAGAGTCGCTTGAATCCGGGAGGTGGAGGTTCCATTGCACTTCAGCTTGGGCTACAAGAGCAAAACTCTGTCTCAAAAAAAAAAAAAAAAAGAGGGAATCCCCTAGGTCTTAATGCTGGAGTAAGGTTTTCCAGTGGACTAGTCTTCTATTTATTTTGGTTGTAGGTTCAATTATAATTAATGAATTAGCCTAATGGAAAATATTTTAAAACGTAGAAAGCTAAGTTTGCTTCTCATAGTGGATCCAGTGATGAGGTCAGATTGAATTAACCATTGTCACATACCCTTTAATGTTGTGCAGTGTGGAAAAGGGATTCAGTTAATTGATTTGCTTAAATGGACTCTAAAAATTTTTTTTTTTACCTGGTTGTGATTAGTCAACTTTATACATGTAGGAACTTCAGAAGAACATCAGTATTTTAAATATTCACATTTTGTCTCCTAGTATGTACACATGCCTTAGTAGGAGCTCCCTACCTAATTAGGATTATTGTAACTAGGAAAGGTGTTTTTTTTTTTTTTTGGAAACGGAGTCTGCCTCTGTCGCCCAGGCTGGAGTGCAGTGGTGTGATCTTGGCTCACTGCAACCTCCGCCTCCCTGCTTCAAGTGATTCTCCCACCTC
Organism: Colobus angolensis palliatus; assembly: GCF_000951035.1. Lineage (NCBI taxonomy): Eukaryota > Metazoa > Chordata > Mammalia > Primates > Cercopithecidae > Colobus > Colobus angolensis. The sequence continues at coordinate 5,099,894 of NW_012113253.1, forward strand.
AGCCTCCAGAATAGCTGGGATTACAGGGACCCACCATTATGCATTATGCCTGGCTAAATTTTGTATTTTTGTAGAGATGAGTTTCACCATGTGGCCAGGCTGGTCTTGAATTCCAGACCTTAGGTGATCCTCCTCCCTGCCCCCTTGCCTCTGAAAGTGCTGGGATTATAGCCATGAGCCACTGCACCTGGCTGGAAAGATGTTCTTTATTAATTTGCTAGTACTTCTTCCTCATGTTTCGCTGTAAATTGTCAGTAAAAAAGGGAGGTTATCCCTGGGTGCGGTGCCGCATGCCTGTAATCCCAGCACTTTGTTTGGGAGGCCGAGGCTGACAGATCATCTGAAGTCAGGAGTTTGAGACCAGCCTGGCCAGCATGGCAAAATCCTGTCTCTACTAAAAATACAAAAATAGTCGGGCATGGTGGTGCACACCTGTAATCCCAGCTACTAGGGAGGCTGAGGCCTGCTTGAACCCGGGAGGTGGAGGTTGCAGTGAGCCGAGATGGCACTACTGCCCTGCTGCCTAGGAGACACAGCAAGACTGTCTCAAAGAAAAGGGAGGTTGTTGACCCTGACTGCAGAGAAAGGGGAAAATTTTAGTTTTGACATTAGGTACTTTTTTTTTCTTCTCTTTTCCCCCCCATTTAATTTCTCACAAATGATATTTGATACTTTAAGGATACTGTGATACGAGCAAATTTAACATAACATTCATTAATGGCAGTTGATACTCTTTGACCAAAAAGATGAGTGAAACCACTATCATTGAAATACAGTCTGTTTATCCCCTTGGCATGCATAAAGTAGGGTCAGTGGTGTGTCAGTGCTTGTGTAAAGTTGCAAAAAAATATTCTGTAAAAGCAGAATGTGAATACTAGCATATTAATGGATAAACAAAGTTTTAGAGACATGGTATTTCTTGCTTTGAGCAAATACAGCTTTTTTTTTTTTTTAGGAAGGTCAAAAAGATTGGAAAGCAATGTAGACCAGTTTTTTCTTTCTTTTTTGAGATGGAGTTTCACTCTTGTTGCCCAGGCTAGAGTGCAGTGGCGCAATTTCAGTGCACTGCAACCTCCACCTCCTGGGTTCCATCGATTCTCCTGCCTCAGCCTCGTGAGTAGCTGGTGTTACAGGCATGCGCCACCATGCTCAGCTAATTTTGTATTTTTAGTAGAGACAGAGTTTCACCATGTTGGTCAGACTTGTCTCGAACTCCTGACCTCATGACCCGCCTTCCTTGGCCTCCCAAAGTTCTGGGATTACAGGCATGCGCCACCGCGCCCGGCCATAGACCAGTTTTTAAAGGGGATAAATGGCTTTTGCATTTATTACAGAGGTTAGTTTAGCTGAGAAAATTAATACTACCAATCTGTGTGTTCCATAATAGTCTTCACCCAGCCTGTTTCAGAGTTCTCCAGTTTGGGTCTCCCCACACCCCACCCCAGCCCCAGGTAAACCAATCCCTTTTGCGATATTCAACTTCCATTAGAATAAATGAGATATTGCATATTTGAGAAGGGCTTGTAAACTGTAAAATCTAGTATATGGTAGGCTACTGTTCTAGACTGCCCATTGTTCAGGTAAGCCTAAGGAGACTCTTCCAAGTGAAATGCTTACATACTGATAAGGCCCCAGGGAGCACAGATATTTTGTCCTTCCTCCATTCCAGGGTCATCCATGCCCAGTCAAATCATCAATTTGTCACAAGTTAACTAAAGCAGATATTTAGCTATTCTTTTTGATAATCCACTGTTCTTTACATTATGCATGAGTAGAAAATACTGTATAGCATACTGGGTTACAGAGATTAGGATAGTCAGGTTCAACCTGCCTAGACCATAGCCTGCCATCATGAGGTCCAGCCATGGTGTGCATGCCACCACACTCTGCTAATTTTTTTTTTTTTTTTTTTTTTTGAGATGGAGTTTTGCTTTTGTTGTCCAGGCTGGAGTGCAATGGTGCAATCTCGGCTCACTGCAACCTTTGCCTCCTTAGTTCAAGCGATTCTTCTGCCTCAGCCTCCCAAGTAGCTGGGATTACAGGCGCACACCACCATGCCCAGCTAATTTTGTATTTTTAGTAGAGACAAGGTTTCGCCATGTTGGTCAGGCTGGTCTCGAACTCCTGACCTCAGGTGATCTGCCCTCCTCGGCCTCCCAAAGTGCTAAGATTACAGGTGTTAGCCACTATGGTTGGCAGTATGAGCTTTATGTTGACTTCAGATCACTTTTTATCTGCTTCTTGCTCTTTACTGCATGGATCCTCTGATGTCCAGTTTGCAAAGATCTCCCAAACAAGTTTGGTATCTTCTTAGTGCATGTAGGTTCAGCATGAACATGTTACATTTGGCATGACCAAAGGTAGGATGGGGTTATCCTGGTATGTTCAACATGGAAATTCCGACAAAACAATCCTCCTCAAAATAATCCTCCTAATGAGAGGTTTGCTATCCTTAATTCATGAAGAGCTGCTTCAGATAAATAAAAGGCAAAAACAAGAAAGTGAGCAAAAGACTTGAAAGCTGTTTGCCACTAACAATTTAGCAGTTCCAGTCCCAGGTATAGACTGTAGTCCCTGGATCAGTGCTACTTAAACTGCCAGTCAGTGGAGTAAGGACTCTAGTACCAGAATGTAAAGTAGCATACTGCCCAACACTGTTTTAGGGTCGCATAGAAGAATAAAACTATTAAGTAACAAAGGAATGATGGTTAGAGAAGGTCTAAACAAATTCTAAGGGAGATGTACCCACCACCACTTGGGGGAGATATACAGGGGCCTCTGAAGTATTACATCTTATTTCTTGCTTTTCTTCTTTTTTTTGAGACAGTCTTGCTCTGTCACCCAGGCTAGAGTGTGGTGGCATAATCTTGGCTCACTGTAACCTCTGCCTCCCTGGTTCAAGCAATTCTCCTGCCTCAGCCTCCTGAGTAGCTGGGATTACAGGTGCCCACCACTGCGCCTGTAATAATTACAAAATACAAAAATTACGAATAATTTTTGTATTTTTAGTAGAGATGGGGTTTCACTATCTTGGCCAGGCTGGTCTCGAACTCCTGACCTCATGATCCACCCGCCTCAGCCTCCCTAAGTGCTGGGATTATAGGCATGAGCCACCATGCCCAGCCAGCATCTTATTTCTTAATAACCTGCTTAACTTGGTCTTGGTTGCAATTACTGTATTGCACATGTATTCTGTATGTTTTCCTTTGGTGAGTGGGGGACAGGCAGGCAATGAGTTCTGCCTTAAAGTTACCAAAATAGTGTGTCTCTTTAAAGGATTATTCCCTATGCTTAATTGTAACCAGGAAAGCTAGAAAATTTGAAATTAAAATGATTGTGTACTTCATGTTGTATTGTAATAGTCATCTTTAATGTTATCACATCTTAATTGCCCAAAGGGTTGTAAATACTTCACTCATGTGCAGGTACATACACACTTTAGTAAACACACATTATCTCCAGAAAAACAAATTTAGTCTTCACACTGAATAGTCAAGACATCATTTTTAAGGGAGTCTAATTGTGTTAATTCCACATGCAAAAATAATATTGCTGTGAGAATTGTGTATTTCGTTTTCTCATTAAGCTACATTTTAATATTTATGGTGAGGTAGTTCATTGGGCAGTCTTTACACAGGCACTTCAAACTTAGCCTGTTGGGCTTATAACCTTTAGGATTTTTTGCCCCCTTGATTATTTCCAATTCATTCTTGTTCCTGTCTTTTAAAAGAATTCTTTATCTGTCACCTTTAGTTTTCTTTCACTAGGGTTACTCGGTTTTTTTCAACCTCATCACCTGAAAAATAATTTTTAGGGGTATGCATTGTGATTAATTACTGGCTTTCTTATTGAAGCAAGCCTTGTCCTGATTTATCCTGAGTACTCGATGTAGGCTGTTATTGTCTATCACTTATTTTGGGGTCTAGGGTGGCAGAAGTTTACCTGATCTTATGATCGCTCAGTTTATAGGATTTCCTACCAGTTTCAGTATGTAGCCTCCTGGAATTCTTTTGTAGTGATTCAGACCTACTCGAGGTCTCACATCTATAGTAACAGAGTCATTCTTTAGAAGCTTCTAGTGCTCTTCTGGTCAATTACTTTTAAAGGTATTCTATGTGGTAAGTAACATTTTTTGTTGTAGGTAGAATGCAGAGGGGACTTAAGCAACATTGTGTATTTTTAAAGCTGTGAGCTGGGTGCTAAATCATCAAATGCCTATGTAAAAATAAAAGTAGAAATGCACTTAGACATCTTCAGAGTAACAGTAATAGTATAAATTTCAGAATATCTTTTCTCATTTTTAATGAGTAAAAATCCTTTTAGAAAAATGGTTGATGTATTAAGGTTGGGTTTCCTGCTTAGGTATCTCTGAAACAGTATTCTCAACCTTTCAGCTCTCCCTGTTCTACTTCCAGGGAGGTCTTCACTTCAGAAATCCAAGACTCATATTCATCCAGCTTGGTGTCAAGTGGGCTGTTGCTGCCAGAATTATCTTGTGATTATTTGAGAGATGTATCAGTTTCTTCTGAAGTACAATCAACTGTAGAAGCCTTTGTAGCAGGTGTGTAACAAGGCAAGTGCCCAGCTGCTGCAGCCGCTACTCTTGGAGCTACCCTGTCGATGAACATGAGGACTCAGCGGCCTCATGAAAGGCTCTAGGGAGCAGTGTGTGGTTCTTTGGAGCCTTTTGTTTCTTTTGGCAGCTCTTCATGGAAAAATGTATTAACAAAAAACACCAATATGAAGGTGTGAATAAGGAATGTTACATATTTTTTCTTCTCAGTTATGAGTCTAAGAGGAAATTATTAATAAAAGTAGTATTATGGTTATACGCTACTGTATTAGTGTAAAATAACCTGAGCTTTCTCAACCTTATGTTAATAAGGTGGTTGAAAATAGCTTAAAAGTGCTTGTGAGTAGAGAATACTTTCTAGTGTCTGTTGATAATATCAGTCCTGTTTCTGATATGTAAGCCAGAAGAAGTGGTACAGTTTCTTTTGAGAATTATTTCCACTCAGAATTGCAGGGAGATCTTTGATGTATCACCTTGGTTTGAGTCTGCATTCTTAGTGGAGAGTGTGGAGACATCCTGGAAAGAGTCCCTGTGGGGGTGTTTTTGTTTTTGTTTTTGTTTTGAGACGGAGTCTTGCTCTGTCGCTAGGCTGGAGTGCAGTGGCACAACCTCGGCTCTCTGTAACCTCCACCTCCTGGGTTCAAGCAATTCTCCTGCCTTATCCTCCTGAGTAGCTGGGACTACAGGTGTGTGCCACCATGCCTAGCTAATTTTTATATTTTTAGTAGAGATGGGTTTCACCATGTTGGCCAGGATAGTCTCCATCTCTGGACCTCGTGATCTGCCTGCCTTGTCCTCCCAAAGTGTTGGGATTACTCTGCTCCCAGCCCCCTGTGGTGTTTTGAGGTAGATTAACTTAGTGAACCTGGCATAAGGTATAAATTGCTCACCCCCAACACATGCACACTTATTTTCATGCTTGCTCCCTAGAACACGCAGTGTCTAAGATTTTTGGTTTAACATTGTCACCAATTAACTTTAATACCTCCTGAAAATGTTTTGGCAGAATATTTCTTAGTGCTTTCAGTAAGGCATAAATGTAAGAACATAAACTTTTCTTTTTGTAACAATGGAACTGTAAACTATTTTTGCTAATGTATTAAGAAAACTGCAAGCAGTGATCCCAGAGGTATGATTCGAGCTGCTTTTTTAGGACTTTCAGTGAGATTGGGGCACAACATAGGGAAGACTTAAGCAGCCTACCTCACCCACCTACTTATCCCTTTTTTTTTTTTTTTTTTTGAGACGGAGTCTCGCTCTGTCCCCCAGGCTGGAGTGCAGTGGCCGGATCTCAGCCCACTGCAAGCTCCGCCTCCTGGGTTTACGCCATTCTCCTGCCTCAACCTCCGGAGTAGCTGGGACTACAGGTGCCCGCCACCTCGCCCGGCTAATTTTTTGTATTTTTTAGTAGAGACGGGGTTTCACCGTGTTAGCCAGGATGGTCTCGATCTCCCGACCTCGTGATCCGCCCGTCTCGGCCTCCCAAAGTGCTGGGATTACAGGCTTGAGCCACCGCGCCCGGCCCTACTTATCCCTTTTCAGCTGGAAGTATTGGGTTTCCGAGTGGCATTTCATTTGAACAAAGAGTTCGTTGCCTCAAGATGTATTAGAAAATCTGACTAGTCATAGTGGCTCACACTGGTAATATCAGCACTTAAGAGAGGCAGAGACGGGAGGATAGCTTGAGCCCAAGAATTAGAGTCTAGCCTGGCCAATGTAGTAAGACCCCATTCTCCATAAAGAGGACAAACAAAAAAAGAAAACTTGTTGCTGGAGGTGTTTGTGTTTTACAAATTCATTTGAGGAATTGGCTTTTTTTTGGCCTTTTGGTCTTTAACAGTAGCTGATAGTTGAGCTTTGCATTCACAGGCATGGGGAGCTTAATGACAGAGATACATTCTGAGAAATGTGTCTTTAGGTGACATTTCATAAGTTGTTTGAACATCATAGTGTACATATGGAAACCTAGATAGTACAGCCTACGACACACCCAAGCTGTATGGTGTAGCTTACTGCTCCTAGGCTACTGTCCTGTGTATTGGTACTGAATACTGTTCACAGTTTAACACAGTGGTAAGTATCTGTGTGTCTAAACACAGAAAAGGTACAGTAAAAATGTGGTATTATGAGACCACCTTCATGTATTTGATCTGCCCTTGTCAAAAACGTTATGCAACGCATGACTGTACATCTGGATTGCTTGCATATCAAAGTTATGGGCTTCTTTTAAGAATGTGAAAGAGCTGGACAGAGTGGCTCAAGCCAGTAATTACAACACTTTGGGAGGCCACGGTGGGAAGATTGCTTGAGACCAGGAGCTTGAGACCAGTCTGGGGCAACATAATGAGACACTATGAACAAAGAGTTCTCTACAAAAAATAAAAAAAATTAGCTGGACATGGTGGCATGTTCTGTAGTCCCAGCTACAGGGACTGACTCAGTGGAGGTGGGATTGAAGGCTGTGGTAGGAGGATCGCCTGAGTGGTTGAGGCTTCGGTGGGCTTTGATCATGCCACTGCACTCCAGTCTGGGTGACAAGAGTGAGACCTTTTCTCAAAAAAAAAAAAAAAAAGGAAAAATGTACTTACTTTTTCAATATACTTCCAGGGGTTCATTACCACCACCCCTAAGTTTAAGAACTCCCCACTCTTTGTTGTGAAGTCTTTTGTCCATTTGTTTCTGAGTACCTACTCTGGGCTAGGAATTTACAGCAATCTCAAAGCCTTCAAGAGAGCATCAAAGAAAATAAACCTCCATTAGAGCTTTATTGGGTTTTTTTGTTTGTTTGTTTGTTTGTTTGTTTTTAAGAGATGGGGTCTCCCCTATGTTGCTCCAGCTGATCTCAAACTTCTGGCCTCACAAAATCCTGCCTCAGCTTCCCAAAGTACTGGGTTCAATCAACTACTTTATTGTAGTTCTCTGTGTAACAAAAGAAAACAAATGTTAATGTACTGCATATATGGATTCAGGTGATCCTTAATTCATTTTGTCAAGTACTGCCAGTATAGCAAATGAATTTTTTTTCGTTTTTCCAACAGAATGACTTTGTCACTCAGCTGGGACTTGGTTAACAACTCTGCTGTTACTTCTGAAGTGACAGTTCCATTTCAAAGATGAATAGCGAACTCCACAAACATTTTATCTTTCCTTTAGAGGAGGTCATGTTTTTTACTATTTTTATTTATGTTGATAATGCCACTAAATGTCAACTGTTTTGGTTTAGCCTTCAGTTGATGTTTAAAATTATTTAGCTTCTATAAAAGTCTGATTTATAGTGACAAGAAGTTGGTCAGTGGTTGCCTGGGGTGGAGTTGGGGATTTGCTGCAAAAGGGACATCATATGAAGAAAGGCTATGTGTAGGCGTGATAATGTTTTTATACCAGTGTGAATAAACTTAGCATTTTTCAACAAGTATGGGTGTTCATATGTCTGAAAGGGGTTAGTTGATTATGTGGATATGTTAAAGTTCTTTTAAAGAGACAGAGAACTGTGTTGGATTTCCCCAAAAAAAGAAGTCCTGTGTTTTATAGGGATGGGGTGTTGGTGAAGCAGGGTTTTCATATTGTTTTAAATGTTTTGACATTGTTTGATCATTAGTAGCTCTAGAGCTAACCTACTTAATTATTCCATTCCTCAGTATATAAATGGAGATAATACCGTCATTGTGGTTTTAAGGGTTAGGAGAATTAATATTGAATAGATGAAATACTTAGGCTGGGAGACTGCTATAAACATGTTTACTGTTAGATTTAAGCTAGCTTAGCAGGCAGTCAGAGTTGAACCTATGAAATTGCATGGTTTGAAAATATTTGGGAAAAAATATCTTTATCCATATCATCGTACTACTCTAGCAGAAGCTCTGAAGAATGTAGGGAGTCAGTGAGTAAGACTTTATCCAGTGGACCTGATGTTTTTATAAGTACTGAGGATCCTGACTGTTAAAGGAAAATTACCCTTCCTAAGAATACTATGGTTGTAGGAAATCAAGGTTTATCTTATCCTGACTTAAAAGCTAGGCCTTCTGTATTTGGCAGCAGTTGCGTGTTGTGGTCTATAATCAATAACCAAAGGTTTTCAAGTAAATACTAAATACTACGTATATATTAGACTATGATCAGAGACTTAGCAACTGAGATACAATTAAGTCCTCACTGAACATCATCAGTAGGTTCTTGGAAACTGCAAATTTAAGTAAAAAGACGTACAGCAAGCCCTCAAATAACATTTCATTATAATGGTAAGAAAAAAATGTTTCGTTTTACCTCTTTTACTTAAAAGATGCAGTTTGCAAGAAGCTGTTGACATAAAGTGACCACACTATTTATTTATTTTCATTTCAAAGTATTTTATTTCGGCCAAAAGTCTTGATTACATATTTTTTCATTTATTAATAGTAGGATAAATGAAAACTGGCTGCTATGCCAAAAAGGTTAGTGATGCTAAACTTAACAGGAAGTTTTTACCTTATTTTCTTGTATTTATCTTTTTAAATGAGTGACCTTTATTTTTTAATTGTTCTTAGTACTCAGTTGAATATCCCCCCAAAATTGGTGCTTTAAATTGCATAAAATAAACATGTATTCTTAGCCTAAAATCCCTATTTTCTGGGCACAGATTTACAGCAGTCCTATTATAACAACCTTTAGAGAATGTGCAGGCTGGCTGGGCGCAGTGGCTCAAGTCTGTAATCCCAGCACTTTGGGAGGCCGAGACAGGCGGATCACGAGGTCAGGAGATCGAGACCATCCTGGCTAACACAGTGAAACCCGTCTCTACTAACAATACAAAAAACTAGCCGGGCGAGGTGGCGGGTGCCTGTAGTCCCAGCTACTCGGGAGGCTGAGGCAGGAGAATGGCGGGAACCCAGGAGGCGGAGCTTGCAGTGAGCTGAGATCTGGCCACTGCACTCCAGCCTGGGCAACAGAGCGAGACTCCGTCTCAAAAAAAAAAAAAAGAATGTGCAGGCTGTGATTTAACTTCACTGCATAAGTATTAGGTCTATTCAGATAGGCCTCAACCTGGTAAAATAAAAACATCCTCAACTTTTCAGTCTGTGCTATATGGCATGAAAGAGATCTGATGAGTTGCACTGAATGTAGTTAGCTTCTTGAAAATGAAGCTGTTAGTGTTTTAAAAATTAAAACTGAGTATTTGTATTTCATGAAATTTGACTAATACAGCTTATTATTAAGGACTGTTTCGGTGCAGCCAAAATGCTGACATTTTTAAGAACCATTGGAATGGATTACACTTTCAGGACAGTGGCCATCACCCAAGGGTGAACTCTAGTTTGGGGCATTGGGGAGGGTGGAGGGGGGTGGCAGGGGGAATCAAGGACACAGGAAAGGCTGTGCAGGTTTTAAAATAGGCTACAAGACAGCTGGCCAGTGCCATTATTAATGTGGCAACCAGAAATTAGTACCAGATATTAAGTAGTATCCTGTCTAGTGGACCTGTTTTATCTCATTTATGTCGAAGTTATTTCCTAAAGTAACCTAAGGACCAGTGAAGTTCAACAAAGAAGATAAACCTGTATGTCAGTATGTGCTGCCTCAGGACAATGAGTGCTCGGGTGGAGTGGGCAGGTTTATTTTATTGATTTGATTGGAGAGGGGTAGGATTTAGCTTAAAGCCATTTTAAAAATCAGATTTCTTAGTAACTGGTTCAGGATGTACAGATACCTAACTTACAAATGTAGTTTCTAATTATGTTGTTTTTGCATTTCTGGTAATTGACAGCTTAATTTAGCTCTAGTCTAGCCAGCACTGAAACAGATGTTTTTAATTTATATGCTTTATGATTTTTTTTTTTTTACCAACAACCTATTGAATAAATAACTAAGATAGTTAACTGAGGTTTAGAGAAATTGACGTAGATTCTCCTAAATGATACAGCCAGAACCAGGTCTTTTGACTCCTAGTCCAGTGATTTCACCAAAGCAACTCACCTCATAACATTGCTAACTTGATGTAGCTAGTACTATTTTAGCTTGAGATAAGGCCTAGGCAGTCTGTATCAAAGCTTCAGATTGTTCCCTCAAGCCACCCTCCACCCTCACCCATTTTTATTACTTTCACCTACTTGGGAATTTTTTTTTTTTAGGAGAGACGGAGTCTTGCTATGTTGTCCAGACTGGTCTCAAACTCCTAGGCCCAAGCAATCCACCGGCCTGGGCCTCCCAAAGTGCTGGGATTACAGGCATGGGCCACCATGCCTGGCCAGGACTTTTATTTATTTATAAGACATTTATCTGCAATTACCTGGCAGTGCTATTATGTGGCTGACAGTATATTGGAAGTTGAGACTGGTATTTTGATTTCTTGGCTGCAGATACTTACTTCACTAGGTTTCTTTACTCTTAAAATGGGTAAAATTAAGTGTGTTACAGGCACACAAAACAAGATAATAATACAGATTGGGTCTGCAACTCTGTAAATAAGGGGACCATATAGGCTTGTAATATATTGTGTATGTATGTGAGTTACCCCTTCAAATTATATTGACCTTTTTGGGTGAATGTATTTTAATTCATGTATTTGCTTTTTTAAATAGGCGTTAAAGGAAATTAATAATCTGATATTTCTGAAATTGTAAAATGATTGCATACATTCCTCACTCAATTAGGCACTTAGCACACTTTCACTGACTCGTACATTATGTGTATAGGAATAATACAGATTTATATAACTTATATTTTGACAGTTTGTTGCATATTCTAAGGACCCAGACATAGGCTTGGTGGCCCGTCTCTTGTCTTTCCTGGTTTATGACTTTCGGCTTTGTGGAATACGGCTGAGATGAAAGGATTTATTGATGATGCAAACTACTCCGTTGGCCTGTTGGATGAAGGAACAAACCTTGGAAATGTTATTGATAACTATGTTTATGAACATACCCTGGTAAGTGCCACTTCTCAAATACAGTGTTGTCATTTTCCAAGCTCTGAAACATGAATGCTTTTTAATTTCCAAGATGGTAATCTGATTAAAAGTACTTCGTTCAGATGTTATCTGATTTAACTTGACCTTCATCCCCCACACCCATTCCCCTTGAGTAGTGATCCATTTTTTTTTCCCATCCACATTATTTAAAAATCCTCCCTATGGCCCTTTTTCCCTGCTATGCCTTTTAGCATCTGGCACCCAGTTATGTTCTGTTTAATCTGTTGATGTGATGCCAGCCAACCTTCTAATCAGTACATGGCTTCTTATTTTTCTCAATTTTCTTTTTTTCTTTTTTCTTTTTTTTTGGAGACGAGTGTCACTCTGTCACCCAGACTGGAGTGCAGTGGTGCGATCTTGGCTCATGTGCAGCCCTCGCCTCCTGGGCTCAAGCATTTCTCCTCCCTCAGCCTCCTGAAGTAGCTAGAATTACAGGCGCACACCACCACGCCTGGCTGATTTTTGTATTTTAGTAGAGACGAGGTTTCACTGTGTCGGCCGTGCTGGTCTTGAACTCCTAACCTCAGGTGATCTACCTACCTCAGCCTCCCAAAGTGCTGGGATTATAGGCATGAGCCACTGTGCCCGGCCTCAGTTCTTTTTTTTTTTTTTTTTGCTTCTTTGTTTGAGATGGCTTCTTACACTGTTGCCCAGGCTGGAGTTCAGTGGCATGATCTCGGCTCACTGTGACTTCTGCCTCCTGGGTTCAAGCAATTGATATAGGATCCTTATGCCTCAGCCTCCTGAGTAGCTGTGATTACAGATGTGTGCCACCATGCCCAGCTAAGTTTTTTTTTTTTTTTTTTTGATGGAGTCTCCCTTTGTAGCCCAGGCTGGAGTGCAGTGGCACGATCTCGGCTCACTGCAACCTCTGCCTCCCAGGTTCAAGCGATTCTCCTGCCTCAGCCTCCCGAGTAGCTGGGATTACAGGCGCCCGCCACCATGCCCAGCTAATTTTTTGTATTTTTAGTAGAGATGGGGTTTCACCATGTTGGACAGGCTGGTCTCGAACTCCTGACCTCAGGCGATCCACCCGCCTCGGCCTCCCAAAGTGCTGGGATTACAGGCATGAGCCACTGTGCCCGGCCTCAGTTTTTGTATTTTTAGTAAATGGGGTTTCGTCATGTTGGCCAGGCTGGTCTTGAATGCCTGACCAACATGTGATCTGCCTGCCTCGGCCTCCCAGAGTGTTGGGATTACAAGTGTGAGCCACTGCGCCTGGTCTCAGTTGTATTCTTTAGTGGATATTAATTTACTTTCAGATAATCTTGGTTGTGTATGTTCATTGAGAATTTGATAATTTATCCTGAATGCTTACTGTCTACTGCTCCAGGAGTCAACTTCTACAGAATCATATACTCACTGCTACTTAAGGTGATTTTTTTTTTTTTCTTTTTGAGACGAAGTTTCGCTCTTGTTGCCGAGACTGGAGCGCAGTGGTGCGATCTCAGCTCACTGCAACCTCGGCCTCCCTGGTTCAAGCGATTCTCCTGCCTTAGCCTCCCAAATAGCTGGGATTACAGGCGCCCGGCACCAGGCCTAGCTGATTTTTATATTTGTAGTAGAGACAGGGTTTCACCATGTTGACAGTCTGGTCTCAAACTCCTGACTTCAGGTGATCCACCCACCTCGGCCTCTCAAAGTGCTGGGATTATAGGTGTGAGCCACTGCACCCAGCCTGGTAAACTTGGTAAAAATAAAAACATCCTCAACTTTTCAGTCTGTGCTATATGGTGTGAAAGAGATCTGATGAGTTGAACTGAATTTTTTTTTCATATTAGACTTAAATGATACAATCTTTCTTTATTGGAGAAAATTTCCTATATTCCACCAAACTTGTTAGAGAATTGTTTTTCATGTTACTGGTGTTCAGTAATCGAATATCCAAAATTCTCTCCTTCTCTTGACCGTAAGTCTACAGACATGTTCATCTTCCCCTCATCCTAGCAAAAATCCCTTTGTCTTCCTCTGCCATTCAACTGCTGAAAACTTGACATATTGGTCATGAAACTTGTCATATTGGTCAACCAATTTCTACCAAGTCATTCTTCAGTCAGTTGCCACTGGCAAGCTCATAGTCAAATTTTGATGATCGTTCTTAATCACTTAACTTTATTCTTCTGACTTTTTGCAACACTTTTCGGGGGTCAGACATAATTTTTGAAATATTCCTTTCATCCCACGTCTAAATTATCCCACATTTAGTAACGTTCAATGAGGATTAGTCCTCAACCCTATTCTCTGCTGATTCTGGGGTGACACTTCTGTGTTCTCTGAGTCATTCAGTCCACCTTTTGTTTGTGCTTTTAACCTTGGTCTTGCCTCCATCATGTCTGTATTCATCTCCTCCTCCATTCCCACTGTCTATCCGTCTTTGCACATGTCATTATAGTGACTTCCTAACTTATCTCCCTTTTCATTGTCCTATTTACCTAAGCCTGCTTAATTTTGTTGAATATTCATTAAATACAAGGCTTCCCTGCTCCCTAAATTTGTGTTTCGTTGCCTACTGAGAATTTTCTGGACTCACATCATGCCTAAGATAAGGAAGGAAGCTGAATACCTTGTTGTTTCCCATTCTCTTGGTGGTACCCATAAATACCTTATTTTTTCCCAATCAAATTAAATATAAACTTTTTGTCTCCAGAATACTATAGATACCATAACTTGGGAGGATGGATAACTTAATACAACTGTTAAAATTCTGCTGCATATAATGTGCATTTTGCATTTATATCAGTTGGGCACTATATTCTAATAATGGACATTTTTAAATACTGTGAATTAAAGAGGTCAAAACAGTAACATTGTCTTCATGGATTCTCAAACAGTATTTGGATGTTGTATGTCTTAAATAAGATTTTTTTGCCTGCTATCTAACATTGAGTAATATATGTTCTGTTCAACAAGCATAAGTCATCTTTCTAGTTCTAGAATAGCCACAACTTTAAGGAAGATTATTCTTATTCAGGCTTATCTGATATTTGGTAGACTTATGTACTTTTAAAATCTAATCTTGACGTCTCCATGTGCAGACTAACAACCTTGTCTTTTTTAAAATGGTTTCCTGGTCGGGCACGGTGGCTCATACCTGTAATCCCAGCACTTTGGGAGGCCTGATGGGAGGATCTCTTGAGCTCCAGGAGTTGAAGGCTGTAGTAAGCTATAATTGCACCACTGCCCTCCAGTCTGCTACAGAGCAAGACCTCAACTCTGAAAAAAGTAATAAAATAAGCGGTTTCCCAGTGAAGATGGTCTCTTATTTTACCATGTTATCTTAAGGTGCACTTTTAATGTTGATATATAGCTTTTGTTTAGCATTTCTTCTTACTGTATTAGGAAATTATATCCTGAGCTGCCAAAGTATTTTAAACAGTGAGGGAAGCATGGGAGAAAATAGGTTTCCTTTCTTCAACTGTCAAAAAGTAAAATCAAGGGAGTTTCATTTTGACTTTCGTCACTGTAATTGATAATAGTTTTTTTTTAATCTCAAAGGGGAGAATATTTTATATGCTCACGTATACAGCACAGCAAAATAAATGGAAGAAAGAACAAATGTATTCAGTCTTTTTTAATGTTTACTAAATCAGTTAACAAGCTTTAAATGTACTACTGTATGTAAATATATGTCTTGGCCCATATATTTGTGGAGGAAAGATGTTCTTTCCTATTTTGATACTTGATTTTTAATGGTTTTTTGTTCATATTTGTCTTTTTTTCATAACCGTGATAGACAGGGAAAAATGCATTTTTTGTGGGAGATCTTGGAAAGATTGTGAAGAAACACAGTCAATGGCAGAATGCAGTGGCTCAGATAAAGCCATTCTACACAGTGAAGTGCAACTCTGCTCCAGCTGTACTTGAGATTTTGGCAGCTCTTGGAACTGGATTTGCTTGTTCCAGTAAAGTAAGTATTTTTCATTTTTTAACTAAACTGAACCATTTAATAATTTAACTTAATGTAGTTACAGTGGTTAGAGAACAGATGCAAGGAAGCTAGACTTTGGGATGGAGTTTTGAAATAATTGTTTAAATCTGCAGCCCTATGTTGGAAAATTACAAGCTTTGCTTTTCTTTTTTTTTTTTTTTTGAGACGGAGTCTTGCTCTGTCACCCAGGCTGGAGTGCAGTGGCATGATCTCGGCTCACTGCAACCTCCGTCTCCTGGGTTCACACCCTTCTCCTGTCTCAGCCTCCTGAGTAGCTAGGACTACAGGCGCCCGCCATCACACCCAGCTAATTTTTTGTATTTTTAGTAGAGACGGGGTTTCACCATGTTAGCCAGGATGGTCTCGATCTCCTGACCTCAGGATCCACCCGCCTTGGCCTCCCAAAGTGCTGGGATTATAGGCGTGAGCCACCGCGCCCAGCCAGAAAATTACAAGCTTTTAAAGTGCACCAATGAAAGGGAAGTTTCAGTGTGATGAGCCTTTGAAACGTTTTATCTTTATTAATTGAAAACTTTAATTTGTTCCTCATTCTTAGGCTAGAGCTACTTCTAGGCCAAACTATAGCACATATCTAAGGTCTGAGATTTCTTTGGTGCTTCTTTTTAACAATGTTTAGGCCAGGAGCGATGGCTAACACCTGTAATCCCACCACTTTGAGAGGCTGAGGCAAGAGTTGCTTGAGCCATGAGTTTAGGACCAGCCTGGGCAACATAGTGAGACCTCATCTCACTTTTTATTTATTTATGTTTTTAAATAAAAATATTGGTTTGACTAGGCACAGTTACTCACACCTGTACTTGTAGCACTTTGGGAGGCTGAGGCAGGAGGATCACTTGAGCAGCCCCAGAGATGGAGGCTGCATTGAGCTATGATTGTGCCACTGCACTTGAGCCTGGAATACAAAGAGTAAGACCCTGGTTTTAAAAGGGGTGGGGGTAATAGTAGTAGAAGAAGCATTATCAGAATATGAACTGTGACATTATGTATTCTTAATTTAACCTCATTTTCACAGAATGAAATGGCTTTAGTGCAAGAGTTGGGTGTATCTCCAGAAAACATTATTTACATAAGTCCTTGCAAACAAGTGTCTCAGATAAAGTATGCAGCGAAAGTTGGAGTGAATATCATGACATGTGACAATGAAATTGAATTGAAGAAAATTGCGCGTAATCACCCAAATGCCAAGTAAGTATAAAACTAAGTACTTGAAAATATTACTTACCACTTAGAGGGTTGGGTTTGTCTTTTAGCTGGGAAGAAGGAGCATTTGTGGTAGGGCAAATGATGTGTATCATAATTACAACTTATTTAAAGGTCCTCTATGGGAAACACTAGTAGCATTTTATTGGCTCTCTACCTTTGATCCTTCATGTGGAATTGGGATTAAAAAAATTAAGGGCAGTTTGGGGATATAATTTTGTAATCTTCAAGGAATCCTTGATAGTTGGTGTGATAATCAAATTAGGGCCATGGCTATATTTTCATTATTTCTGTAACTGAGTTTTGTAATGTTAGGAACAGGATATGCTGTGGTCAGCTTTTCTTCCTGTTTAGCTGAGGGTTTAATCTACCCCAGGCCATAGTTCTTAAATGGTCTTTACTGACAGTGTCTTCGAAGCCTAGTCCGTAGATTTGGGGAGTTTTGTTTTTAAGGCTAATACTTTTCTTTTTGAACGTCAAGTTTAAATTTTTTACTTACACCTTCATGCATCCAGAGGAATTCTTTTTTTTTTTTTTATTAGAAAGTTTACCTTTTTTAAGGCTGGGCACAGTGGCTCACACCTGTAATTTCAGCACTTTAGGAGGCCGAGGCCAGTGGATCATTTAAGGTCAGGGTGGCCTGCGCCTGTAATCCCAGCTACTTGGGAAGCTGAGGCAAGAGAATCCCTTGAACCCAGGAGCCGGAGGCTGCAGTGAGTCAAGATCGTGCCACTGCACTCCAGCCTGGGCAACAGAGCAAGACTCCCTGATAAGGTTTGCCTTTTTAAAAGCAAAAAGATTTAAGGCAAATATTTGGGTTTTCACAAACTGGTATATCAAGAGGGCTTAAGAATATACTAAAAGCATATTGAATTATGCAGTTGTTGGCTTACTTTTTTAATGAGTTACGTATGTTTCTGAAAATGTACTGTATCTGTGTTTTCTTTGTATATACATAATTTTCATACTGACTTTAATGGTGTACTTAAGATATCCTGACAGCATTGATCACTCTGGTAAATCTTTGTGTGGATGAAAACCTTGGGAAAATTTTAGGGAACCACTTGTTTTTCTGAAAAATCTTGTTCTGTGATCCTGTGAAGACAAGCTGTGATTTGTGATGTATGTTAGATTGTGGACTGGCACCTTCTTGATGGAGCTGATTCTAACCTTAGAATAATTTTTGCTTTTATCAGTCTTGTCCTCTAATTACCAGATGAGAGCCATAGCTATATTTTCATGGCCACATTATTAACCTTCTTAGTTGATGTAATTAATACATCCATAGGAAAAGAGTTATACAAAAAGAATTTGTATATTTGCAACTTCTAGCAGTTTGTCATTACTCAGCTCCTGAAATTAAAGAAATTTAATCAGTCTTGGTCATCTTGTCTTGACTGTCATGGTTTGGAAGGAAATACCAAATAGATTTGAATCAGTAGACTAGAAGGCTGCTGTTTAAACACATAAAATAATTTTTTTAAAAAGCTTTCTAGGTTGGGCGCAGTGGCTCATGCCTGTAATCCCAGCACTTTGGGAGGCCGAGGCGGGTGGATCACTTGAAGTCAGGAGACCAGCCTGGTCAACATGGTGAAACCCCGTCTCCACTGAAAGTAAAAAAAAATTAGCTGGGCGTGGTGGTGCACTCTTGTATTTCCAGCTACTTTGGGAGGCTGAGGCAGGAGAATTGCTTGAACTCAGGAGGCACTCTAATGAGGCAGAGGTTGCAGTGAGCTGAAATTGCGCCACTGCACTCCAGCCTGGGTGACAGAGCGAGACTCCATCTCAGACAAAAATGACACCTATTTTTTTCCAGTTAGAAACCTGCTGGCATGTAACTATGTTAGTAGGAAGAATGTTTGCAGTAAGCATGGAGGTTTAGCTAGTTAGCACAATCAAAGAAATTTGAAGACATTTAAAGCCCTGATATTTTTATTGAAAGACAATGATGGCATTGCTATTCAATTTAGTCTTCCTAGGTGGATTTATGGACTGATGGACTTCATTTGAAAGTAATGTCGTCTTTCATTACAGAGCCCAACCAACTCTTGATGCTACAACAGAGTCTTAACTTGCTGCATTTTCCAAAATCCCATCCTTGTAAGCTTCATGCTTTAGGCCCTAATTGCTAGTTTTTTCTCTATACAGGATTGTTTTTCATTAGGTTCACTTGATTCATCCGTCGCTGGATTTGGGAGCACTGGCAACATAATCAACACACTTCCTACAATCTTCAGGCTTCACATGTGCTGATGATGATGTAAACCAACTCTGCCCCAATCATCTCCCCTTCTCTTAGGGTCTTACTACATATTGCAACAGAAGATAATATTGGAGGTGAAGAGGGTAACATGAAGTTTGGCACTACCCTGAAGAACTGTAGGCATCTCTTGGAATGTGCTAAGGAACTTGATGTCCAAATAATTGGGGTTAAGTGAGTATTTGTTTTAAACTTTTAAAACTGTGAACATTTTACGGTGATAGCCTGTCTTTCTGGTTATTGATTTAAGACTTTATTTGCATGAAATCTAAGATGCAATTTTTTTCTAGTCTTTTAACACCCATGTATGTGTTTTCTTTTTAGTTTAGGCAAAACAAGTATGCCTTGTCCCTTTTCATACTGTTTTGCAACTGTATCTCCTTCCCCACAATAAAAAGAATAGCAAATAATATTTTGATTCGGGTTAGTGCAGAGTAACTTAAATCGCTATCTTTTAAATTGGATGGGAGGGGATTTGCTAGAATTCTTTTTTTTTTTTT
>NW_012113253.1:5119368-5123999 GCF_000951035.1 Colobus angolensis palliatus
GATGGAGTCTCGCTCTGTCTCCCAGGCTGGAGTGCAGTGGCACGATCTCGGCTCATTGCAAGCTCCGCCTCCTGGGTTCATGCCATTCTCCTGCCTCAGTCTCCCGAGTGGCTGGGACTACAGGCACCTGCCACCATCCCCGGCTAATTTTTTTGTATTTTTAGTAGAGACAGGGTTTCACCGTTAGCCGGGATGGTCTCGATCTCCTGACTTCGTGATCCACCCACCTCGGTCCCCCAAAGTGCTGGGATTACAGGCGTGAGCCACCGCGCCCAGCCGTGATTATATTTTTTAGGCTATGCATTTGGGGCATGAAGTCCACTGAAGTGTTAGTCTATTATTCTCACTTCATCATGTTAGGAGGCACATGATAGTGGTCTGTTCTAATATTGATGATGCTAGGTGTTTTTTCTTGTTTTGTTGCCCAGGCTGGAGTACAGTGGCTCCATCAGGGCTCATTGCAGTCTTAACCTCCTGGCTTAAGCAGTCCTCCCACCTTCAGCCTGTTGCATAGCTGGGACTACAGGCCTATGCCACCATGCCTGGCTAGGTTTTTTTCTATTTTTATTTTGTAGAGGGTTTCGTCGTGTTTCCCAGGCTGGTCTCAAACCCCTGAACTCAAGTGATCCACCTGCCTCAGCCTCCCAAAGTGCTGGGATTACAGGCTTGAGCCACCGCGCCCGGCCTAGAATTCTTAAGGAAAATAAAAGTGTCAGGCCTTTTCCTCCTTTTAATTCCTCTGGGGAATTTCAATAAATTAGACTTTGCTTTAGCCTTTTAATTTTATATGTGAGGAAACCAAGACTCCAAGAGGTTCAAAGACTTGATTATATCCTCAGAACTAATTACAGACATAATAACACTAAGCCCTAGATGTTGTTTGCCAGTCCATTGCTGTTCTTACTAAAGTAAAAAGGTCTTGCTTTTTCAAACACTCACAAAGATGTATAGAGTCCCCACTGTTAATAGTTTATTGTGTATCTTTAATTTTATTATTTAGTTTTTGAGATAGTATCTCATTCTATCTCCCATGCTGGAGTTCAGTGGCATGATCACGGCTCACTGCAACCTCAAACTCCTGGCTCAAGCAGTCTTCCCGCCTTGGCCTCCCAAAATGCTGGGATTACAGGTGTGAGCCTCTGTGCCTGACCTTACTGTGTATCTTTCTATTCTACTTTGTACATAAATAGATGGTAGTCTTTTAAATGAAGAATTGGATCGTGCTGTGCCCTACACAATAGATAACATTCCATGTCAGTCTAGTTTGAATTCTGCCTTAGGTGACAATATTGACACATTTGAGAGTTTTGTTCATATTTCAACTAAGTTTTAAGTTGACATAAAAATTAATGAAGTACTATCTCGAGTAGATAAAGGGAAAAGAAAAATTGGGCTTTACGGTGTACAGTTCTATGGATTTTAGTACTTGTGTAATAACCACTGCCACAATCAGGAAGTATTCTATTCTGAAACTTTATCACTAGTAATACTAGTGAATAATAGTAATACTGTTACTCAGCTTGATTAATGTTCATTTATATTTATTTCACAACAGACACATTTTTGTATTTGGTTGGGTAAAAGTGAATGTTCAATTTTATGCTCAACTGAATGTGATACAATTTTGTACTGCTTGTTACTTCACTATATAAACATAAAAGCACCACATATACATAAAAGCACACCTTATTGTATAACTGCAACAGTACTGATAATTGACTTATTGTTAAGAATTTTTGTTTATAGTATTACAGTTTTATCTTGGCATTGCCTTTTCTAAAAAGCTGGTACTGTAACTTTGGTTAATTAGAGGCTGATGCTTCTAATGGTTTAAGTATTTGGTAAAGTTAATGTGGATACTTAATGGTATGAATATGATGAATGACAGTTGAAAGAAATTACAGGAGATGTCTCTAAAACTTTCTGCTCCTTTAAAGTTATTATTCTGTGTATTTCAGATTTCATGTTTCGAGTACTTGCAAAGAATCTCAAGTATACGTACATGCTCTATCTGATGCTCGATGTGTGTTTGACATGGCTGTAAGTGCTTTCTTTAAATTATTTTGATATTTTAGCCAGGATGTTAAGTTAAAGACTAAGTATTATTTTCTGCCTGTGTGAATTACTCTGACTACATTCAACGTCACACACCTCATTTTTATTACATAAGCATTGAGAGCTCTATACAGTCACACCTTTTAAGCGGGTAAAGGAGTGAAATAGTAATTGACTTGCATAAGTCTAGAAGAGAGTACAAATAAAATCAAAGAGCATACCTAACATTGAATCAATCTGTTTCTATTAGTAAAAAACCAAGAACTTGCTGTACTAAAGATCAGAACAGATATTTACCTCCCTAGGAGGGGGTTTTTAAAATGTTCTCATATCCATTACAATTTGGAAAAGAATTTAAATAATTTTTTTTCCATCTGTAGGGAGAAATTGGCTTTACGATGAACATGTTAGACATTGGTGGAGGATTCACAGGAACTGAATTTCAATTGGAAGAGGTAAACTTTTCAGTAGATGACATAACAGAATAATTGCTTTCTTTGCTACTTAAGTGGTGGATGTGTAGAGCAGGATTTTTACAATGGCAGAAAGTAAACCCTGTAACGTCTCTTTAAAATTTTATTCTTAGAAAATATGGATACTTAATGGTAGTTAGTAGACCTAGCTAACTTTGAAAAGTTTGATAGAATTCTTTGAACATTATCATGGAACATTTTCTATTTCAGTTGTGTTTCTATACTTAATGGCACAAATGATTTAATACTTAGAAAACTTCACTACTACCTTTTTTGTTTTGTTTTAAAAAGGGTCTTCCTGTGTTGCCCAGGCTGGAGTGGAGTTGTGCAATTATAGCTCACTGTAGCCTCCAACTCCTGGGCTCAAGTGATCTTCCCGCCTCAGCCTCCCAAGCAGCTGGGACTTAAAAAAAAAAAAAAAGTCTTTCTATATTGCCCAAGCTAGTCTTGGAACTCCTGGCCTCAAGTGATCCTCTTGCCCCAGCCTCCCAAAGTTTTGGGGTTACAGGCGTGAGCCCCCACTCCCAGCCAACTTTAGCACTTAGGCCAGATGCACGTCACACCTGTTTTCTCACCTTCCTGCTCTGCCCTCCTTCCTTCTGCAGTATCTAGAAACTATGATTTGAAAATTTTGCTTCTGTTTTTAGTGATCAAGTATAGAAAAACGACTTAAAAAAAAAACAAAAACAAATACCAGTAGGTATTTGTTATTAGAACTATCTGTTTTTAAAATTAATGCCATTCTGATAGTTACAAAATAAACTGACTTGAAAGCATGCCTAATTAATTGCTTGGAGATAATTACGAAGTTGCTAAGGTTCATAGTCTGTGATTGGAACTGCTCCATTTTCCTAGAAGATTTTGTTAATATCAGTTTCTGAATGTTACGAATTATCTGATCTAATATTGAAATCATAATGTGGCATTTAAAATCCACAGGTAAATCATGTTATCAGCCCTCTGTTGGATATCTACTTTCCTGAAGGATCTGGTGTTAAGATAATTTCAGAACCCGGAAGCTACTATGTGTCTTCTGCATTTACACTTGCAGTTAATATCATAGCAAAGAAAGTTGTTGAAAATGATAAATTTCCCTCTGGAGGTAAGTTATGAAGTTTATAGTTTTATTTTTGTTGGTAGATAATTGCAGTTAGTCTGGAAACGAACAGATGGTCATGAAGTTGTAGGTGGTTTTCAGCTTTTACAAATCTTAAAGCTGGCCGGGCGTGGTGGCTCATGTCTATAATCCCAGCACTTTGGGAGGCCGAGCCGTGTGGATCACGAGGTCAGATGTTCGAGACCAGCCTGGCCAGTATGGTGGAAACCCTGTCTCTACTAAAAATACAAAACTTAGCTGGGCGTGGTGGCGCACACCTGTAATCCTGGCTACTCAGGAGGCTGAGGCAGAAGAATCACTTGAATCCGGGAGGCGGAGGTTGCAGTCACCCAAGATCATACCACTGGACTCCAGCCTGGGCGACAAGAGCGAGACTCTGTCTCAAAAAAAAAAAAATCTTAAAGCCAACGTCCCATTCCATAAGACTTCCAAATCCAACTTTCTTGGTACTGATGTTTACATATGTGTGTTTTCGATAAATGTCTACCAGATGATTAATTCTCATCCATTATTCTCTTCTGTTCTCCTTTTCTCACATGGATCACAGGGAGGCTCTGTTTTCATACTTTCTTACTTAAGGGCCACAAAGCGTGCTTGTAATCTAACTCAAGTCAAACCAACAAAAAGGCACTAGACAGTCCCATCTCGTTGGCTAATATTATTGTAGGAAATACTGTTTTACATTAACAAGCCTTTTTTTCTTTTTTTTGACTGTGGACTGATGCACATCCCATAGGAAAATTGTCCATTTCCCCAATATTACCTTATTTTACAGCTTTTGTTTTTCCTTGTTTAGAATCCAGTCCAGGACTGCATTGAATTTGTCATTTCTCCTTGAATCTGGATAGCTTCTCAGCTCATTACTTTGTATTTTTTAACTTTGACATTTTCGAAGAGTAGAAATTTCATAGCTGATCCTTAGTTTGGGTTTGTTTGATGATTCCTCATGATTATATATATATATATATTTTTTTTTTTTTTTTTTT
>NW_012113253.1:5124664-5125423 GCF_000951035.1 Colobus angolensis palliatus
AGTTTTGCTCTTGTTGCCCAGGCTGGAATGCAGTGGCATGATCTTGGCTCACTGCAACCTCCGCCTCCTCCTGCCTTTCTCAAGCGATTCTCCTGCCTCAGCCTCCCGAGTATCTGGGATTACAGGTGCATGCCACCACGCCCACCTATTTTTTTTTTATTTAAATGCTAGTTTTGAGCACTTATTTAAGGTTGTGTCAGGCAGGTTTCTCTCCATTGTGAAGTGGCAAGTTAATTAGAGACTGTAAATAAACTACCTGTTTCTAACCAGATTTTCACCCCATTAGTTTTAGCATCTATTGATAAATTTCTGACTTCATTATTGTTTATATTAGCCTTTACTTAAAGAATATCTTTTCCTTCCCTCCTGTTTATTTATGAGTTTAGACTATTAGATCTTTATTCAATAGGTTTATATAATCTATTACTCTCATTTTTCCCTTGACATGTCTCCGTTATTCTCTGAGCACTTCTTTTTTGGTATATCAAGATGTTCCAGGCTCATT
The DNA here is from genome assembly GCF_000951035.1 of Colobus angolensis palliatus. NCBI lineage: Eukaryota > Metazoa > Chordata > Mammalia > Primates > Cercopithecidae > Colobus > Colobus angolensis. The sequence goes on from NW_012113253.1 coordinate 5,125,170, forward strand.
TTAACCTTTTTCTGCCTCAGTCCTGTAATCAGTTGTTTTTCCAAGGAGCCTTGGTTTGTTTTTTGTGGCGAGTGATAAAGCTGAAAATGAGTATTGGTTGTGCTAAGAGTAGAGTAGCTGTGAGTAGAATGGGCATTTTCAAAGGTTTCAGAGTGAGGTGAGAGGATCTATTGATTCCTGAAGCTCAAACCTGCAGTGAGCTGTGATCACACCACTGCACTCTAGCCTGAGTAACAGTGAGACCCTGTCTCAAT
>NW_012113253.1:5126048-5145636 GCF_000951035.1 Colobus angolensis palliatus
CAAAGTGCTGGGATTACAGGCTTGAGCCACCGCGCCCGGCCTTCTTTTCTTTTTTTTTTGAGACAGGGTTTTTGCCCTGTCATCCAGGCTGGAGTGAGTGGCACAATCTCAACTTTTATTTTTAATTCCACATTCAAACACATATTTAATTACTTGTGCATATATTGCCTTCCTCTTACTGATTTGAAAAGAAACTAAAAAGTGTTTTTCCTTGCTGCTTGATCTTTTTCCTCTTTTTTTTGAAACAGCAACTATCAGAAAGCCTTCAAGAATCTTAATACTTTTTTTTTTTTTTTTTTTTTTGAGACAGGGTCTCATTCAGTCACCCAGGCTGGAGTGCAGTAGCGCAGTCTTGGCTCACTGTCTCACTGTAACCTCTGCCTCCCAGATTCAAGGGATTCTAGTGTCCCAGCCTCCCCAGTAGCTGTGATTACAGGCATGCACCACACCTGGCTAATTTTTCTATTTTAGTAAGTTTTGCCATGTTGTTCAGGCTGATCTTGAACTCCTGACCTCAAGTGATCCACCCACCTCAGCCTCACAAAATGCTAGAATTTTACAGGCATGAGCCGTCGCATCCAGCCCTAGAGCACTTTTTTCTTGTGCTCATTGGTTATCTTCCTTTGTGAAATGAGTACTCTGTGTCTTTTTAAGTTTAAATAGTTTGAGAAATGTGAAAATTACATTTATTTGTTTTATATGAGCCATTTTAATAAAAATTCATTTTCCCCTTTCCTGTTTTATTCCAGTAGAAAAAACCGGAAGTGATGAACCAGCCTTCATGTATTATATGAATGACGGTGTTTATGGTTCTTTTGCAAGTAAACTGTCTGAGGACTTAAATACCATTCCAGAGGTTCACAAGGCAAGTTTTATCAGAAATATTAAAACCTATTTGGCATTTTATAAACTGAGCTGTTATTTTTAAGTGCCTTCCCAATTTTTTGAAAAACATTTTAGAATGGGGAAATATGCCCCTTTTGAGGATTTGCGTTCTTCTGGTGGAGTCCCTTTTTTAGTTTGTTGCCTTTAAGTGGAGTTAATGGTACCATTGAGGCTTAAGGAGCACCCTGCCCTTGGCTCTAGGCCTTTTTTCCATGAACACATTGGATCTGAGATAGTGAAAAATACTTACCTACTCACAAATTCAGTACCTACATAAGTATGAGTAAAAATTGTAAAACTTTTCCTACAGAAATACAAGGAAGATGAGCCTCTGTTTACAAGCAGCCTTTGGGGTCCATCCTGTGATGAGCTTGATCAAATTGTGGAAAGCTGTCTTCTTCCTGAGCTGAATGTGGGAGATTGGCTTATCTTTGATAACATGGGAGCAGATTCTTTCCATGAACCTTCTGCTTTTAATGATTTTCAGAGGCCAGCCATTTATTACATGATGTCATTCAGTGATTGGTAAGGTGATTTTATTTTAAGGCAGGTGGGATATTTGAACTGTCCTTGTAGACTTGCTAATAAGTTTTAATTCTGTGATGAATGCTAAACTTAGAGGTACAGTCATGTATTGCCTGTACAGTGTAGTTGCTTAATGATGGGAATTTGTTCTGACAAATGGAACATTAGGTGATTTTATGATGGCATAGTCTACTACATAATCTAGGCTATGTGGTATATTGCTCCTAGGCTACAAACCTATACAGCATGTTACTCTGTTTAATACTGTTGGCAGTTGTAATGCAGTGGCATTTGTGTATCTTAAGATACTTAAAACATAGAAAGGATAATACATTGTATTGTGCTATGACATGATTGTTGCAATGTAACGAGGTGATAGGAATTCTTAAACTTCACTGTAATCTTAGGGGTATACCACAGTCATATGTGTAGTCTGACCCAAACATCACTCTGCAGTGCATGGCTATAATAGAAAAAATGATGATCTTTTAAAGGTATTTGGAAGACTAGTTATAGTCCTATTTTATTATCCATTTGTTAGGTGATTACATCGTCTTTGGGCTTAAATTCAGAATTTAACTGAATTTTTTCTATTTAGGTATGAGATGCAAGATGCTGGAATTACTTCAGACTCAATGATGAAGAACTTCTTCTTTGTGCCTTCTTGCATTCAGCTGAGCCAAGAAGACAGCTTTTCCGCTGAAGCTTAAACAGGCATTAACGCTTCTTTAGATCTGAAGTTGCAGGTTAAGCTTGTCTGGTCAACATTCCAGTGTGGAAAAATAATTTAAACAATCTTATTCTCTTAATTCTTTTGGCAACAAAAACTATTAGTAATAGCTATTTGGGACCAGACAAAAACAGCTTTCATCTATAATTCACTGGGGATAATGGGAGATTTAGATAATGTGTCCAGATTTAAACCTACCAGTTTGTCCTACCCCTTAAGCGTTTAAAATAAAATATGCAACAAAATGGATGACTTAGTGGAGATGGAAGCCCATTAATTGGGTTCCCCATTAAATCGTTTACATACAAGAACACAGTTTTTATACTAAGGATTTGTGTTTAAAGTCTTGTAAAGTTCATGTCTTTCACCCAGATATATCAAATGTTAGCGGAAGACCAGTGTGACTTCATTAGATAACGTTTAGTGTATTTAGAATGTGTAAATTTGTGCTTTGAACTGTAGTTTAATAAATGTAAAATTGCATCATAGTATTTGTTGACCTAATGTAACCCTTGTATGATTGCAATAAAATTTTGTGTAGATTTTACTGTTTTTTCAGGCTAAAACTTTGGGAAAGGGGCTAGCTAGCAAAGGTAGTTTTGAAATAGATGTGTACATGGACTGTTTTGAAGGGTTTTTTTCTTTATAGCCCAGTTAAGTTTTGTTTGGCTCAGTGCATTTTTCAGTTATTTAATTAGTAATTTAAGTAAAGTGTTTGGTAAATCATTGTGAAGTTCAGATTCATTATGGAGAGTTGATGTGCAGTAAGCATGATGTTTAACAATTTTAACACCAAAAATGTTAATCCTGCATAAATCAATTGTAATAATAAATAGGTGTTTCTGTATAGATAGAATGCATAGAGTACCTTAGTAAATCTTTGAATCACAATCTTTTGGCTGAAATGGAAGATTCTGTTAAATACTTTGAATAAACTTGGGGGGAGGGAAATAAAATTGCAGAAAACTGCAGAGCACTAAAACTTAAGAAGGGCTACATCTTTATCCAGAAACCTGTTGCTCTTTTGCACGGAATGTTTAAATTCAGAGTTGGGGTGGGGGTTGGGGTGAAGCACACTTACTATCTTCAGTTGCAGTTATTTCAAATTTAGGATTTTTTGTTGTTGGTTTGAACTGTCCCCTTAGTTTCTTGTTATTTCCAATTTGTTCTGCTTAGTCATTACTTTTAATTCTTTTCTTACTAAAACTTTATGGTGGTTGGGCGAAGGGAGTTAGCATCACTAACCTGACAGTTGTTGCCAGGAATTTGCTTTGTTTACTGCTAGTATATTAGAAATCCTAGATCTCAGAATCACAATAGTAATAATCAACAGGGGTCATTTTTTCCTAACTTACTCTATGTTCAGGTGTGGAATTTCTGTCTCCCAAGAGGAAATGTGACTTCACTTTGGTGCCAATGGACAGAATATTCTACCTGTGCTACATAGGAGAAGTTTGGAATGCACTTAATAGCTGGTTTTTACACCTTGATTTTGAGGTGGAAAGAAATTGATCATGAATCTCTAATAAATTTAAATCTCTTAAACCAGTAGGTGCTTAATATTTTTTTGATTTGATTAATGCCCATTTGACTCTCATGGATTCTATTAAAAATATATGTATATATAGGACCCCAATCCATTGCCATCAAATTGCCCTTGGACTTTTCCAAGGTATATTATGGGGTTTTATGCAAAATTCCAAGCTACCATGTAACTTTTTTTTAACCGTTTAACAAGGAGGGGGAACTGCTTCCTACCTTCTTTACATGTTGTGCATTGTTGTGGTCCAGAAATGCCAAACCTTTTAAAGATGGTGCAACTTTGAGTCCTTGGCTTCACTATACAGGCCTTGAACTTCATGGCATATCAACTTTGCCATATCTGCAGGAGAGCTGTTCTATATGAAACAGTTCAGAGTTGCAAATATCACATGTGAATGATATGGTAACTTTTAAGAAATGTCTGTATTGTATTTGAAGACTGTTTGCCATAAATCTGAAATTTGAACCTATGTATTTCAATTTGGTATGCTAAAAAGTTCTGAATTAATGTAAATTTTTTTGTTATAATATTGTAATCTCAGTTCAAAAGTTAACTGAAAATATAAAACCCAATGATTTATATATAGTAAATTGAACTGTAAAGGTAACTTGTGTGTGATTCTGAATACATAGATAAATGTTTTTATTCCTTATGTTTTGCTTTGGCTTCTATCTGAAATAGAGGTAAAATTTTACATATTAGCTTTATGTATATTAATAATCTTGCTTTATTAGAAAGTAAATTGATTCTGCTAAAAAATGCTGGGAGTTATGTATAGAACAATGAAATTTTGATAAAGTCCAGTATATATGTGAGCACTGTTTCCAGGACAACCTTTTCTAAATACTTCAGTTCACTAGCCTCTTAACAATTTTAAACTTGGACTAAATGAATAGATTGACAAATTAAGCTAGATTTATTCCAAGTAAACATGGGCATTAATACCATTAAATGGAAATACTGGGTTAGAGAAGCCACACATTGCTTAATTCCTTTTTTCTTGTTTTTTAGAGTATATATTTTAGTGTGCTAACCTGTCTTGGCCTTAAGAAGTCTTCTGAACTCTGCTGAAATGAAAAGCATCTCTTTGTTCTTTGAACACTTTAGTTAACTGGGTGACTTAATATTTTGGGGAGTAACTTCAAAGATTTACTTCATTATTCAGGCAATACACTAGTATAGGGTGGTAGTTAAAAGTGTAGACCTTGCCCCAGTCTACTTGACTCAAATCCTGCCTCTGCCATTTACTGTCTGTCTGGACATAGGCTAGTCACTTAACCCTTTTGTACTTCAGTTTTCCCAGATGGAAAATCATAGTAAGGCCAGGCACAGTGGTTTATGCTTGTAAATCCCAGCACTTTGGAAGGTCGAGGTGAGAGGATTCCTTGAGCTCAGGAGTTCGAGACCAGCCTGGGCAACGTAGGGAGACCCCTGTCTCTCCAAAAAAAATTTTTTAATTAGCTGGGTGTGATAAGTGCCTGTAGTCCCAGCTACTCAAAAGGCCAAGGTGGGAGGATTGCTTGGGCCCAGGAGGTAAAGGATGGTAATAAAAATAGCAGCTTCATAAGGTTATAAGGATGTAACAGTTGTAAGGTGTTTAGAACTGGCTGGCACACAGAGCTCAATAAACAACCCTTATTACCTGTTAGATGATACTGATTTGGACAAGTTGCTCTGGGCCTTGGTTTCCTGCCTGTAGGATGAAGACACTAGAACTTAACCTTACCAGGCCTTAAAAGTGCCTGGCACATGGATGCAAATGGCAGATAGTGCCAGTGGTTGATAGCTTGGTATTAAGATCTCTCTAGCACGTACTTGACCATTCTCCTTTGTCTTTATAAGCTGGACTTTTGGTTGGGCGTCAGAGGAAGGTTTTGTATTGCTGCCTGTTACTTAGTTCATTTAATTTTAATGTAACCTTATAGTATTATCTAAAAGCACAGGCCGGGCACAATGGCTCACACCTGTAATCCCAACACTTCGGGAGGCTGAGGCAGGTGGATCACCTGAGGTCAGGAGTTAGAGACTAGCCTGACCAACATGGTGAAACGCCATCTCTACTAAAAATACAAAAAATAGCCAGTCATGGTGGCGCGCACCTGTGCCAGCTACTCGAGGCTGAGGCAGGAGAATTGCTTGAACCTGGGAGGCAGAAGTTGTAGTGAGTGGAGATTGCACCACTGCACTCCAACCTGGGTGACAGACCGAGACTCCATCTCAAAAAAAAAAAAAAAAAAACACCGTAATAGTAGAAACTTAAATTGGCAGGAATCAAAATATAAAACAAAAATTAGTCTTCTACATTTGAGTTGTGAGTAAATCCTATGAATCGCATCCATCCTGAGAGGAAAAAGGTGTGGTGCAAGTAATTACAGAAGTAAGCTTTCATAATGAGGATAAACCTGCCCTAGGAACAACAAACGAACTAGTTCTGGTCTTGACTGGTATTTGCATTAAGTTGAAGCTAACCTGAAAAGTCTCAGTTCCTACTCAGACATCCCAAGAAACTTTTCTCTTTGCATACAGATGGCCTGTACTACACGTATCTTTTAAATCATAGTGCATGTCTTCACCCAGAAAGGAGTATAGATACAGGAACACAAGCCACCTAGATTCAGAAGGCAGTGTGACTTCAGTGTTACACAGCTGAAGATTTTGTTTTATTTATTGGAAATAGACTATAAAAAGTTTTTTTTAAATGGCGATTTGTAGAAAGCTTAATCTACACAACATGCTCCATGTTGTGGTCTTGGGGTACTAAATGGAGAGAAAAAGAACATCTTTCATACCCTTGAATTCCTTAACCTATATATGTAATTGTCATCAGCTTTAAAAGCAATTCCATTGTTAAGTGATCTTTCAAACCCTGATTCTACGATGATACTGCTTACGTCTGTCAACCCTTTGCAGTTGATTTGTCGATGGCCTGAGATTAGCACTGGATCAGGTATGAGCAATTAAAGAGTTAAACAGGGTTGTGTAGATGTTTTAAAGATACCACAATATCTTATTTAGATTACTTTTAACCCCAGAGTCCAGCTAACCTTTATTTTTAAATAATGGTGCCCAACTTCATCTGGTGTGCACCTGTGCCTACAACTTTGTCCCCATTGTTTTTAGCAGCAGTATGCAGAGGAGGGGACGGCTTGGCTGAAGTTTAAGAATTTTAGTTCTAGGCCAGGCACGGTGGCTCATGCCTGTAATCCCAGCACTTTGGGAGGCAGAGACGGGCGGATCACGAGGTCAGGAAATCGAGACCATCCCAGCTAACACAGTGAAACCCCGTCTCTACTAAAAATATAAAAAAATTAGCCGGGCGTGGTGGCGGGTGCCTGTAGTCCCAGCTACTCGGGAGGCTGAGGCAGGAGAATGGCATGAACCCGAGAGGCGGAGCTTGCAGTGAGCTGAGATCGTGCCACTGCGCTCCAGCCTGGACGACAGAGCGAGACTCCGTCTCAAAAAAAAAAAAAAAAAATTTTAGTTCTGTGAGTTTATTGGTTTTCTCCCATCTATTTTCTATTTTATGTTTCTCAAATTGCTCTACTTTCAGCAGCTATGGCGGGGTGGAGGGTTCTCAGCCCTATTCTAAGCCTTCTGTCTTCCACTTAGGCAATTTTAAACTTCCGAGCTAAGGTTGCAGCAATGTTTTATCGCTAAGAATGTTACTTTTTCCCTCATCACCTCGGTCCTCTTTCCTCTAGCTCTGGACATTCTAAATTGTCTGGTTTTTGTTTTTGTTTCGAGACAGGGTCACTCTCAGCTCAGTGTAACCTCTGCCTCTCAGGTTCAAGCGATTCTCGTGCCTCAGCCTCCGGAGTAGCTGGGATTACAAGTGCACCACCACTATGCCCGTCTGATTTTTGTGTTTTCATTAGAAACAGGGATTCACCATGTTGACCAGGCTGGTCTCAAACTCCTGACCTCAGATGATCCGCCTGCCTCGCCCTCTGAAAGTGCTGAGATTACAGACGTGAGCCACTGTGCCCTGCCTAAACTGTCTTGTTTTATAATCTGTAACTCTTAAGATTCCAAGCATTCCCTGTATCTGAGTGGGGACTAAAGAGCCACTAGGCAGCTCCAAGTGCATGAGTGCAGTTTGTCGACTGAAAAAATGATCTGTCCCAGCTGATTAGTTAGGGAACTTCTTATGCCATTATGTCAAGGTCTTAGCTGATTCTCAGTCAATTTGTATCTCGTGCCTGAAGGATGATAGACTGTCTACCAGCATTCTAGAACCCAGCAGGGTAAGGGTTGGGCCTCTGCTTTCAGTGTAACACACCCCTGCCATCCCAGAGACTGGGCTACCTTTTCTAGAGAATGAAAAAGTGAGAGCGGACTCTTGCCCAACTGTGCAGTGTAGAGAAAAGGATCTGGGATTTGAGTGGTTAAACAATCCTTATTTTGCACCCATCTCCAGGGATTTGGACTGCTGCCAACTCCTGCTTTTTTTTTTTTTTTTGGTTTTGTTTTGTTTTTTGAATTTCTGAGTTTTTTGTTGTCCGTTCTGTTGGCCTTGGGATTCCATTTCCTGAAGCTGCTAAATTATAAACTAATCTGTCCATTTTCCAGCTTTCATTTTTTTTTAATCTCGATTTCTCCATCCTGGTGAGTTTCACTCCTTTTAAATGCTTTTTTAGTTCGGGAAGGAACAAAGATAGGTATGCATTTCCAATCTACCAGTGATTATGTGCCCCTCAATATGTACCACATGCGTAAACCTAATTGTCAAAACAAGGGCCCTTTTAGATTTTGGGTGACAGTCCAAACTCTCCATCTGCCTCTTGGAACTAAATTTGGGAGGAATTTTAAAGGTACTCTGGTATCCGCACAAGGTTACAATAATAATACATGAAGTTTTATACCTTTTGTGGATTGATGGTACGGGGAACCAACAACCCTTTACCATAGTGATATACAGAAATAGAGTTTTAATTTCTGCATTTACGTGGTTTTGGTTTTTTTGTTTTTTGGGTTTTTTTTTTTTTTTGTGAGACGGAGTCTTGCTCATTTACGTGGTTTTGGTTTTTTTGTTTTTTGGGTTTTTTTTTTTGTGAGACGGAGTCTTGCTCTGTCACTCAGGCTGGAGTGCAGTGGCGTGATCTTGGCTCACTGCAAGCTCCGCCTCCTGGGTTCACGCCATTCTCCTGCCTCAGCCTCCCAAGTAGCTGGTACCACAGGCGCCCGCCACCACGCCTGGCTAATTTTTTGTATTTTTTGTAGAGGCAGGGTTTCACTGTATTAGCCAGGATGGTCTCGATCTCCTGACCTCGTGATCCGCCCACCTCGGCCTCCCAAAGTGCTGTGATTATAGGCGTGAGCCACGGCGCCCAGCCTATCTTAAGTTGTTTTTTAAACTTAATGAGTTGGGATGCTTTTAACTTGTAACTTAGGTAATAGTCTTTGAAACATATATACTCTGTGCTTTTTTAATTTTTATTTTTATTTAAACAGTTTCTATCACTAGGCTGGGGGGCAGTGGCACCATCTCTGTTCACTGCAACCTTTGCCTCCCGGGTTCAATCAATTCTCCTGTCTCAGCCTCCTGAATAGCTGGAATTACAGGGGTGCGCCACCACGCCCAGCTAATTTTTCTTTTTTTTTTTTTTTTTTTTTTTTAGTAGAGAAGGAGCTTTGCCATGTTTGGCCAGGCTGATCTTGAGCTCCTGGCCTCAAGTGATTACAAGCATAAGCCACCGTGCCCAGCATACTCTGTGGTGTTTTTATGTCACAACAAACCTTGAGACAGGTTTGTTGAAAATACACTCAAGGCATTTTCTCTGTTTTAGTGCCCAGTAATGCCTTTCAGATTTAATTACTTCATGATTTAAACCTAACCTTCCATATTGTTAGATTCTCAACAGAAATGAAGTGAGAGCATTTTCAAAGTTTGGTTTTCTCTTTTCCTAATTCTACGATTCTGCTGGAGGCAAGAATGTAAACACTTTAAAAGCTTGCTAGAGGAGGGAAGAGAACTTCAGTGATCCCCAAAGAAAGACTGTATGTATGTGTCTATTTATTTATTTAGAGATGGAGTTTTGCTCTTGTTGCCCAGGCTGGAGTGCAATGGAGTGATCTCAGCTCACTGTAACCTCCGCCTGCCAGGTTCAAGTGATTCTCCTGCCTCAGCCTCCCGAGTAGGTGGGATTATAGGCATGTACCACCATGCCCGACTAATGTGTTTTTAGTAGAGACAGGGTTTCTCCGTATTGGTCAGGCTGGTCTCGAACTCCCGACCTCAGGTGATCTGCCCGCCTTGGCCTCCCAAAGTGCTGGGATTACAGGCATGAGCCACCGCGCCCGGCAGACAACATTTTTAAATGTTAAAAAAGGGTTTAGGTAACATTAGCTGCATATTGCCCCAAATTACTGAGGATTTGGGACCAATGTATAGGAGGTCAGTCAGGGAAGGGAACAGTAGTGCAGAGCTTATGAGAAGTTCACACTGAGGAGGAAAATAGTGCTCTCCTTTCCAATTGGCAGGATGCTACCACTCCCTCCCTTTTATGTATTGCTATAACTTGACATATGCTTTCCTAAAAATCACTATGTGAAATTGTACAGCAGAAAAAATGGGGTTCAGGCACAGCACTCAAACTTTGTCAGTGCAACATTACAAAACTGATAGAAACTAATTAAAAATGGAGTACAGTTTGCACACGTTAAATGGTAAAGAAATACACAAATATTACAATCAATGTAGCACTTTACCTTGAAGAAGACCCACAGTTTGAGGAAGTGGAAGGGTTGCAGCTTGTGAATTGTCAGACGGTAGGGTGTCTTGGTTCATTTTGTGTTGCTATAACACAATACCACAGACTGGGTAATATATATAAAGGAACTTATTTCTTACAGTTCTGGAGGCTGAGAAGTCTGAGGCTGATGGGCCCACCCACATCTGGTGAGGACCCTCTTGTGTCATCCCATGGTGGAAGGCAGAAGGGCAAGAGAGCAAGATAGGGACCAAGCCCACTCGCACAATAACTGACCCACTCCTGAGATAATGACATTAATCTGAGGAGGCTGAGCCCTCATGACCTAATCACCCCTTAATGAGCCCACCTCTCAACACTGTTGCATTGGGGATTAAGTTTCCCAGAGTAACAATGGGTTACACTACTGATAACTTAGTTCTGACCTTTAGTTCCGCCTGTAAATTTCATAAGGGGATTAGGGTTGCTGGTGCTTGTTAAGTAAAATCCTTGCTTTGAATCTCTCTGTTCTAGGCCTTTATTCGTTCAAGGTAGAAACTAATTGTTGGCTTTTCTTGTGTATATAACCTCAAGCTAAGACATGGAAAAAGCAGGTCTTTCTATACATCTTTTAAGTTGAGAGTGAAGAAATTTTTTAGGAAAAAGCAGCAAGGATCCTTCCTGAAGGTAAGGTATCACAGGAGTGAGAAAGTAGGTATGGCAAAGTTACCAATGTCAAGTCTTTCAGGGAGTCAAATAATAATTATCTCTTGATATGCCTTATCTATATGACCCAAATCTTTTAGATAAATCAATTTTGACCTTAAATCTTTATGTTCTTACACTTATGGCCATAGGCCCAGGATGAGTAATGGGTGATAAGAAAACTGAACTAATGTTGACCTCTTTAAAAAGCAGAGGACTCCTATTTCCTTGTAAGCCCTGTGCTGTACTGTGGCACCAATGAGAAGACCAACATTCCTGAAATTGTATAATAATAGCAGCAAGGAAGTTCCCTTGCCCAGCTAGGGGACTGCAGGATCATGCAGCCATTGCAACACTATTTCTGGCACCATTCAAGGGCTTTGGATAGTAACCCATTTAGTCTTCTAAATAAACTCAATCTTCAGAGCCATCCTATGAGACAGAGACTCATGGCCCCATTTTACAGACCTTAAGAAGGTCATATAGGCCAGGTGGGGTGGTTCACAACTTATAATCCCAGTACTTTGGGAGGCCGAGGTGGGCAGGTCACTTGAGTCCAGGAATTTGAGGCAGCCTAGGCAACATAGTGAAACCCATCTATTTGTTAAATAAAAATATTTAATATATTGTTTTAATTTTTGTTTTTGGAGATAGAGTTTCACTCTTGTTGCCCAGGCTGGGGTGCAATGATGTGCTCTCAGCTCACTGTAACCTCTGCCTCCCGGATTCAAGCGGCTCTCTTGCCTCAGCCTCCCGAGTAGCTGGGATTACAGGTGTGTGCCACCACGTCTGGCTAATGTTTGCATTTTTAGTAGAGACGAGATTTCACCATGTTGGCCAGGCTGGTCTTGAATTCCTGACCTCAGGTGATCCGCCCGCCTCAGCCTTCCAAAATGCTGGGATTACAGGTATGAGCCACCATGCCTGGCCTTAAAATATTTTAAAATAAAATTTAAAATTGTTTTTTAAAGAAGTTCATATAGATAGCTAGGAGTAAGTCATAGAGTTAGGATTGTAGCCCAGCAGGCTGGCTCTGGATCTGATCTCTTTCCCATGATCCTACAGTACGTCACTCAGATTTCACCCACATTTTGAATTGCCTATAGGAAGTTCCATTCAGATAGAAAAGCCAGACACAAAACATTCTGTGAAGCTGTGTTTCTTTAGTATTTTTAAAATTTTTGTTCACTGTTATTTTCAAATTTAAAAACCCTACAAACCTGAAAAGAGTGATCAACTCCAGAGTTATCATTAATCATGTAGTATTGTATGTGTAACTGCTGAAGCTGTCATTTTTACCACTTCCGCAAGAACTATTGGCACCATCGAGGGTTTGTATGGGAGTCCTGGAGCTGGGATGGCCTTCAGAGTTGAACCAAACTGAGACAGGACAGCTGGGACTTTATCCCAGCATTAGCCAGTCATTGACTACAGGCCACTCCTTTCAAGGAGGCATAACCTTGGGCAAGCCATCCATCCCTGTGGCAGAGTCTAGTTCCCAGTGATGGACACAGTTATGTGCTGATTTCTAGTGAAGAATGCAGCCATGAGCTACAACTGCGAGTCTGCAGCAGCTGACAGTGCTGGTAGCAGGGGAATCGGTACACAGGCCCCGCACAGGCAACTGGTGCCATTTTCCAATCATTAAAAAAGCTAGGGGGCCGGGTGCCCATAATCCCAGCACTTTTAGAGGCTGAGGTGGGAAGAACACATGAGCCCAGGAGTTCAAGGCTGCAGTGAGCTATGATGGCACCACTGCACTACAATCTGGGCTACAGAGGAAGACCTGTCTCGAAAAAAAGGTAAAAATTTTAAAAAGCCTATGCCATGTTGTCTGCTTAAGAAGGTCAGAACCAGTTTCTGCTGACGTATGTACTAGCTTGTTAGGACTGCCCAAACAATACACAAACTATAAAGTGGGTGGCTTAAACATCAGAAATGTGTCTCACAGCTCTGGAGACCAGAAGTCCAAATGGTCAGCAGGGTTGCTTCTCTCTCGGGCTTTGAGGGAAGCCTCCATTCCTGGCCTCCTAGGATTGTAGGTGGCCATCTTCATGTTCACATGCTTTTCTCCCTGCACACTGTATATGAGTCTCTCCAAATTTTCCCTTTTTATGACACTGGTTATATTGGACTTGATCTCATCTTAATGATCTCATGTTAATTGAACTGATTACATCTCAATGACCCTATTTCCAAATAAGTTCACATTCTGATGTACTGGTGGATGGGATTTCAGTGTATGAATTTTGATGGGGACACAGCCCATAACAAGTGTGTTTCGTCATTCGGAACAGGAGCATTGTATTGACCCTTGACCCCTAACCCCTGACTAGCCCCTGCACGTCCACTCCTCGCCCTTCTCAGTCACTGTTCCTTTCCCTTCCCCTCTCTCCCTCCCTCCCTCCCTCCCTTCCTCTCTTTCTTTTTGAGATGGAGTCTTGCTCTGTCACCCAGGCTGGAGGATAGTGGCATAATCACAGCTCACTACAGTATCCACCTCCCATGTTTAAGCAATCTTCCCACCTCAGCCTCCTGAGTAGCTAGGACCATAGGTGTGCAGAACCACACCTGGCTAATTTTAAAACTTTTTTTTTTCTGTAGAGATGGGGTCTTGCTATGTTTCCCAGGCTGGTCTCGAACTCTCCTCCCATTTTCAAGCTCCCATTGTGTTCCTGCTCTCTTTTGTCTTCCTTTTTTCCCTATAAAGTTAGATCATTGTTTTTTCCCATTATAAAATCTTTTAAATGATCAAAATTCCAGCAATAGAGAAAAGTATATAAAAGCTATTTTAAAAAATCCCCTGACAGCTTTCTAACAGACTCCTGCCTTAATATTGTGTGGCACTGCCTTCTAGACACCTCCCTATTTTTATTGTCATTGCAGCCCCCTTTTCTCCTCTCCCCAAACCAGGAAAAGTCTAAGTTTATTTTATTATTTTTTTGAGACAGAGTCTTACTGTGTTGCCCAGACTGGAGTGCTGTGGCATGATCTCTGCTCACTGCAAATTCCACCTGCCAGGTTCAAGCGATTCTCTGCCTCAGCCTCCTTAGTAGCTGAGATTACAGTCACCTGCCACCACATGCAGCTAATTCTCATATTTTTAGTAGAGATGGGGTTTTTGCCATGTGGGCCAGGCTGCTCTTGAACTCCTGACCTCAGGTGATCCACCCGCCTTAGCCTCTCAAAGTACTGGGATTACAGGCGTAAGCCAGTGCCCAGCCAAAAAGCCTGAGTTTATTGTTAATGCTGACTGCCAGCATTTTTCCTCCGCACTTACAATTCTTTTACGCCTTTCCCTTTCTAATAATATAGCCTGTAGCCTTCAGATATTGCGGGAGCCAGGTGTCTTCCTGGCCTCTGAAGTCACTTTGCCCTCAGGTAAGCCCTTGGGGACAGCTGCACCATGACTTAGGAGCCTGGCCCTTCCAAAGGGATGTGGCTGTTTTGCAACCCTCCAGCGGCCTCTCCTCTAGCACAAGGTGAGCCCAGGGTCCAGGCTTCCGGCCCAGCCAGGGCCTGAAGGCATGAGAGTTCTTTAATTAGAATGACCCTTTTTTCCTCAACATCTTAATTCCTTTCTCCCTTAACTCAGCCCGAAAACAACAACCAGAGGCCCATCACCCAGTTCTCTCCTTCCCCTCTCTCAGCCTCAGCCTGATGACAAAGCACAAACGGCCTGGCCAGGGTCTGTACCTAGGGTGGGCAGAGCCCATGCCTGCTTCTAGAGCCTGGCAATCTCCACCCTCCCACGTCCTACCTGGACTATTTCAGTAGTTTCAACTGCTGTCTCTGCCACTCAGGCCACTATCTTTGTGGCTGTAGGGTGAGCTTCTGAAACTGGCTGGATTAAGTTGCTAACCTGCGTTAAACTCTCCCTTCACAGTCTTGTCTGGAGTGTGACTGGGGTTGAGCTTTCCAGGCTCTGGTCGGCCTTCAAAGGAAAGCATCCTGCAAGATCCCTCAGCCCCTCTGACTTCTTGACTCCTGTACAGCACAGCCTGATGGTGGCTTCAACTCTCATCCATCCATTCCTTTGTTTATCTAGCCAACAAGTTTTTATTTTTTTTCATATTTAGTTGCCAGGCACAATCCATGATTCTAGCACTGGGACAGCAGCAAACAAAATAGCCCCAATTCCCTGCCGCATGGCACTTCTGTCCCTCATTTTCAAGCTCCCATTGCGTTTAAGAGCTTCAAGAGCCTTCCAGCTGGGTTACTGGTTCCACCTGAGAGACAGGCCTGCCCCACTCCATCACAACGGCTGGCACCACAGGCGATCCGACATATTAGGTGAGACTGCCCCCTCATATCCCTCATAACTGGGATGCTACGCTGGGCATTAACAGCTGTAATGCCCACGCAACCCCAGTCACCAAGCAACCCCAGCTTGTTCTGTGCCCCAAAAATCCCCAGCTCTGGCCCGGCACAGTGGCTCACGCCTGTAATTCCAGCACTTTGGGAGAGCGAGGCAGGGTGATTGCTTGAGGCGAGGGGTTTGAGACCAGCCTGGGCAACACAGCAAGACCCCGTGTATAATATATATATAACATTATATATATCTATAACATTATATATATATCTACATTATAGATATATATATATGAATAAAAAATTAGCCTGGCATGGGGGGACATGCCTGTAGTCCCAGCTCAGAGTTCCCTTCGAGGCTTGTTTTCTACACTGCAGAGTGCCCGAGGCAATTAGGCTGAATGCTGTCCCCGGCAGATGTGGCTAGCCGGCTGTCTGGTCCTAATCCTCCGGGCACCGAGTGCAGACTTCTCACCCGGCGGAGCTGCTGCTCAGAGATCAGGGCTTGGCCGGCACTGACAGATTGTGCCACTAGATGACGCTTGTGGATTACATTTGCTATAGTGCCTTGGAAGTTGGCAACAAACAATTGCTGAGTTTCTCACTCTTCAGAGTTGATTTCACATAGTATTAAGCTTTTATGTTCTATCACACTTCTCAGCATCACAAGTGTCCCCAGTTCCCTGACCTTTGCATCTCTACATCCCTGCCCCTAGTCCTTTGTGGAGGGGCCAGGAGGAAGAAGGGATTCCTGCCTCACTTTCCCTCCCCTTTCCAAAGTCCCCCTCCCTCAGTAGCAACAGCCTTTGCTGCTGCAAGTCCCCAGCAAAGTACAGTACAGGTTTCTGATTACCAAGACAACTGCCAGAGCTCTAAGCAGAATGGGACCTGGCAGTGGGGATTTGGGAGGATATTCCAGAAGACCCCAGCTCAAGGGTTGGGACTGTTAAATGTTTAATTCAAGGCATGGCTGTTCCAGGTGGGCCATGAACTCCTTCAAGTCCGAGACATCAGGCCCACCAAGGATATGCCTATGGCCACAAAATGCCAAGTTTGCTTAATTTGATGCATCAAAGAAACCCACATGTTGGGCGAGCCGTCAGAATCACTCAATAAGAGGGTTAGGAAGGGTTTTTTGTAGGGTCAGGTGGTTGAGGAGGGCTTACCTGGTTAGGGTTGGTTGGTCGGAAGAAAGGGGGCCTTGGCTGATTCATTCAGGCTCAAAGCAGGGATCTTTTTATCTGTAGGAGGCAGTTCCCCTGTGGCTTGGAGAAACATTGCTTTGTGACTTTGTGGGTCTATTTTTGTGTTTTAGAAGTTAAGATCTTGAGGTGGCAGTCAACTGGTTTCTCTGCCAAGTCTTAAATGTGCTTGTAACCCACAGTGAGTCCAGCTGGGTGTTTTGCAAACAAATTTTTGTGTTTGTATAGTTTTTTTAGCGATGGGGTTTCACTATGTTTCCAAGGCTGGTCTTAAACAACTGGGCTAAAGCCATCTTCCCACCTCAGCTTTCTGAGTAGCTGGGACTACAGGCACATACCCAGCTGCAAGCAGGGTTTGAATGTGTTTTTTTCTCCAAGAAGCTTTCTGATTTACACCTAAGATAGGGATTCACTGATTCACCAATGTAAGACATTGCATCTTTGTCCTCCACCTTCCTAAGATACCTGGCTTTGTGTGTGTGTGTGTGTGTGTGTGTGTGTGTGTGTGTGTGTGTATTTATCATCCCCATTTGCAGGTGAATTTTCCCATGAAGTATCACCCCTTGGCATAGTCCTCCATTTGGAGAGGCTGGGTGAGGTGGCACTTCCTTTTGTCTTACACTGAGCTTTGACATTAGACTATTTTGTGCTTTGGTCCCAACTTTACTTAATTTGATGACACTCCCTCTGGAAGGGTCATATGCTTCTGACCTCTCTCTGCCAGCCCAAACCCAATCCAGGCCAAGCCTGTGATCATGGTATCTGTGACTATGATCACATCCCTTCCTGTTCCTGTTGGCTATCGCAGCCTCATTCTCGTTGCTGGATAGCTTCCAGCTGTCCTGCCACCCACTAGCCACCCTGCTCTGCACCTGGAGGCTGATGTTTGTGGACTGCCTCAATGCTTCCCCTGCTGCTTTGCTTTGTGGTCAAGCAAAGTGGAGTGGAGAAGCCTGGGGGAGGACAGTGGGGTCAGGGCAGTCCTTCCTGGGCTCATTTCCTGTCCGGTTGTCTCTGGCGGGCTGAATCTCCCAGCAGAGGCTGGAGCCCTCAAAGGGGCCCTGCACCTAGCTCGCCCTGTCTCTCTCTAGGTCTGGTTAATCCCTCCCTCCTCTTGCCTTTCCCCTTTGGTTCCCAGGGAACTGGACCATCCCCTGGCTATCCTACACCCTGTCCACACCCTTGAGAATGCCGCCTGCTCCGTTTCGACCCTGCTGACAGGTCTTTTCAGTTTGCTATATTTTGGTAGCTTCTGAGGACACAGGGCTGCATCTTTTTTATTTTTAAGTATTTATTTATTTATTTACTTATTTGAGATGGAGTCTTACTCTGTCTCTCAGGCTGGAGCGCAGTGGCGAGATCTCAGCTCACTGCAACCTCTGCCTACGAGTTTCAAGTGATTCACCTGCCTCAGCCTCCCAAGTAGCTGGGATTACAGGCTCCCACCACCACACCTGGCTTTTTTTTTTAGTAGAGATGGAGTTTTGCTATGTTGTGCAGGCTGGTCTTGAACTCCTGACCTCAACTGATCCACTCACCTTGGCCTCCCAAAGTGCTGGGATTACAGACATGAGCCACCACGCCCAGCCTGCATCTTTTTTAGATTTCCCACAGCCTAGCACACAGCCTGGCATGTAACAGATGCTCTGTTGGATGGGCAAACTAACACCTCCCCCTTTCTATGATTCTGGTTCTCTGGAGCTTGTCCTGAGATGGGATGACCAGAACTCCACACATGACTCCAGGGGAGGCAAACAGGATACAGTATTCATCATTCATTCATTCGTTCATCCAACACATATTTATGGAGCACCCACTCCATGCTGAGAGTAGTACCGTCAGCAAACCAGACAGGGCAGTTTCCTGAGGGAGGCAGGCATGGATGGGATTAACATAAGTTTGTGAGACTACAGGAGTCACCTTTGAAGGAGCAAAACATGGTGCTACAGAACATGTGATGGGACTGAGCACGGTGGAGAGTCCCCTTATACGTGCACTGTGAATAATTCTAAATTCCAAACACATCTGGCCTCCGGATTCTTGTTAAAGAGGCCAGTAGGGCCAGGTACCTTGGTTCAGGCTGTAATCCCAGCACTTTGGGAGGCCGACGCAGGCAGATCACCTGAGGTCAGGAGTTCGAGACCAGCCTGACTAACATGGAGAAACCCCGTCTCTACTAAAAATACAAAATTAGCCAGGTGTGGTGGCACATGCCTGTAATTCCAGCTACTCGGGAGACTGAGGCAGGAGAATCGCTTGAACCCAGGAGCAGAGGTTGCAGTGAGCCGAGATGGCGCCTTTGCACTCCAGCCTGGGCAACAAGAGTGAAATTCCATCTCAAAAAAACAAAAAAAGAGGCCAGTGAACTATCCATCTCACATACTCTCACTGAGGGGGTCAGGGCATCATACGAGCACATTTAAGTATGCTAAAAATGATGGTCACCACTGTGTAAAGCATGATTCCATTGTGGTAGGAACAGCAAATGGCTTTTGAGCACCCAGACAACTATCAGTGTTCCAGGCACTGAGGACAGAGCAGTGAACAAAATAAGGCCTCTGCGCTCACAAAGCTGACAATGTTGTATTATTTATTTATTTGGAGATAGGACCCTGTTCTGTCACCCAGGCTGGAGTGCAGTGGTATCATCATAGCTCACTGCAACCTTGAACTCCTGGGCTCAAGAGATACCCTCGATCCTCTCATCTCAGTCTCTTGAGTAGCAGGACTTACTGCATGAGTCACCACTGGCCTTTTTTATTCTCTAAAGAATGCATACATGCATAGATTTGCAGATAGGAAGCCCTGGAAAGGCAGACACGAATATTCTAAGTGCTTTCTAGATAAAGGTATTTCTTTTTCCCTTCTCCACATTTCAAACCTGCAACACCTATGACTCATTATTGAATTAGGTTTTTATTTATTTTAATATATTAATTTTTTAAAATTGACGAATGGTAAGTAGACATATTCACGGGTACACAGTGATGTTCCGATT
>NW_012113253.1:5146321-5149659 GCF_000951035.1 Colobus angolensis palliatus
CTGGGACTCCGCGAGTGCGTACCGAACCCGTTCCTTCCGCTCCTTGTCCCCCAGCACCTGGGCCGTCCCGTAGCCGGGAAGAGTCCGGCCTGGGACGGCGGGCGAGTTCCCCTCTGGTCCACAGTAGGTAGCCAAGGCCCCTTTTCGAGACCAGGTAAAGAATTTGTGGATTGGAGTCAGATCCATTCACAGTTCAATCCCGGTGGTGTTTCTGTCCAGCCTCAAGTTTCCTGATCTGTAAAATGGGAGGAGTATCTTTCCTTCTAGTAGTCCCACGGACTCTCGCATCAGGAAGCTTGTGACCTACAAGGAGAGGTGCCGGGGAGAATCCCAAGAACAGAATTACCAGGCTTTGTCTTTCTGCCGCCAGTGCCTGAGAGGGAGCAGTACTGTCCAGCCCGCCATCTAAGAAGGGGCCATCTTCTGGACCCTCCTCTGTATTTCCAGAGGCTGTTGACAGTCGCCTTCATTTTCTTTCTTTCTTTGTTTTCTTTCTTTGACGGCTAAACAGTGTTCCATTGTATATATGTACCATATTTTCTTTTCTTTTTCTTTTCTTTCCTTTTTTTTTTTTTTTTTGAGACAGAGTCTTACTCTGTTGTCCAGGCTGGAGTGCAATGGCTCGATCTCAGCTCAGTGCAATCTCTGCCTCCCGAGTTCAAGCGATTCTCCTGCCTCACCCTCCGGAGTAGCTGGAATTACAGGCATGCGCCACCACGCCCGGCTAATTTTGTATTTTTAGTAGAGGCAGGGTTTCTCCATGTTGGTCAGGCTGATCTAGAACTGCCGACCTCAGGTGATCTGCCTGCCTCGGCCTCCCAAAGTGCTGGGATTACAGACGTGAGCCACCGTGCCCGGCCAATCACCTTCATTTTCTTGCTAGGAAATACCCTCCAATAAATACTGGGTACACGTCACAGAATTTTCTTTCCGTGGTGGGATTCAAAAGGAGAAAAGTGCAGAAGTATTCCAATGACATGCTTTCTCCCTGGGTTTAAAGCCCACACCCCCAGGATTAGGCGTGGCTTTTGTAGGACTCTGATTGGGAGGCTTAAGCAGAAAAACACACAATCCTAGGCTCTTAGAGCTGAAAGTCAGGGACGGCTTGCCCTACCACTTTTAACTGCTGATCTTCAGATTTCAGCTATATGGCGTCCTGGTTGCTGCTTCAGCAAACTACATGTCTCTCAGCCTCAGTTTTCTCACCTGTCATATGGGAAAAACACTGCGTGGTGGAGAAGGGTCTGGTGCTCTGGAGTCTCCTGTTTTCACATAGCTTCATGAGTGCTTTAGGCAACATTGTCCTTTGTCAGGAAATTCTTCCTATTGTTCCCTTAGACCCTCTAGGCTCAGGGCTGTACTTCTGCTATTCAGTCTTGGAAAAGGACAGCTGGTCACCTCTTTGGTAACTGATGTCCTTTCCCTGGCAGTAGGGAGGCCAAGTGCCAAGTTCCCCAGCCTGACCTTCCCTCTCCCGGGTCCTCCTCTGTGAATCCTGTAGATCCAGGAGGTGGGGATGGTCAGATGCTGAGTGAGAAGTGGCAAGGCCCAGACTGGGAGACTCTCCTAAATTTATGAAAAGAGTTACTAGCAAAACAGGAGGAAGGGAACGGTCACTGAAAGTTCTCCCCATGCTGAGCGCTACTAGAGGATTTATCTCAAGACTCCCAACAAGAACCTTTGGGGCCAGGAATCATCACCTCTATTTTCCCAGAAAGCAGAGGACCTGTTTCCCAGATCCCCCATCTGGCCATGGCTGGGCTTCCTCCACCTCTGAGGCCCAGCGTTGCAGGGGATGGTGCCACGTCTGCCTTGGGGGCCATTGCAGGGATGTGGAGTTGATGGGAACTGGCTGCAGTGCCTCGTCCTCCCACCAGTGAGGTTCGTGGTGGTTATCACTAGCTTCAAAGGTCAGCTGGCTCTTGGGAAACAAATTGAAGCCTCACCCTCCCTTCCCGTTGGAAACTTTGGCCTCGGCTGCAGAGTGGATGCCTGGGAGAGACTGCAACATCCAACCTCAGGGAGTCCAGCTGCCCCTGGAGGTCTGCCAAGGCTGTTCTTGGGGTTTGTCCCAGTTGAGTCTGAAGGCCAGGAGGCTGCGCTCTTCTGTGGCGATCTGACCTGGACACTCCCTGGTGACCATCTCCGTCAGTGGTTCTCCTCTCTAACTGCTCATTAAAAGTCTGCTGATGCCTGGACCCCACCCCAGACCAATAAAATCAGATTTCCTGGAGGAGGGTCATGCATCAGTAGTTTTGTTTTTTAAAGCACCCCTAGATAATTTCAGAGTGCTGTCAGGATTGAGGGATGCTGATGTAGCTCAACATAAACGTTAGTGATCAAAGGACAGGATAGGAAAAATATTTGAAATCTGGATGAAAGAGGATCTGTGTTAGACAGCAGCCATCCAAGGCCAGGAGGCTTGGCAGCTGGGACTGAGCAGGACTGTGGAATTCTTGGAAGGAATTCATCTGTCTGGGAACTGGCACGACTCGGTTCCCCGGGGGCAGCGGGCGGAACCCCGTGACTCCAGGTCCTCGGTCCTCCTGGGCCACTGTGTCTGCCTCTGTGGTCTGCATTTGGGCTGTGATGCGCCTCTGAGCCTCAGGTCTTCTAGTCAAACTGGACTTCATGCCATTCCCAGAATGCAATCTGGGCTTTCCTGCTTCTCGGTTTGGGTTTCAGGCATTTGTTTCTGTCTGGAATGTCTTTTCCGATCTGTTCAAATCATTCCTCTTCAAGGTCCCTGCCCTACTGCCAGCTCCACCAGGAAGCCCTCGCCAGGGCTTCTGCATGTGCCTGTACTCCACAGCGCCCTCCTGCCGCACTGCCCAAGGTGTGCCCAGAGTATAAATGCAGGGAGGGTGAGGAACGGTCAAATCCCTTCCTCCACCTGTCCCGGGGGCGGAAGGCACCGTGCACAGGGGAGCCTCCCACCTCTCTTGAATGCCATGGACTGTGTCCCTGTTCCGGGACAGGGTGGAAGCCTCCTCTCTGCCCACACCCCTTCCTGATAGTTCTCCAGCCCCCCTTCCGCATTTCCTGAGTGCCACGGGGCCTTGTGGTTAGCAGTCAGTGACAGGGAAGCGCTGGGACCAGGCCTTTTGACCCAGCACGTGGTATCTACAGTGCCACTGGAGCCTCCCCCGGAGAGGGTCGGCATAGAGTGGGTTGGGAAATGAAAGCTCTTTCCACTGACAGACCCAGAGTCTTAAGGGGAGGAGGAAGACCCCAGCGACCTCGCGTGTCACCGAGGCCCGCGCTGGTACCCAGGAACCGCCTTCTCCCGATAACGCAGCCCGAGCGACACGGGGCGGGGGCGCTTCGGGCTCGCTGGC
>NW_012113253.1:5149969-5234053 GCF_000951035.1 Colobus angolensis palliatus
CGCCCCGCACCCTTCCTCCCTCGCTCCCAGCGCCGCCCGCCCTGCACTCGCTGGCCCAGCTCCAGGCTGACATCAGATGCTGGCCGCCCGGCCACCCTCTGAGTCAACAGTTTCCGAAGCGGAGCCCGCTGCCAGAGGCGGGGAGAGAGCGCGGCCTCCGGGGGAGGCGGGGGCAGGCACAGGTCTGGCAGCCGCGGGAGGGCGGAGGTGGGTGGGGGCGCCGGAGCCTTTTACAAGAAGTCACGGAGGATGGGGAAGAAGAGAGGGCGAAAACCACCCTCTGCAGAGCTGCCGGGGCGGAGAGGAAACCCGCCCCGCCCCCTCGCCAGCCACGTGCTGAAGCCCTCACTGAGTGGGTGGCTGGGCCCTCCCGAGGGTGGCCTGGGAAAGGAACCCGAGGGCGGGAGAAGGGGGAGGCACTTGCTGGGAAAGGCCCTGGGCCAAGTTTCTGAGGGAGGAAAAGAACCACCTTTGGACACCCTGGGTCCCAGGGGCCCAGAAGACATTTGTGCTTGGATAACAGGACCCCACCCAGTTCCCTCTGATGGGATCAACTCTGGCTGAGCCCTACTCTTGGGGACTGGTGCTACCTGCTTGGGGTCCGACTTGAAGAACTGCACTGACCTAACCTGACCCCCTCCCTTGATCACAGACCCTGTCACCATCGTGGGATGGGTTTGGAAGGATGTATGTCCGAGAGTAAAGGAATTCAAGAGCCCCAGTCCAGGGAGAGTCACCTTCCTCGCTGTAACAAGGCTGGGCGCTATGGTTTGCCCCTGAATTGGTGCTCAGTAACCACTCTGAGAGGCTGCATCTGTGGTTCTAGAATGCTGAAAGTGAGCAAGAGACCCTTAAAAAAGCATCTACCTGCAGGGGACTAAGTGGCTTCTGGAAGCTTCTTTAACCCCGCAGATTTCCCTGATCACGTCAGGGAGGAAGGAAGGGTGAGGTAGAGTCAGGAGGACAGAGTAAGGCGGCAAGCATCCACAGGTGCTTGGATTTCCTTCCCTCCACCCCATCACACCCGGCCCACCCATGCCATGCCCCCCAGGATAGCAAGACAGGGCTGTCATTGATGGGCCTCCAGCTGCAATTCATGCCCAGCCTCTTTCCGGGATTTAAACTTGTCCTTTCTAAAGCCATGGCTCAATAAATGATGCCAGCCTGGGGAGGGGAGGTGTCTGTCTCATCTTGCAGGCAGAAGCGGCATAATAGCTGGGTGAACAGAACCGGTCTGGATCTGTCCCCAGCTGTTTGTCAACACAGCTTTGCAGGAACCATGTGAGTGTCTCCTTGCTCCATATGACCCCCATTCAAACTCTTGCTGAGAAAGAGCTCCCAGTCCACCTCTGCTGGGGCAGCCTTTTCCCAAGTGTGACTTTTCCAAGGGTGGGTGGTTCGTTTCTGCCAATCTAACCCAGCTCAAAATAGCATTGAATCAGACTTCTGGGAAGCCCTGTGCTCCAGGCGCCTGCAAAAAAGAGTTAAAAATGACAGCTCTTAGGAAACCAAGAGGTCTAATTTTGCTGAGGTAGGACAAGATGC
Organism: Colobus angolensis palliatus; assembly: GCF_000951035.1. Taxonomy (NCBI): domain Eukaryota; kingdom Metazoa; phylum Chordata; class Mammalia; order Primates; family Cercopithecidae; genus Colobus; species Colobus angolensis. Next base: position 5,151,515 of record NW_012113253.1, read on the forward strand.
GGAGCCCTGTGACATCAGAGGGAAGAAATAGTGGCCAGGGATAGGTTTGGAAAGTGTGAGTGGTGGAAGGTCCTGTGCTTTATGTGGTTGCTCTTCGGGAAGTCCGTGGCCTGGCCCAGTGGGGGGCGGGTATCCTGGGAGCTAAGGTCAAGGTGTGGGAGGGGGCTGTGGCTTAAACCACAAACTCCACAACCTCCAACTTCCACATTTTCCTTCAGGCTGAGAACCCAAACTGTCTTAGTAGGAATTGACTCCTCCACTGTTTCTAATTCTGATTACTTATGCTTTTGGCTTGGGCCCAGCTCGACTGCCACCTTCATGAAGCTTTTCTCTCTGAGTTCACTTGACCCTTGGCACTTCCACTACAGCCTTTACTACACTTTGCCTGCTTTGAGAGGCTTTGCTGTATTCAGCTTTCCTCTCCACCCAGCCGCCCACTGGGAGGCAAGCACTTCATCCTTGCCACTCCTTAGTGGAACTCCCAGGGAAGCAAATGAGCTGTTGGCTCCGCTCTCTTCTGCCCCCACGTTTGGCCTCATAGGCTTCCTTTGTGTCTGATGGGGCTTCCTGTGTGCTGTCTCTGCTTCCAAGAAAGCCTAGCCCGGAGCGGTGGCTCAAGCCTGTAATCCCAGCACTTTGGGAGGCCGAGACGGGCGGATCACAAGGTCAGGAGATCAAGACCATCCTGGCTAACACGGTGAAACCCCGTCTCTACTAAAAAATACAAAAAACTAGCTGGGCGAGGTGGTGGGCGCCTGTAGTCCCAGCTAATGTAGTCCCAGCTACTCGGGAGGCTGAGGCAGGAGAATGGCCTAAACCCCGGAGGCGGAGCTTGCAGTGAGCTGAGAACCAGCCACTGCACTCCAGCCTGGGCGACAGAGCGAGACTCCGTCTCAAAAAAAAAAAAAAAAAGAAAGAAAGAAAGCCTCATCTTGGGTTTTGACCCTATCTGCATTTCTTTTTTAAGGAAAAATAATTTTTCTTAATTCAAATATAAATTATCTTAGATTTTAGATTTGATCATTTTCTAGATTTTTTTAAATTTATGGGTACATAGCAGATGGGTATATTTATGGGGTACATGAGCTATTTTGGTATAAACATACAATGGATAATAATCATATCAGGGTAAGTAGAGTATTCCTCACCTCAAGCATTTATCCGTTCTGTGTTACAAATATTCCAGTCTTACTCTTTTAGTAGTTTTTGTTTGTTTGTTTGTTTTGTTTTGTTTGAGACAGAGTCTCACTCTGTCGTCGAGGCTGGAGTGCAGTGGCATGATCTTGTCTCACTGCAGCCTCTGTCTTCTGGGTTCAAGTAATTTTCCTGCCTCAGCCTCCTGACTAGCTGGGGCTACAGGTGTGCACTACCACGCCCAGCTAACTTTTTATTTTTTTTTTTAGTAGAGACAGGTTTCACCATGTTGGCCAGGATGTTCCTGATCTCTTGACCTTGTGATCTGCCAGCCTCAGTCTCCCATTTTTCGTATTTTTAGTAGAGATAGGGTTTCCACATGTTGGCCAGGCTGATCTCAAACTCCTAACCTCAAGCGATCTGCCTGCCACGGCCTCCCAAAGTGCTGGGATTACAGGTGTGAGCCACCACATCCGGCCTTCTTTTAGTTATTTGTATATGTATGATAAATTATTATTGACTGTAGTCATCCTGTTGTGCTATCAAATACTATCAAATACCAGATTTTATTCTTTCTGTGTAACTACATTTTTGTATCCATTAACCATCCTCACTCCCCTTTCCCTGGCCCACCTACCCTTCTGGTAACCATCCTTCTACTCTTCTACTATCTGTCTTCATGAGTTCAATTGTTTTAATCTTTTTTTTTTTTTTTTTTTTTGCCCGGGCTAGAGTGCAGTGACACAATCTTGGCTCACTGCAACCTCTGCCCCTGGGTTCAAGCGATTCTCCTGCCTCAGCCTCCTGAGTAGCTGGGATTACAGGCATGTGCCACCACACCTAGGTAATTTTTGTATTATTAGTGGAGACAGGGTTCACCATGCTGGCCTGACTGGTCTTGAACTCCTGACCTCAGGTGATCTGTCTGCCTCAGCCTCCCAAAGTGCTAGGATTACAGGAGTGAGCCACCTTGCAGGTAATTTGTTTTAATTTTTAGCTCCCAAAAATTAGTGAGAACATGTGAAACTTGTCTTTCTGTGTCTGACTTGTTTTACTTAACATAATGTTCTCCAGTTCCATCAATGACTTTTTTATGGCTAAATAGTACTCCATTATATATATGTACCACTTTTTCTTTTCTTTTCTTTTCTTCTTCTTTTTTGAGACAGAGTCTCACTCTGTTGCCCAGGCTGGAGTGCAGTGGAGTGATCTTGGCTCACTGCAACCTCCGCCCAGCCGGTTCAAGCAATTCTCCTGCCTCAGCCTCCCAAGTAGCTGGGATTAGAGGTGCCTGCCACCATGCCCAGCTAATTTTTGTATTTTTGGTAGAGATGGGGTTTCACCATCTTGGCCAGGCTTATCTTGAACTCCTGACCTTGTGATCCATCCACCTTGGCCTCCCAAAGTGCTGGGATTACAGGTGTGAACCACCGTGCCTGGCCCATATGTACCACATTTTCTTTATCCATACATCTATTGGTGGACATTTAGGTTGCTTCCACATCTTGGCTGTTGTGAATTTTAAACATAAGAGTGCAGATATCTCTTTTGATATACCTAGTAGTGGAATTGCTGGATCATATGGTAGTCCTATTTTTAGTTTTTTGAGGAACTTCCATGCTATTCTCCATAGTGGCTATATTAGTTTTCATTCCTACCAAAGGTGTATGAGGGCTCCCTTTTCTCCACATCTTCGCCAGCATTAATTATTGCCCATCTTTTGAAAAAAACCATTTTAACTGGATTGAGGTGACAACTCATTGTAGTTTTGATTTGCATTTCTCTGATGGTCAATGATGTTGAGCACCTTTTTATATATCTGTTTGCCATTTGTATGTCCTCTCTTCAGAAACTTTTATTCAGATATTTTCCGCATTTTAAAAATTGGATTATTAGATTTTTTTCCTGTTGAGTTGTTTGAGCTACTTATATATTTTGATTATTAATTTCTTGTCAGATGGGTAGTTTGCAGATATTTTCTTCCATTCTGTGGGTTGTATCTTCACTTTGTTGATTATTGTGTTTGCTATGCAGAAGCTTCTTAACTTGATGTGATCTCATTTATCCATATTCCCTTTGTTTGCCTGTGCTTTTGGGGTATTTGCTCAGGAAATCTTTGCCCAGACCAATGTCCTGGAGAGGTGCCCCACTGTTTTCCTTTAGTAGTTTCATAGTTTGAGGTCTTAGATTTAAGTATTTATTCCATTTTGATTTGATTTTTATATATGGTGAGGTAGGAGTCAGTTTCATTCTTCTGCATGTGGATATTGTTTTCCCAGCACCATTTATTGAAGAGACTGTCCTTTCCCCAATGTATGTTCTTGGCACTTTTATAAAAAATGAGTTCACCGTAGGTGTATGGATTTGTTTCTGGATTCTCCATTCTGTTCCATTGGTCTATGTGTTTATTTTAATACCGGTTCTGTGCCTATTTTGGTTACTATAGCTCTGTAGTATAATTTGAAGTCAAGTAATGTGATTCCTCCAGTTTTATTCTTTTTGCTTGTGATGACTTTAGCTCTTCTGGGTCTTTTGTGGTTCCATATAAATTTTAGGATTATTTTTTCTATTTCTGTGAAGAATGTCACTGATTTTTTTTCTTGTGGTTTTGTTTTGTTTTGAGACAGAAGTCTTGCTCTGTCACTCAAGCTGGAGTGCAGCGGCATGACCTTGGCTCAATGCAACCTCCATCTCCCAGGCTTAAGTGATCCTCCCATCTCAGCCTCCCAAATACTGGCAGTACAGGTGTGTGCTACATGCCTGACTAATTTTGGTATTTCTTGTAGAGATGGAGTTGTGCCATGTTGCCCAGGCTGGTCTCGAATTCCTTGGCTCAAGTAATCCACTTGCCTTGGTCTCCCAAAGTGCTGGGATTACAGTTGTGAGTCACTGCACCCAGCCATCATTAGTATTTTGATAGGGATTGCATTGGATCTATAGATTGCTTTGGATAGGATGGACATTTTAACAATATTGATTCTTCCAATCCATGAACATGGAATATCTTTCCATTTTTTGGTGTCCTCTCCAATTTCTTTTTGTTGTTGTTGTTGTTGTTGTTGTTTTGGTGAGATGCAGATTTACTCTTGTTGCCCGGACTGGAGTACAGTGGTGCAATCTTGGCTCACCACATCCTCTGCCTCCCAGGTTCAAGCAGTTCTCCTACCTCAGCCTCCAGATTAGCTGGGATTACAGGCATGTGCCACCACACCCGGCTAGTTTTGTATTTTTAGTAGAGACAGGGTTTCACCATGTTGCCCACGCTAATCTCGAACTCCTGACCTCAGGTGATCCACCCACCTCGGCCTCCAAAGTGCTGGGATTACAGACATGAGCCACTGCACCCGGCCTGTCCTCTCCAATTTCTTGCATCAGTGTTTTGTAGCTTTCATTGTAGAGATCTTTCATTTCTTTGGTTAAGTTTAATTCTGGGTATATTATTTTATTTGCAGCTATTGTAAGTGGGATCACTTTCTTGATTTCTTTTTCATATTGTTCACTGTTGGTATATACAAATGTTACTGATCTTTGTATGTTGAATTTTGTATCCTAAAACTTTACTGAATTTATCAGTTCAAATATTTTTTTGCTGGATTCTTTGGGTTTTTCCAAATATAGCATCATTTCATCTGCAAACAAGGATAATTTGACTTCTTCCTTTCCAATTTGATGTCATTTATTTCTTTCTCTTGTCTGGTTGCTCTAGCTAGGACTTCCAGTACTATGTTGAATCACAGTGGCGAAAGTGGGCATTCTTGTTGTGTTCCAGATCTCAGAAGAAAGCCTTTCAGATTTCCCTCGTTCAGTATGATACTAGCTGTGGGTCTGTCATATATGGCTTTTATTGTGTTGAGGTATGTTCCTTCTATGCCCAGTTTTTTGAGGATTCTTTTTTTTTTTTTTTAAATCATGAAAGGACACTGAATTTTACCAAATGCTTTTTCAGTATCAATTGAAATGGTCATATGGTTTTTGTCCTTCATTCTGTTGATATGATGCGTCATAGTGATTCCTTTGTGTGTGTTGAACCATCCTTGCATCCCTGAGATAAATTCCACTTGGTCATAATGAATGATCTTTTTGATGTGTTGTTGACTTCAGTTTGCTAGTATTTTGTTGAGGATTTCTGCCTCTCTCCTCTTTGCCTGAGAATTCAGCCCAGGCTTTTTGGCCTGGGAACATCATTCTGCTTGACCCACAGCAACTGTTCAGCAGGAAGAGCCTTAGCTCCTAACCTAGCAGTTGGAACCAGGACTGAGGGTCAAGGGGATATAAGTGTACCTCACTAAAGCTAGCCTTTTGTGCATAAACCCACACTCAGGAACACAGGCGAACCTCACTAAAGCTAGCATGTCATATTTAAAAATAAATTAGAGGCTGCTTCTCTTCACAAAACTTTTTCAAAGAGCAATTTGCTGTGGCTTGGATGTGTCTCCCAAAGATCATGTGTTAGAAATTTAATTGGCCAGACACAGTGGCTCATGCCTGTAATCCCAGCACTTTGGGAGGCCGAGGTGGGCAAATCACGAGGTCAGGAGTTCAAGACCAGCCTGACCAATATGGTGAAACCCCGTCTCTACTAAAGATACAAAAATTAGCTGGGTGTGGTGGTGCGTGCCTGTAGTCCCAGCTACTCGGGAGGCTGAGGCAGGAGAATCGCTTGAACCCAGGAGGCGGAGGTTGCAGTGAGCCAAGATTGTGACACTGCACTCCAACCTGGGCAACAGAGTCAGACTCTGTCTCAAAGAAAAAGAAAAAGAAAAAAGAAAAATGAAATTTAATTTAATCTCCAATCCAACAGTGTTGAAAGGTGGCAACTTTAAGAGATGATTTGGTAGAGATCTCATGAATAGATTAATGCTGTTATTGAGGGAGTGGGTTTGTTACTGTGGAAGCAGGTTCCTGATGAAAGGATGAGTCCAGCCCCCTTCCCTTCTCCCCTTCTCCCTCTCCCCACACCACTTCCGCCTCCTTACCTGACTCTCTTGCTTTTAGAGCTTCAGCCATAGTAGACACCACAAGAAGGCCCTCAACAGATGTGGGAACCTCAACCTTGGACTTCCCAGCCTCCAGAAATAAATCTCTATTCTTTATAAATTACCCAGTCTGAGATATTCTGTTATAGCAGCATAAAACATGAAGACACCATTAAATATAAGATTCTTCGGCCGGGCATGGTGGCTCATACCTGTAATCCCAGCACTTTGGGAGGCTGAGGCAGGTGCATCATGAGGTCAGGAGTTCAAGAGCAGCCTGACCAACATGGTGAAACCCCCCATCTCTACTAAAAACACAAAAAACTAGCCAGTTGTGGTGGCACATGCCTGTAATCCCAGCTACTCAGGAGGCTGAGGGAAAAGAATCACTTGAACTCGGGAGGCAGAGTTTCCAGTGAACCAAGGTCGTGCCACTGCACTCCAGCCTGGGTGACAGAGTGAGACTCCATCTCAAAAAAAAAAAAAAAGAAAAGAAAACAGATTTTTAAATATATTTAAAGGGCTCGCTTTCCTTGCAACATTTTGGCCATAGATTTATTGAAATTGAGATACAAAAATCAGGAGGTGAGTTAGCAGGGTTTAGCTTATTTTCAGGGGCCATGTGATGGCAAAATTCCTTATTACTCCAGATGCTAGAAAAGGTAGAAATGAAACTGAGTGGAACTGGGAACATCTACCTGAAAAGGTTTGGCATAAGTTCTCAAAACATCTGGCATCCCTTGTTAGCATTTATCAGTCTACTGACAAGTTGCCTTCCACTGATCCTCTAAGCCATTCTTGACTACCTAACAGAACAAACAGCCAGACACTCGGTGTTAAAAAGACTTGACTCTGCTTCTGGCTCTGCCATGTACAAGCTCTGCTACCTTGGGCTGCCTGCTGGCATTTCTGGTCCTCAGTTTTTAAAACTGTAAAATAGAGATTATTGTACTTATGTAAAGGAAAAAATAGACTTCTTTTCTCTCTGTTTACACCCAACAGGATACTTCTGTGATCAAATGTCAGCAGTTGAAGTTTTCCCCCAACAACTAATTCTGCAACACCAGCTGGATGTATAGAGTTTAATTCAATTCTGATACCATTTACCTGGAGTTAGAGTCAGATCCCATGGGTTTCAGGCTCAGGCCCCCTGTTCAGATGCCAGGCACAGATCTGGGCTTCTGGATCTTCTGACCTATTTGCTATGAATCAGAGGTTCTCATCACCCCTTTTTCAGGTTTAATTATTTGCTAGAGTGGCTCACAGAATTCAGGAAAGCACTTTAAGTACATTTACCAGTTTATTATAACAATATTACAAATGATACAGAGGAACCACCAGACAGGAGAGACGCAGAGGGCAAGGAATGGGGGAAGGGACACAGCATCCTTGTCCTCTCAGGGGCACCACCCTCCATGTACTCAGCAGCGCACAAGCTCTCCACACACCCATAGTTCAGGGGCTTTGATGGAAGCTTCATCACATAGACATGATCAATTATTAACTCTATTTCCAGCCCTTCTCCCGTCTTCAGGGAATGAGGGGTGGGGCTGAAAGATCCAGGATTCTAACCATGGCTTGGTCTTTCTGGTGACCAGCCCCCATCCAGGAGTCCACCGAGAGTCACCTCCTTGGAACAAAAGATGCTCCTGTCACCCGGGAAATGCCAAGGGATTGGGAGCTCTGTGTCAGAAATCTGTGCCAAAGATAAAATATTAGTACAAAAGATGCACTTAGAACCTCTATTGTTCAGAAAATTACAAGGGTTTTAGGAGCTCTGGGCCAGGAATTGGGAGCAGAGACCAAATATATGTTTCTTATTATATCACAGCCTACCTTGTAGGGCTCTTGTGAGGACATGAGGAAGTAAGTGGCACCCAGTGGGCACTTGGTAAAGGATGGCTGAAAATGTTTTAGACTTTGTAACTCTTGAGGTAACAACTTCCTCAAGTGTGTAATATGCACATGGGGTTCTTTAGGTCCTGGTTCTGTCCAAGATCAAGATGATCAACCTGAGAGGGCAACTTTTCAGAAGCCACGAGGGAAAAGACCAATCTTGGAGTAGTCAGGGATGTAACAGAAGCTCAGCCTCCCAGCCTGACAGTCAGGAGCTTAGGGCCTGAGAAGCCCTGGTGGTGAATCCCTCTGAGGCCTGATCAGTGACAAAGTGTCAGCTGCTGAATGAGGCTTTAATCCAGGAGGTGTTGAAAGAGCCTAATAAACACTTACTCCATTTTGTTAAATTCAAGAGCTTTTTTTCTCTTTTCTTTTTTTTTTTTTTAGGAGACAGGGTCTTGCTCTGTCACCCAGGCTGGAGTGCAGTGGCACGATCTTGTCTCACTGCAGCTGCAACTTCTGCCGCCCAGGTTCAAGTGATTCTCATGCCCCAGCCTTCTGTGTAGCTGGGATGACAGGCATGTGCCACCACCCTCAGCTAATTTTTGTATTTTTAGTAGAGACGGGGTTTCAACATGGTGGCCGGGTTGGTCTTGGACTCTTGGCCTCAAGTGATCTGCCTGCCTCAGCCTCCCAAAATGCTGGGATTACAGACCACTGTGGCTGGCCAAAATCCAAGAGTTTGAAGAAAAGTGCTAAATTGATTTTTTGTGTGTTCCTCTTACCACATGAGATGTGGCCCTGAAGAAAGCACTAAACCAGACCCTGCCCTAATGGATGACAGGCCCCTGACGGGCCCTTACTGGGCTCTTGCTCCTGTGACCAGAAGCAAGAAATGTTCCCAGGGAAGACAGATTAGCAGGCTAGACTGGATGCCCTTCGGAGAGAGAGCAAGAACTCTCCTTTGTACCTTAGGTCTTTGGGCTCAACTGACACCATGCCAGTTTCCTAGGATTGCACAACAAAGCACCAGACAAAATACAGCAGTTCATTTTCTCACAGTTCTGGAGGCTAGAAGTCTGAAGTCCAGGTGGCAGCAGGGCTCCTTCTGCTTTCTTCACCTGTTCCTGGAGGGACCTGGCAATCCTTGGCATCCCTTGGCTTCCAGCTGCATCACGGCAACTTCTGCACGTGGCTTTCTCTCCATGTGGCTGTGTCTTTACTTTCACTTGGCATTTTTTGTTTTTTTTCTCTCTCTTTTTTTTTTTTTGAGACGAAGTTTCGCTCTTGTTGCCCAGGCTGGAGTGCAGTGGCATGATCTCAGCTCACTGCAACCTCTGCCTCCTGGGTTCAAGCGATTCTTCTGCCTCAGCCTCCCGAGTAGCTGGGATTACAGGCATGTGCCACGACACCCAGGTATTTTTGTATTTTTAGTAGAGACAGGGTTTCTCCATGTTGGTCAGGCTAGTCTCGAAATCCCAACCTCACGTGATGCACACACCTTGGCCTCCCAAAGTGCTGGGATTACAGGCATGAGCCACCACACCCAGCCTTACATTAGCTTTATAACCAAGGGGAAAAAACAATTTTTAAAGAATACATATACAAGTAATTTCCTGAAATGTACATTCCAGAAAAGTTCTGGCTGGGAAGAGAGCAGCAGTTGCTGGGATCCAGCTGATTCCCATGCCTATAAGCCACAGCCATCACCCCTGTGGAGTCTCTCCACGTGGAAGGATGGCTACTTGCATCAGAATTAGCCATGATGCTTGCTGAAAAATGCAGAATGCAAGGCCCCACCCTAGACCTACTAAATCAGAATCTCTGGGCACAGGGCATAGGATTTTTCAGTTTAACAGGTTTTACACACTGCATTTGAAACCCCTGGGATTTAGAGGCTGTGGACCACCCACTCCTCAGTAACCCAGTGGTTTGTCACACTAGCCGAATGTGCCCCCTCAGCCCTTTCAGTACCCAACACTGTGCTTTTTTTTTTTTTTTTTTTTTTTCCTGAGACGGAGTCTCGCTTTGTCACCCAGGCTGGAGTGCAGTGGCGCGATCTCGCCTCACTGCAAGCTCCGCCTTCGGGATTCACGCCATTCTCCTGCCTCAGCCTCCGAGTAGCTGTGACTACAGGCACGCACCACCACGCCCAGCTAATTTTTTGTATTTTTAGTAGAGATGGGGTTTCACAGTGTTAGCCAGGATGGTCTTAATCTCCTGACCTCGTGATCCGCCCGCCTCAGCCTCCCAAAGTGCTGGGATTACAGGCGTGAGCCACCGCGCCTGGCCTTTTTTTTTTTTTGACAGAGTATCGCTCCATCGCCCAAGCTGGAGTGCAATGGTGTGATCCTGGCTTGCTGCAACCCCCCGGGAGGCGGAGGTTAACATGCCACCACATCTGGCTAATTTTTGTATTTTTAGTAGAGACCTGGTTTCGACATGTTGGCCAGGGTGGACTTGAACTCCTAACCTCAAGTGATCCACCCGCCTTGGCCTCCCAAAGTGCTGGGATTACAGGCATAAGCCACTGTGACTGACCTAACACTGCTTTGAAAAATAAAACCAAATAAACAGAGCAGTTTTTTTTTTTTTATAAAGTGAATTCTTGGTTGCACCTATGATGGGAAGCTGCAAAGCAAGTTATTCAAAATAATATAAAATTCATAATTGTATTTTATTTTGGAATCTAGTGGCAGCAGAGTGCTCTTCTTAATTTGTCCTAACAATTAAAATGAGTCGACACCCCCAGACTCTACACTATCAAGTTTAGAATGAAGAAAAATACTTTGCCCCCATTAAAAAGTAAGTATTCTGTATGCAGTTAGTTGAGAGTTGTCATTATAGACATGATTACTTTTAACTCACAACCTTGAGTTTTCCTTTATTGATTGGTATAGGAGACTAATATCTGGGGACAGCTGAAAATTCTCCACTTTTTTTTTTTTTTCTTTTTTTTTAAGACGGAGTTTCACTTTTGTTGTCCAGGCTAGAATACAAAGGCAAGATCTCGGCTCACTGCAAGCTCCACCTCCTGGGTTCAAGCAATTCTTCTGCCTCAGCCTCCCAAGCAGCTGGAATTACAGGTGCCTGCCAACACGCCCGGCTAATTTTTTGTATTTTTAGTAGAAACGGGGTTTCACCGTGTTGGCCAGGCTGGTCTTGAACTCCTGACCTCAGGTGATCCATCTGCCTTGGCCTCCCAAAGTGCTAGGATTAGAGGCGTGAGCCACCGTGCCTGACTACAAATTCTTTACTTTAAGATGTGCCTGAGCTCAGGGCAGGGGTTGGCCGAGAAGGCCCTTCCAGCTCCGAGACGCTGTGACTTGCAGGGCAAGGGGTGTTGTAACATGCTCTGAGAGGTCCCAACAGCTGTGCCACTGGCCATATCTTAAATAGGTGAAATTCAACACTGCAAAGAGGCAATAACTCAAGGTATTAGTCCACACTTGTTGCTTCCGTAGTGGGTCATAGCCTCTTAGGAGAAAAGATGAGCCATCTCGAGAATGAGAATTTCTGTCTATGTGTGGGAGCAAGCAGAAAAAAAGAACCAGCAACTGGGAGGCTCTGCCTTTCGCCTCCTGGAGGGGTCACATTCCCTTTTGAGCCTTCACAGGGATGGCTTCAGGAAGACTTTTGCACCCCTCGCTCCACCTGACCCCCTTTTTGTGAGGGAGGAGGGCGAGAGGAAGCAGCCTGTGGAGGGCTAAGTGCTTGGCGCCTTAAATAGCACCTCCGTTTGTGCTTTGTCATGATCCCCACGCTCTGGCAGGAGCGGGCTCTCTGGGCGCTGGGTGACAACCGCCTGGGTTCAGGGAGGCCTCTAGCAATCAGCAGGAGGGACGCGGGCTCTGGGGAGCAGAGGGTCCGGACATCAGGCCTGCGCCTCCCCCAGGCATGCCCTTCTTTCCTGCTGCACTGGGAGGAAGCAGAGGGAGGCAGCTGATGGGGTCAAAACCCATCCAGGAGAAAAAAATTTTAAAGGAAGCCTGGTATCTTTCACACAACATGTAATTAACTCTCAGCAGAAGATGCCACGGATTCATAATGGGAGCCGACAGCGGGGGAGGAAGACTCTGACAAGCATGAGATTTCTCATGTCTTTTTTTTTTTAATTTAATTTTTTAAAGGAACATGAACAGTTGCAATGATAATCGCGGACCTTCGGTAATGGTGTCTCCCAGCAACAAGCCAGATCCTGCCGTAGCCCACCCTCTGCCCTGGCAAGATGAGCGTGGAGTCGGGGGTTTTGCTGCTTCAGAGCAGCAGTCATGGAGCTCTGGCCTGGCCCTGATGGATTTTTCTCATCCTTGATGCCCTGAAGTGGGCCCGCCAAGCAGCCCCAACTCTTTTGGGCTGTCCCCACATGTGGGCTGTCCCCAGAGCTCTCTCCTTTCCATGACAGCAGTCCTTGGCGTCATCCCAGCCTCTGGCCCAGGGCTCTCAGGGTCATGCTTCTGGCACAGCTCAGGCTCCCCTGGGTGCCCTGCCCTTGGCGGGTGACTGCACCCTGGGAGGAAGGGAGGTGCAGCTGGAGAGGAGGAATGGTGGGGAGCCTCAGGGCGGGGTGGCTGGAGGCAGGCAGTGTCTGGATGGCTGCCAGAATAGGGGCCAACCCTCTCCCAGGCCACAAAGGGCTCTCTGTAAGGGACACGCCGGCCCCAAGTGGAATCCAGGAGGCTCATGTTTCTTAATACAAAGGAGGGTCATTCCCAGACCGGCCTGGGTGTGGCCTGGAGGCTGAACCCCTCTGGGCGGTGCCCTTGGACTCCCAGGGACCCATGTGGGGGGCTTCAGTCCTCATTCTGATCTGGTCTGCGCAGGCAGATGGAGAGAGGCCTGGGCAGGCGGCCTCACCTCTTCCTCTGGGAGAGGTCTTCCTAGGTCTCCTCTACCACATTCTCCCTCCTGCACACACACATGCATAGACACACTTGCACACTCAGAGTCCAAGGGAGAGAAGATTCCCATCCTAACCACACTTAGATTAGCCAAGTACATTATGCAGACCCTTCTTCTGGCTGGGAAGCATATCACGAGAGCCACTGTGTGACCACAGGCAACAGGATTCCTTCTCTTCAGAACTCAGAAGTGCTCCCTGCCACGAGGCACCTTCTCAGTGTGACCCTGCCAAGCATAAAATAGATACGCATATATGTACACACACATACACACACACACGTGTGTGTGTGTGTGTATATATATATATATATATATATATATATATATATATATAGAGAGAGAGAGAGAGAGACTTAAAAATGGCATGGAAGAGATTTGAAATGGTTATGCTGATGTGTCTTTCAGTCAAACCTGAGGCTGATTTGGGTGACTGTGCCCTGTGGGAAGAAGTGGGTCAGGGAGATACCTAAATACTCACTGGGCCTTGTGGGCTTTGTGTTTTTAAATGGAAGAGTTGGAGTAGGATCTCTATGCTCTCTTCAGCTCGTGGTACAGGCCTGAAAGCCACAAGGCTGGACATCCACCCACCAGCCCCGCTGCCCACCCAGCTCCCGAGGCCCTGCTGTATCAGAGGTCTCTGTGGATGTCTGTAGGGGCACTGGCAGGCATAGTCCCTCCCTGGACCATAGCTGAGGTCTGAGGGTAATGGATAAGAAGTGTGGGATTTTCAAAGACTGGCCTTTTCCTATCCTGTATGTTCTGCATTGGGAACTATGAAGAAGATATTCATTTGTCGAACACACATTTCTTGGGCACCATCCTTGCACCCATAAATAAAACAGACACAATTTCCTGCTCTCAGGAGCTTCCATTTGACACAACACACAGGAGCTTCCCCTCCATATAGTTTGCTAAGGTGGCTGTAACAAAATACCACAATCTGGGTGGCTTGAACAACAGCAATGTATCCTCTCACAGTTCTGGAGACTGGAAGTTCAAGGGCAAGGTGTCAGCAGGGCTGGTTCCTCTTGAGGGCTTTAATAGAGGACCTGCTCCCCGCCTCTCTTTTCTGGTGGTTTGCCACCATCTTTGGCGTTTGTGGGTTGTAGAAGTATCATGCTGATGCTGACTTCATCTTTACACGGGGTTCTCCCTGTGTGCAGGTTTGCCTCTGTGTTCAATTTCTCCTTTTTAGAAGGACTCATTGGATCAGGGTCCACCTTAATGACCTCATCTTAACTTGATCATTGACAAAGACCCTATTTCCTAAAAAGGTCACGTTCTGAGTTCCTGAGGGTTAGGACTCCAACACATCTTTTTTGGGGGTGGACACAATTCAATCTGCAATGACTTCTATAGAAAAGTGTAGGAAAGCACAGAGGGGAGCACCCACCCTTGAGGCACCTGAGGTCTCCTGCTTCCACAGGCCCTCACCCAAGTCCCTCTGACGTGGAGCCTGGCCATGGCCCATTCCCTATCACAAGGGATGCTGGGAATTTGAGTTTCTGGCTTCTACCCTGGGGAGGCAGGGACATTTAATGTGAGATTTTCTCCAAGTGCAGGAGGAACATTCAAAAGATTCATGCAAATGTGGCCACAAAGCACAACAGAAATCCACTATGCTTTACCTGGGTATGGTAGCACATGCCTCTCTTCCCAATTACTTGGAAGGCTGAGGTGGGAGGATCATTTGAGCCTAGGAGATTGAGGCTGCAGTGAGCCAAGATCACACCACTGCACTCCAGCCTGAGCAACAGAGTGAGAGCCTGTCAGAGAGAGAGACAGAGAGAGAGAGAAAGAGAGAAAGGAAAGAAAGAAAGAGAAATAGAAAAAGAAAAGAAAGGAAAGAAAGAGAGAAAGAAAGGGAAAGAAAGAGGAAGGGAGGGAAGGGGAGACAGAGAGAGAGAGGCTGGGCACAGTGACTCACGCCTGTAATCCCAGCACTTTGGGAGGTCGAGGTGGGTAGATCATGAGGTCAGGAGTTTGAGACCAGCCTGGCCAATATGTTGAAACCCCGTCTCTACTAAAAATACAAAAATTAGCGGGGGGTGGTGGTATGCGTCTGTAGTCCCAGCTACTCGGGAGGCTGAGGCAGGAGGATCCCTTAAACCCAGGAGGTGGAGGTTACAGTGAGCCGTGAGCCGAGATTGTGCCTCTGTACTCCAGCCTGGGTGACAGAGAAAGACTCCATCTCAAAAAAAAAAAGAAAAAGAAAAAGAAAGAAAGAAGGAAAGACAGAAAAAAGAGAGAGAAAAGAAGAGAAATCTGTGCAGGTGCTTTTAGGTTTTCTTCAAGGGTACCTAAAAGCAGCAGCTGGGGGTAACAGCTTGTATTTCTTATGTCTGCAATTTAGTGCCTTGTACTGAGTGTTGCCCACTGCAGGGACTAAATGTTGATGACCACAGAGGACACCTGGCAAATCTAGATGACAGCTAACATCTAATAAGCATTTACTATGTGCCAGACATTTTTCTAAGCTCTTTCAATGTGTTGCCTCATTTAATCCCCAACAATAGCCTGTGATACATGTTGGTTATTATCCCCCTTTCACAGATGAGAACACTGAGGCCCAGAGAGGTTAGGTCACTTCACCTAGTAAGTGGGAGAGGTAGGGTTTGAACCCAGCAATCTCAGCCTGAGACTGAGAGCTTTACCACAGGGCTTCCTAGTAGATTTAGAAGAAGGTGAGAGATGGAGGAATCTTGCCAGCCCAAGTTTGGGGAAGGCAGGCCCTGCTGTCAACATGGCAGTTCAGTGGAGCTGCTCTGGATAGCACGTGTGCTGTGTCACACTCCCTGAGTCAGGTGGGTATGCTGCTGGCCTGCTGCAACTTCGCCTCATTAAGGCATCTTGACAAACTGCTGGAGAATACTGGGAGGCAGGTGTGGGAAGAGGCGTGGGAGGTTGGGGGAGGGACTGGCAGCTGGTGAGCTGCAGGGCCCGCCCAGGGAGGCTCTGCCTGCATTCGTGGCTGAGGAGGAACTACGTCAGAAGACTGAGGATTTCCAGACTCAGCTGGGTGGTTCCAATGCTGGCTCCCCGCAAGGGCAGGGAGGGCCCCAAGCTGGTACCCTGCCAGGGTGCTGCCACAGGCAGGCCAGGATGTTCCCAAGGCTTCTTCCTGAGTGACCTAGAGGAGCAGCTGGGCCTGGGAGGGGTCGGGCAGCTGCCAGGGCAGACTCTCCAAGCTGGGGTGCATTTGCAAGTTGACTCAGGTCCCCACCACATGCTCAGAGGCAGAGACCTAGGACCTTTGTGCAGGCCCTGGAGGAGCTCTACCCTCCACACCCTCAGCCTGTGACTCTGGACTTCAGAGTGTTGATATGTCTATTCCTTTGGGGAAAAGTTGGGAAAAGAAGCAGAAGGAGGTGCAAATAAAGGGAACACATTCTCACAGCCCTAAAAGCATCCAAAAACACTCTCCTCCTGCCCAGCCTGTAGAATTGGGCCTCCGGCCTCACATACTCAAAGTCCAGAGCAGATATTTAAGACTCTGCATACTCCAGGGGTGTCTGTCACTCACCAGGGGCCACCCTCCCCAAAACACTGGGACCCGCCAGCAGCTTCCCTTTCCAGAGGAGACAGAGCGCAGGTTCGTGCTTGGGCTTTTCTTCCAAGGAACAGGAGAGAAAGGTAAAAGGATATTTTCCTTCAACAGCATTGAGAATTAGATAAGAATAGAGTAGTCTCCTCTACACTAGCAGGACATTTCCAAAACACACATAAGTAACAAAATACAGAAAGAAGAGCACAGAAAACAAATTATCCGCTGGAGATTTTATTACAATAAGGAACTATGTTATATGTAGTTAATACAAAGTTTAGTTTAAGAAATGTTTGTGGCTGGGTGTGGTGGCTCATGCCTGTAATCCCAACACTTTGGGAGGCTGAGGCAGGCGGATCACTTGAGGCCAGGAGTTTGAGACCATCCTGGCCAACATGGTGAAACCCTATCTATACTAAAAATACAAAAATTAGCTGGGCATGGTGGCGGGTGACTGTAATCCCAGCTACTTGGGAGGCTGTGGCAGGAGAATCACTTGAACCTGGGAGGTAGGGGTTGCAGTGAGCTGAGCTTGTGCCACTGCACTCCAGCCTGGGCAACAGAGTGAGACTCTGTCAAAAAAAAAAAAAGAAAAGAAAAGAAAGAAAGAAAATGTTTGCAAAGATCAATAGTGTCCCAGACTTTTAAAACCAGATTAATATTTGTAATCACATGGAAAACACTAATGCCTTATGTGTACTCTTATTTCTTTTATAATTTTAATTAAAAATTTTTTGAAGTAGAGGCAGGGTCTTGTCAGGTTGCCCACACTGGTCTCGAACTCCTGGGCAAAAGTGATCTTCCCACGTTGGCCTCCCGAAGTGTTGGGCTTGCAGGCGTGAGCCACCGCGCCCAGCTGCCCTTATTTCTAAGTGTCTCCCCACAGATAAGAAGCTGAGAAGAGGGATATTCTTAGAATTTAAAAAATGAGGTGGGGCCAGGATTGCCAGGTGGCCTATTAAATTTGAATTCTAGATAAACAACAAATACTTTTTAGTATGTCTCGAATATTGCATGGGACATACTGATCATAAAGAATTATTTACTGTTTACTTGAAACTCACATTTCGCTGGCCATCCTGTATTTTTATTTGCTCCAACTGGCCACCCTAGAGACTCTTCACCTCCACCCCAGTAGAAAGTAGAGAAGCAAATTCTGGAGAAGCAGCTGGCAGGGACTCCAGAGCTGAGACCTCTGAGGCCTGGCTCCAGGGCAGCCCCTGGAGAAAAGCCCCTGGGCCTCTCTTTGAGCAGTGCCTCCCTGGAGGAAACAGGTGGGGGCCCAGAAGCTGCAGTAGGAAGCCTTGAAAACAATTCAGGCTTCTGGGGGCAGTCCCCAGTGCGGGAGAGGCAGGCTCAGTGTGGCAACATCCGCAAGTGCGCCTGGCCCTCAGACCATGCAGCTGGCTGTCTTCCCTGGGCTTGTGGGGGCAACCCTGACACCTAGGGGTACAGTACACCCCCCCACCCCCACACCTCAGCTGGCTCTGTCAGCTCCCCAGCCTGCCCTGACCTTCCCTTCAGGCTGGGCTGTGCAGTCCTGCCTTTCATGGAATTCCCCCACATTCTCTGGGACTGAAGTCACTGAGTGTCCCTGGGGCCTGCAAGGCTGTTGTGCCAATTCAGGGACATGAGCTGGATAACTGGTTATTTGCGCACTACCCAAAGGTACCCTGGGAAGGGGAGATGTGAGCACCCGCTCCCTAGAAGCCCTGGGGAAAGGTCACTGGGTGAGAGTGCAGTGGCGTCTTCCCAGCATCCCCGCAGGCCCCTAGCCAGCCAGCTCTGATGGGGAAGGCCTTCCTGGGAGCTGCTCTTGGGTCCTTTCTAGGTGAACAGGAAGGGAAGAGAGCAGGAGCAAAGCAGGTGGGCCTGCCTGGGAGGCCTCAACCCGAAATGTGGGCCAGAGCGTTCAGTAGAGAGCTGAGAAGGGAAGGAAGACCGTCCAGTAGCAGAGGACCTCTGTGATCATCTTGTGAGGTGCTTCAGCCCCATCTTGCACAGAAGACAAAATTGAAGCTCAGAGAGGTTATGGAACTATCCTCAGGGCACACTGTTAGCAAGTGGTGGGGTCAAAGATCCCACCCAGGCCACTTGGACTCTAAAACCTGGGCCCATTCTATTACTCTTTGTTGCCCAGGAAAATTCTGGTTTAGCTCGGGAGGAACATCCACTGTCAACTCTGTTATTCTACATTGTCAGATTCCCACCTCTCCCTACCTCTCCCCACCTCCAAAACTTGGCTTGTGACTGTGAAATTTCCACTAGAAAATAAAACTGAAAGGAAACAGCTGTACTTCTCTGTGTCCACGCCAGGAACTCCATCTCCCAGGCTTTCAAGCTTCCTCCCACAGAACTGAGTGCATGCGGTGTGGGCCAGGCCACAGTGGCCTGAGCATGTTGGGAACTGTTGCCAGTTCCTGTCCTTGGATGTCTCATTTGGTAATTCTGACAGACTGAAAACCACACTCCCCGGCGACCGGCCTCATAAATCTGACCTGTGTGTTTAGTTGAGTTTGGTGAAACTTAGGGATATTGGCTCTCACGAAGAACCTCCCACCCTGGGATTCCAGGTGTTGGCCCTGCCCTTTAGTCCTCCTGAGATCTCTCCACACAGAGGGGGCGAAGCCTTCCTTATCTTCCCCTTTTGGCCTTGGCTATTTCTCATACTCTCTGACACTCCCACCACATTGGGTCACTGTGTTTCCCCCTCATCACTGCCTTACAGCAGTAAAATGACAAGAAACTTTCAATTCTGGGTGGGATGGGGAGAGACTTAGTGGGTAGGGGGTAGGGTTTGGGAAGGCTTGAGGAAGGAGAGCTGGGAGGGAAGAGAGACAGCTCTGTTTCTTCTAATCCTTAACTTCAATCATGTCTTCATTTACTTGATAATGCACATATATTGCCTGGATGGGCTGATACAGGAGGAGAAGGCCTGCTGAAGACAGAGACAGAGATTGGAGTTATGCAGCCTTAAGCCAAGGAAGGCCTAGAACCACCAGGAGCTGGAAGAGGCAAGGAAGGGAGGCTTTAGAGAGATGCAGTCCTGCTGCCACCTTGACTTTAGACTCCTGCCTCCAAAATTGTGAAAGAATACACTTCTATTGTTTTAAGCCACCCAGTTTGTGGTCATTTGTTTCAAAGGCCACAGGAAACTAATACAAGGAACAACTGCAAAATCCACCCCCGCCCTAGAAAAAAGAAGATAAGAGCCTGTCTCGCTCAGCTCAGGCTGCTCTCACAAAAATACCACAGACAGCCGGGCACGGTGGCTCACACCTATAATCCCAGAACTTTGGGAGGCCGAGGCGGGTGGATCACTTGAGGTCAGGAGTTAGAGACCAGCCTGGCCAACAAGGTGAAACCACATGTCTACTAAAAATACAAATATTAGCGGGGCATGGTAGGGGGGTGCCTGTAATCCCAGCTACTTGGGAGGCTGAGGCAGGAGAATCACTTGAACCCGGATCGTGACACTGCATTCCAGCCTGGATGACAGAGCAAGACTTCATCCAAAACAAAACAAAACAAAGCAAAACAAAAACCCCACAGACAGACACTTATTCCTTACAGTTCTGGAGGCTGGAAGTCCGAGATCAGGGTGCCAGCATGGTCGGGTTCTTGGTAAGGGCCTCTTCCAGGCCACGTCTTTACATGGCCTCTCCTTGGTGCGTGCACATGGCGAGAAAGCTCTGATCTCCTCATCTTCTTATAAGGGCACTAATCCCACCATGGGGGCTCTACTGTATTGACCTCATCTCAACCTAATGGGTCTCCCAAAGGCCTAACTTCCAAATACATCACACTGGGGGGAAGGGCTTCAGCACGTGGATTTTGGAGAAACACAAACATCCAGTTCATAGCAGGGGCCTTTGAAAACGGAGAAGACAGAGAGAAGTGAAACTCAAAGGACCAATGAAGGACTTTCATCAGGGCTGTTGCAGATGAAGGTGCAGGTTGTGTGCTGCACAGCTCTCAGGTGCCATTTATCAGTGGTTGTAGATTTGTATATTTATTTCTATGTTTTTCCTGTAGGGGTCAGTAAGGTGTCTTGAGGAAGCGGTGCCTTTTCCTAAAACACCCAAAAGCATTCTAAGACCTTAGTGGGTTTTGGGGAGAAACATCTAGATCGCACTGTCCAAGAGAATTTTCTGCAAGGAGGGAAACATTGTAGATCTACACCACCCAATACTGCAGCCACTAGTCAAATGTGGCCCTTGTGCACTTAGAATGTGGCTTGTGCTACCAAGAAGCTGAATTTTAAAATTTATTTAATTATAATTATAAATTTAAATATCCACATGTGGCTAGTGGCTACCATATTGGATGCACAGCTCTAGACACAAGAAAAATAGCAGCTCAGGACTGTAGAATTTAGTCACCACAGACATAGGCATTATTCATTTGATATTGTTCAGAGGCCCCTCTGCAACTGCACCCCTTGTTAGGAGGGGGTGAGGGGGCTGAACAAGGTGGCACAGACAGCAGCGGGTACCAGAGAATATGAGAAATGCACCAGTGGACTGGAGCAGGCGTCCAGCAGTGGATGGAGGAGGACAGAAAGGCCTGCCTGAGGAGGAGCGCTTCCTCTCCAGCCAGTGGATTTCCCGTCTTCGTGGCCTTTTCTGAATCTGTCCATCAGCAAGTTAACTAAACTCTTTTTTTTTTTTGAGCCAGAGTCTTGCTCTGTCACCCAGGCTGCAGTGCAGTGGTGCGAAGCTAAACTCTTTTGAACCTGCTTGTGTTTTGATCTCCCAATTTGGAATAATGAACTTGTATAAGGAGAGAATCCTAGAGATGGGCAGAGGGTACCAGTCTGGAGCTCCAAGAACTCTAGGTCTTTTGCTCCTTGAATGGGGCTCCTCCGGAGCAGGTCTGTTTACACTCCCAGGCAACTCTCCAGCAGGAAGGTGGGATCCCTCCCTGTCTGTGTCATCTCACGTCACCCAGGTACAGCTGCACATGAGGGAGCGATGTCGAAGCTGCTGGGGTTCGTTTTGTTATGTTTATTTGTTGTTTTTAGACAGGGTGTTCTGTTGCCCAGGCTGGAGTGCAGTGGCGAAATCTCAGCTCATTGCAACCTCTACTTCCTGGGCTCAGGTGATCCTCCCACCTCAGCCTCCCATGTAGCTGGGACTACAGGTGTGTGCCACCATGCCCAGCTAATTTTTGTATTCTTTGTAGAGACAGGGTCTTGCCATGTTGCCAGGCTAGTCTGAAACTCCTGGACTCAAGCAGTCCTCCTGCCTCAGCCTCCCAAAGTGCTGGGATTATAGGTGTGAGCCACTGCACTAGCCAAAGCTATTATTTTAACTGCTGGAGAAGAGGACATTTAGCCAGCTGTGGCATCAACCATGCATGGACTGGAAGACTTCTCCACTGTCGGAAGAGAGCTCTCAATATGTCATGTGGTCATCGACACACTCTCCGCTCCCGTTGGCAGATAGTGAGGGGGGATTTGCAGGAGACTTAGGGGGTAGCAAATGCTGGCAGGACAGCAAGGGCCTGGTGACTCCCTGGAAGCATCAGCAGCACTCATGGATTTGTTGGAAATGCAGCATCTCAGACCTGACCCAGACTTCGGGAATCTGTCCAACGTAAGCAGATTCCAGGTGATTTGGGTACAAATCAGAGGTTGAGGAGCACTCAGCTAGAACAAGGCCCATTGCCTGGCATTGACTTAATGGACTTGTGTTGAATTAGTTAACAGAGCTGAACTGACCTTGCTGTTTCAGAATTTTGTTGGCTCCACTGCCCTGGAGAACCTTTCTCTGAAACACAAATCTGCCAAATGGCTTCCAAGCCTTATTAGCCCAAATGAATCCCCTCTAATGCAGTGGGTATTCTGAAAGCTGACAGTGAAATGCGTTCCACATGCCTGATCTTTGGGGGAGTCACCTTTGGGGCTGGGGAGTGAGCACCTCCTTTCAAAGCCAGCTCTGAAGCTTGGCTCTGCATGTACGGTCACTTATCCTGCCACATCTGAGACATCCTGTGTCCTGCCCCATGGAGAATGGTTGCAGTATCTCCACCCTCACCTGTGGCTGCTCCACCCTGGTAAAGAGGTGATCCTTCTCAGAATTTGCCAAAGAAAGCCAGCAGTCCATGGCTGATAACAAAAAAGCATTAGGGCTGGGTGCAGTGGCTCACGTGGGTAATCCCAGCACCTTGGGAGACCAAAGCAAGTGGATCACCTGAGTTCAGGATTTTGAGACCAGCCAGGATTTTCACCAACATGGTGAAACCCTGTCTCTACTAAAATTCAGAAATTAGCTGGGCGTGGTGGTGCGCACCTGTAGTCCCAACTACTTGGGAAGCTGAGGCAGCAGAATCACTTGAACGTGGGAGGCAGAGGTTGCAGTGAGCCAAGATCGTGCCACTGCACTCCAGCCTGGGTGACAGAACACGACTCTGTCTCAAAACAAAAAAAATTAGATCCTGCTCTCAAAAGCTTTAAAGAAACACATCATCGCACAGTTAGAAAGTGGTATTGGTGAGCCTACAACATCTGTACAACCACAGCTCTTCAAAATAATATTCCTAAGAGATTGCTCATTTTTTTAAAGTGCAAAATAGAATTATAGTCCTCTCTTGGCTGGGCATGGTGACTCACTCCTGTAATCCCAGTGCTTTGAGAGGCTGAAGTGGGAGGATCACTTGAGGCCAGGAGTTTGAGAGCAGCCTGGGCAACATAAGGAGATCCCACCTCTATAAAAACTTTAAAAATTAGCTGTGTGTGGTGGTGCACACCGGTAGTCCCAGCTACTTGGGAGGCTGAGGCAGGAGGATTGCTTGAGCCTAGGAGTTAGAGGCTTCAGTAAGCTATGATCACACCACTGAACTCCAGCCTGAGTGACAGTGAGATCCTGGCTCAAAAAAGAAAAAAGAAAAAAAAAAAAAGAAAGAATTATAGTCCTATCTCATTATAAAAATAAAAAAATATATGTTCATAGAAAAAATAATGTCTAGAAGCGTATTTTCCAAAATCTGTGGTGTCAATGTGCCCTAGCCAGAGACGACCAGGACCACATGTGGAGTTGGGTTTACTGGCTCATTGCAGTTTGGAAGCATGCACACCATGGGAACTGTGGGGTGTCTCAGTAAGAGGAGGCTGGAAACGACTCATAATAAGATGTGGGCCTGGGGTAGGTAGTTGGAAGCTTGGGGATGGTGCAAGGAAGCAGATCTTTGCTCTGGATTGGATGAGATGAGTGTCTAATAATTCTTATGGAGATGAATTGACTGAGGCTATAAATTAGTAGAGACAACAACACACAAAAACAAAGAGAACAGTCACCCATTAGCCAGGATAGGGGGATGGGGGGTTATTTTTGTAGTTTGGACTGTGCTCTTGTTTTTGTCTCGATCTTCACAGTCACAGTGGCCTTGGCTGGTGCTGGTGCTCTGAGACACTGTGCTCAATGGGACACCAAGGCCCAGCTGGGACAACCAGGTCAGCTGCTGGTTCTCCAGTTCTCAGTTGTGGTCACCTTTGGGTGTTAAGATTAAGGGTGATTTTCATTTTCTACTTCATGTTTTTTTGGGGGAAATAATATATTACATTTGCCTTTAGAAAACAAGCAATTTCCTTTTTAGAAAACGATTACGTATCTGAGAAAATGCTGAAGCAGATAAACCATGTGCCAATGCAGCTAGGTGGGAGGAGCAGGCCGCCCCAGCACAGAGTCCCCTGAGAACATGTCACAAAAGGCCACCCCGGTCATACAGAACAGCTCCGCTCAGACACTTTCCCAGGAGGGAGGCTGGGCGTGCCCATATTTAAGTTTAGATTGGATGGAAATCGATGTTGCTCAAGACCTCACCCCAGGGTCCAGGTGGCGAGAAGCACGGCTGGCTTGTCTACACTGGGTGGAGGACACCTGGACAGCTGCGTGGTGAGGCTCCCAAATAAGAGGCTGTGGCATGGCCTGGAGCTCCGGCTCTCAGCTTTGCCGCCCATTAAAATCACCTGGCTGTTTTGACGCTTCTCCCAGCGCTCAGCTACCTGGACCAATCGAATCGGGATCCCCGGTGGTGGGGAGCTCATTCCCAGCATTCCTTTAGCTCCCCAGGTGATTCCTCCAGCTTTTCTTGTTCTGCCTTTACCCGGCTCCCTTGTTTATTCTGTTTCTGAGTCTCTACCCCCTCTTTTCCACTCCCATCATCTCTGGATCCTCACAGCTCTCCTCCAAATCACCTCCGTCCCTCCACACACCCACACTGATCCTTGTAAATAAAAATCAAGGTCACTGGTTCTCAGCCCTGGCTGCATATTTAGAATCACCAGGGGAATTTTAAGAAACACAGTGCCTGGGCCCCACCCTCAGAGTTTCTGATGCCATTGGGCTGGGGGTGGGGCCCAGGCGTTGATATTTATAAAATGTTTCCCAGGGGATTTTACTGGGCAGCCAGGATTGAGAAACACAGCTTTAGGTATTTTAACTGCCCAGCCCAGCAGGGAGTAAGTCAAGGAGCTAACCCTGGAAACTGAAGCCTAGGAGTTTTTTTGTTTGTTTTTCAGACAGGGTCTTGCTATGTTGCACAGGCTGGTCTCGAATTGGCCTCAGGGGATCCTCCCACCTCAGCCTCCTAAGTAGCTGGGCACAGAAGTTCTTTAGGGCTGCTTTAGGGGAGTGTGCCACAAAGGGGAATACTCTGTACCCTGCTTTGCCACAGAAGACTGCATAGCTCTGTCTGTTCATGTATAGGCAGCCAGGTAGGGTGGTGGGGAGGTGGGGAAGAGCTTGGCAGGTACTGTGGAAGTGCATGAGCTGGTCCCTGGCAGAAGAGGAGAGAGGGGAAGATCGGAATTGTGTCTTGGCTGCTGTCCTGACATATTCAAGGGGAACTCTGCAGAGGACTGGCCCCTGCAGAAGCAGATGGGGGCAAGAGCCGGGAAACAGCACACATCAAGACTTGTTTGCTCAGATCTCTGAGCCAAGCAGGCTGCAGTGGACGCTAGTGCCCCACCCAAACCCTCTGCAGGACCCAGGCCCTCCATCCTCACCAGCAGAAAGTGTGGCTTGCTAACTGCTCATAGCTGAGTCCCTCCCCAGATGCTGCCCTCAACTGAAGGGAGCTGCCTGGTCCAAGGCCATGCACCCGATACCACCTGCATACAATAACTGATGATGAGGGGGTACACAGGCCTAGCCCCCTTGCCTTATTTTGGGACACCCCAGCTTCTGAGCTCCCCATAGGACCAGTTGAGGTTTCTGTTGCAAATACATCTCCGTTCAGCCTCTGCCCTACCCAACTCTGCTTCCTTTACTTCCCTGCAGGTGTAGCTCTAGCTGTCTCCCCAGTAAGCCCCATGTAAGTCTGCCTCAGAGCCTGTTTTCTGACCTATGAGCAAGGCCCTTAATAAATGGAGGTGGGTGAAAAACGAACAGGCCAGGAAGGTGTGGAGGGGGATTGCATTACAGCTGCTTTGTGGGTCTTATGGAACATTTGTAGGCTCGAAGGACATGGAAACAGAAAATCTGATCGTGTCACTCCCCTGCTTAAAATTTATCAGTGACTCTCGGCTGCCCAGGGGATGGCTTCTGAGCTCTTCATCATGATTTGTGTGCTTTTCTGTTATCTGGCCTGACCACCACTGTTGGTACCCACTCTTCTCCCTTGCTCTCCAGGTAATCAAAACTCTGCAGTTTTCCATCCTTCCACCCTCCCTGAGGCTGTCTCCCACCCCTGCCTACACAAGTGCTGGATGTTCCTGGAGAGCCCTCCCCTCTTCCTCACTGGGTCACTCGCATCCCCTCATCATTGAAATCATCTGTCTACTTGCTCCCTTCTAGCCGGCACATTCAGTGAGGCCCAGGGCCAGGTCTGGTCGTCTGCTCCCCCAGGGTCCAGCACAGTGGTCAGCCCCTAATAATTCTTGTAGGATAAATGAATAAATGAATGGGAAGGGTGCAGGCTTTGAAGCGAAATGGACTCGGGTTCTAACCCTGCCTTCACTTTCTAGGTATGTGATCTTGTGCAAGTGACTTAATCTCTCAGCCTCATTTATAAAGAGGAGAAAATAATACACTTTATAAGGCTCCTGGAAGAATGAACCAAAAGAGAAAACCTTGAGAAAATGCCCACCACAGTGGCTGTTAGGGAGTAGATGCCGCCGTCGTGGTGGAATCACTACAATGTAATCTGGTTTCCATCCACTGAGACCAAGATTCCCTGATAGGTTGTGAATATGGACAGAGTGAAATTTTTATTTATAGTCAGCTCCGATGCAAAGAGAGCAGGATGTTAGATGATGCTCATGCTGACATGTAGTGATCACTCACATTAGGTGCATGACGGTGGTAAAATGTATAGGGGTGCACAATAACACCATTTTAGGTGCATTCATCTTTTTTTTTTTTTTTGAGATGGAGTCTCGCTCTGTCGCCAGGCAACTGTTGCTCAGTGCAACCTCCTCCTCCTGGGTTCAAGCTATTCTCCTGAGTAGCTTCCCGAGTAGCTGGGATTACAGGCATGCGCCACCACTCCCAGCTAATTTTTTTGTATTAGTAGAGACAGGGTTTCACCACGTTGGCCAGGCTGGTCTCAAACTCCTAACTTCAGGTGATCCACCCACCTCGGCCTCCCAAAGTTCTGGGATTACAGGCATGAGCCACCGCGCCTGGCCAGCATTAGTCTTTTTAAATTCTCACAACAGCCCAGGAGCACACAGGTTAAAGCCACCCCTTTAAGGACAGAGCCAGGACTCCAGACCCAGTAGTTGCTGCCATTTTCTGTACAACCAGGTTCCAGTACTCTGCTATCCACTGCACCCCACCGCTGCAGCCCATCACTCAAGAGCCTCAAGAGCGCCACAGCCCGTGGCAGGGACCATCTTTTGGGGATGAAGTTTCCACTGCTTGAAAGCAGGTGTGTTTTCATTGATCCTCAAGAAACTAGGTAGTAATGGAGTGCCATGCTGTGTGCAGTACAATGTTGGGAACCGTGGGTTCTACTAATAGGTATGGACACTTTCCAGGTGGAACTTTGAGGGGTGGTGTTCTCAGCACTTCGCCTGCACAGCAAATGTCCAGGCCCCAACAGGATCCCACAACATGCAGCCAGCTCACCCCGAGCCAGGTGCTGTGTGGGTTGAGGAATCCCTCCCGCGATAGCTCCCCTGTGGAGGACTGGAAGGGAAGCAGTACTCACTGCGGGTCTACGTGTGCAGAGAACTTTCACTTAGTCTTCCCAGCAGCCTTGAATGGTGGGTGTGACTGCCCACTCCATCTTCCAGATTTGGAAGCAGATAGAGAGCCAAGGAGCTTTGTTCTGTCCCATTTTCAGCTTGGAGCTGGGCCCCATCTGCCCTCCCAGGACAGATGGTGTACCGCAAGGATGAAGGTGGGGTGGGGACCGGACTCCGGAGACAACTTAGACTTTCCTTGTCAACATCTGGCCTTTAGGGCATGGTGGTGGAAGACTCATTTATTCATTCATTCATCTGAAACTTTTTTTTATTGTGGTAAATTACACATAAAATTCACCATCTTAACCGTTTTAAAGTGTGCAATTCAGTGGCATTTAATACATTTACAATGTTGTGCAGCCATCACCACTGTCTAGTTCCAGAATATCTTCACCCCCAAAGGAAACCCTGTATCTGTGAAGTAGTCACTCCTCATTCCCCTCTCCTCCCAGGGCCTGGCAACCACTACTTTACTTTTTGTCCCTATGGATTTGCCTGTCCTGGATATTTTATGTAAGTGGAATTATGCAACATGTGGCCTTCTGCGTCTGGCTTCTTTTATAGCATAATTCTTGTCATAGCATGTATCAGTATTTCATTCCTTTTCATGACTAAATAATATTTCATTATATGGATATGCCACATTTTGTTTGTCCATTCACCAGTTGATGAACATTTTGGGCTGTTTCCACCTTTTGGCTATGATGAATAACGCTGCTACGAACTTTCATGTGCAAGTTTTTGTTTGAACACTTGTTTTCATTTCTCTTGGGTCTATATTTAGGGTTGGCATTGACGGCTTTTGTGTGAACTCTACATTTAACATTTGAGGAACTCCCACACTGTTTTCCAAAGCGGCTGCACCATTTTACATTCCCACAAGCAATGAGGGCTCTAATTTTTCTACATCCTTGCCAATGCTTGTTATTTTTTTCTTTTCTTTCTTTCTTTTTTTTTTTTTTTTTTTTGTTATGTTGCCCAGGCTGGAGTGCAGTGACTATGCACAGGTGTGATTATGGCATACTGAAGTCTTGAACTCCTGGGTTCAAGCCATCCTCCTGCCTCAGCCTCCCAAGTAGCTGGGACTACAGGCCTGCACCACCACACCTGGCTACTTTTTGATGATAGCCATCCTAGTAATGTGAGTGTTATCATTGTAGTTGTTTGATGCATACTTTTGACCTCCTACTGTGTTCCAGGCACCACAGTCGTCACTAGGAAGATGGCAGAGAACAAAATAGACAAAGCCCTTCCCTTGTGGAAGTTCTAGTGAGAAATGCCCTAGTAGAGTGGGGTTAAGAGGCCAGGCAGCAGGGACAGGAATACAACTCACTGCAGCTGGGAAAGCCGAAAGGCGTATGCTTTAGGCTCTGCTACTTCTCTTCATCCTGGAAGAATGAGCAGAGTTTTCAAACTCAAAGTCGATGTACAGGACACGGCCAGAGTGGTGAGTGTGCACGCAGCATGTGTGCGTGGTTGGATTGGAGGGCGCCAGCCTTGCCTCAATGGCAGATGCTCCATAGTACCGGCTTCTTACTACCGACTGGTAAAGTAGACTTGGGCTTGCCTATGCTCTGGATGAAAATAAAATTTTTATTTTATTATTTTTTTTAATTAACTTTTTTTTTGAGGCAGAGTCTCACTCTGTCACCCAGGCTGGAGTGCAGTGGCGCTATCTTCGTTCACTGCAACCTCTGCCTCCTGGGTTCAAGCGATTCTTCTGTCTCAGCCTCCGAGTAGCGGGGATTATAGGCATGTGCCACCACGCCTGACTAATTTTTCTGCTTTTAGTAGAGACGGGTTTTCGCCATGTTGGCCAGACTGGTCTTGAACTCCTAACCTCAGGTGATCCGCCCACCTTGGCCTTCCAAAGTGCTGGGATTACAGACGTGAGCCATCATGTCGAGCCAAAATTTGTACACTAAATCTCCCAACTTTTCAATGATGGCACAGATATTTTTTAAACATTGCTTGGGGGATAGTTTAGCTTGTGATTCTGACGGGGATGATATTTCTCAGATGCAGAGTCTCATCCATCGGGTAAGAATTTATGGGGGTGTGTCTGGGAATCTGCCTTCTTAACACTCTAACTTCTTAATCTAACTCCTTAATCTAACTTCTTAACCGGAGTTGTAAGGACAACAGTTTCCCGCCAGTGGAGGGCTGAGCGGGCAGGATCATGTTCCCTGTGTCAGCCTGAGCATCCCATGGCCTGGTTCCAGCTTCTCAGGGCAAACAGCTGTGCAGAGAACATATCTCTTTGTGCCAGGAACAGGGGAGAGGTGGAGAGGGGACTTGCAGGAGAAGCACCCCACCCCCACCCCAAGGCTGGCTTTGACTCTCCAAAGCCCCACGTGGTTAGATGTCTGTCCTAGTGGCTTTTGCCCTAGTGGGCCGTGGGACTGCAAACCCTAATGCCTTTTGCTTCCCCGGTGAACTTTCTCTGGATGGAAACACTTTGCCAGGGAGACTGTCCAAATAGAAGTATCAGGTTCCATGAGAAGGCAGCCACAGGTCTGTGGACAGCCCGGGTGTTGACAGACAACTGTTAAGCAATATGTTTGTAGGTCTCTTGCTTAATTGTCACAACTGCAGTTAAAACTAGTAGTTCTCTGGCAGGGGTGTTGGTTCCAAAAATCCACAGGCTCCTCTTTAACAGCTGTGAACACCCTGGCCTTTGTAGATGTTTATTCTGAAGCCACCAGGGACACTTCACCTGGTTCACCTGATATCCTGGAATGCTCCGTGGGATTAGTATTCCTGTCCGATATTTACAGGTTTCCACAGTTCAGGGACTCAGGACGGGCTCCTTCCCTTCTGTGTCCTCTGCCTGCTCTTGTAGAGGTGAGGTGCAAATATGCATGTTGGCAAAAATGTGTATTTTTCTCCAGATAGAGAAAAATAGAAATCTGGAGTTCACCTTCACGGAAATAATCATCAAAGCAATCCATCCCATTCACCCACCAGCCCCCAAACACTCACGTGTTACTCTACGGAAAGAACTTTGGTTGATTTTTCCAATAGGAAGTAACAAGGAATGAATTAATAACCTATGTTTCTATGTACATTTCTATGTCTAAAGGGTCTATTTAAGTAAAGTCTTCTTCCTAGATTACTCTGAGCAAATATTTTTAGTTGTTAAGAACCATAATCCATGTAAAATATAACTGCTGTAAAGCTTAGAGTAGTCATCACACCTATAATAAAATATTAAACTTAGTAGAGAATATAGGCAGTAACCACAAGGGCTAATGTTTATGGAGCACTTACTCTGGGGTCAGGCATGGTGCTAAGTGCTTTACTCGGATTATTTCACTTAATCTTCACAACGCTATGAGATTTAATCCTCAAATCCAATCAGCCAGGGAAGTAATGTTACCATCCTACAGATGGGGACATGGAATCTTAGAGAGGCTGAATGTGCAAGATGTTTTACATGGTTATATCATTGGATCCTTAGGCTGACCCTGTGAGACTGACCCTCTCAATGCCCCTGTGGAAAGGTATTATCACCTTTTTATGGTTAAAGGAACTGAAGTGGGGGAATGGTTAAATAGACCCACAATTGCACAGTCATTAGGTAGAAGAGATGAGATTTCCCATTAGACAAAGGAGATGGGATTTGAACCCGAGGAGATATGGCTCCAGAACCTACTCCTTGACCTTTAAGAGTTTTTTGTTTGTTTGTTTGAGACAGGGTCTTACTCTGTCCCCCTGGCTACAGTGCAGTGGCATGATCTCGGCTCACTGCAACCTCCACCTCCCAGGTTCAAGTGATCCTCCCTCTTCAGCCTCTCGAGTAACTGGGACTACAGGCACATGCCACCATGCCTGGATAATTTTGGCGTGTTTTTTTGTTTTTGTTTTTTTGAGACAGGGTCTCATTCTGTCACCCAGGCTGGAGTGCAATGGTGCGATCTCTGCTTACTGCAACCTCCGCCTCCCAGGTTCAAGTGATCCACCTGCCTCAGTCTTGCAAAGTGCTAGAATTACAGGTGTGAGTCACTGTGCCTGGCCAACCTTCAAGTTATATTAGGCATGTTTAACCCAAGGAAACACAGCTGAGACAGACAGACATATGCAAGTATGTTCATTGTGTCAGTATTTGTGAAAGGGAAAAAAGTTGACAACAACCTAAATGTCCGTCAGTGGGGAAGGTCACACCACTTAGGAAATATGCATTCCAGATGGCACATGCAAATATTAATAGGGGTGATTATTTGTGCTGATATGGGAAGATATAGGTGATACAGAAAGTGAAAAAAGCTAGTTGCTATGTGATAGCATAGCGTCATACTGCTTAAAACTACGGGGGTATGTTACATCACATCAATTAAGAGCACATTTATACTGGACATTGGGTAATGTTCAGAGAGTTTAATAAAAGGAATATTTATAGAGTTGTGGGCAGGATATATGGAAACCACCAGGCACGCTGTGATCCCCTGGGGCACATAGCACTGGGGACTCTATTATTACTTGCTGTGTCATCAACATAAAATATAACTGCTGTGAAGCTCATAGCGTAACCCAAAGGCAGAGATAAGGATGCGGAGCATCCATGCACAGGAGCTGAGACTTTGTAGTGGACGCAGTCACCTCACTGAGACAGCCAGGGAGGGAGATGGGGAAATCAGTACTCTCACCTTCCCCTCACCTCCTTTTCTCCCATCTCCACCTGGTGCCCCCTAGTTGTCAAACCCACCTGGAAGCCCAAAGGTGAGGGAGCCCATTGCAGCAGGTCAGCCTCCCGGTGCACAGGGCAGCGTGGAGAAGTGTGAAGAGTAACCCTGGAGGGCCCGTGGAAAATTTCAACACATTCATACTTAAATACATATTTGTAAGTGCTTAGAAAAAGAATCTGAATATGAACTGGTAAGAGAGGTTTCCTCTGGGTAGCAGGATAAGATAGGAACTTTCATTTATTGTTTTGTTTTGAGACAGAGTCTTGCTCTGTTGCCCAGGGTGGAGTGCAGTAGCATGATCTCGGCTCACTGCAACCTCTGCCTCCTGGGTTCAAGCAATTCTCCAGCTTCAGCCTCCCAAGTAGCTGGGATGACAGGTGCCCACCAGCACTCCCAGCTAATTTTTTGTATTTTCAGTAGAGACAGGGTTTCACCATGTTGGCCAGGCTGATCTCGAACTCCTGACCTCAGGTGATCCACCCGCCTCAGCCTCCCAAAGTGCCAGGATTACAGGCGTGAGCCACAGCGCCCAGCAGGAACTTTCACTTTTTACTTTATGTTCTATATTGTTGGAATTGTAACAAAAAAGAGGCATGGCTTGGGATGAAGCTACAGTGTCAGACTGCCAAAGATGGCCGCACCAACCGCATCCCATGCTGTATGTTCTTGCAGTGTGATAGTGACGTCCCTCCTTGGAGAGGTGGGCATGCTCCATGGCCTTGAACCTGGGTGAACCTTTGAAATTGCCTCTGTTGGTCTAGTGCTGTGGAGATGATGCTGTGTGACTTCCAAGACTAGCTCATAAAAGGCAACATAACTCCTGCTTGTCTCTCAGAATAGGTGCCTTCAGGCCCCTAAGTCAACATGGAAGCAATCTGGGTACCCTGAAGCCACCATTGCTGGGGAGACCACATAGAAGGGCCCTATAGCAATGCAGAGAGATGCCTGTGGAGCCCCTGCTGGGCAGCCCCCAGCCCAGGAAGCAGACCTGTGAGTGTGGAGGTCTTCCAGTTGGCCCAGTCCTAGCCACGATGGGACTGCAATCTATGAAAGAGCCTGCTATGGTTTGAATGTCCCCTACAAAACTCAGGTTGAAACTTAATCCCCAAGGTGGCACTGTTGAGAGGTGGGGCCTTTAAGAGGTGATTGGATCATGAGGACTCTGTTCTTATGAATGCATTAATTTATTCACAGATTAATAGATTGATGGGTTATCATGAGAGTGGAACTGGTGGCTTATTAAGGAGAGGAAGGGAGACCCAAGCTAACACATTAGCACATTCAACCTGCTGCTCCACTTTGGGACTCTGCAGACTCTCCACCAGCAAGAAAGCTAGCATCAGATTTGTCACCTCAACCTTGGACTTCTCAGCCTCCAGAACTGTAAGAAATAAATTCCTTTTGGCTGGGCACAGTGGCTCACGCTTGTAATCCCAGCGCTTCGGGAGGCTGAGGTGGGCAGATCACTTGAGGCTAGGAGTTTGAGACTGGCCTGGGCAACATGGTGAAACCCCCATCTATAGTAAAAATACAAAAAATTAGCCTGGTATGGTGGCACGCACCAGTAATCCCAGCTACTCTGGAGGTTGAGGCAGGAGAATCACTTGAACTCGGGAGGTGGAGGTTACAGTGAGCCGAGATCACACCACTGCACTCCAGCCTGGGCGACAGAACATGACTCTGTCTAAAAAATAAAATAAAGTAAAATAAAATAAAATAAAATAGTCTTTTTTCATAAATTACCATTTCGGGTATTCCGGTATAAGCAACAGAAAAGGGACTAAGACCCCCAGCCACAATCACCCAGTCAAGCAGCCCCCAGATCCTGACTCTCAGAAGCTGTAAGAGATAATAAATGACAACTGTTGTTTTAGCAGCTATGTTTTGGGGTGACCTGTCACTCAGGAATAGGTTCGGTACAAGCTGAGAGGAAGCATGAGGACTAATTCCCAGCAGGCTTCCCGAAGCTCCATGGAGACTGATTTTAGAAGAAAGACTAGAACAGAAATCCCATTTGGCTCTTCGCCCTTGACTTGTAAATCCAGGTGCACTTTTTTCTTCACAGTCACGTGTCCTCCCCAGTCTGTTGCAGGGACCCATATTGAACTGGGGTCCACTCTTGATTTCCTGCCCTTCCCTGCTCACTCTCATTTCTCCCTCCCCTCCCCTCCCTTCCCTTCCTTACCCCGCCACCACCACCTCTTTCTCTCTTTCTTTCTTCTTCCTTTCTGATGGAGTCTCATTCTGTCTCCCAGGCTAGAGTACAGTGGCACAATCTCAGCTCCCTGCAACCTCTGCTCCCCAGGTTCAAGCAATTCTCCTGCCTCAGCCTCCTGAGTAGCTGGGATTACAGGCAGGTGCCGCCATACCCAGCTGATTTTTGTATTTATTTTTTTTAATAGAGATGGGGTTTCACCATGTTGGCCAAGCTGGTCTCAAACTCCTGACCTCAGGTGATCCACCCACCTTGGCCTCTCAAAGTGCTGGGAGTATAGGCGTGAGCCACCATGCCCGGCCTCTTTTTTTTTTGAGACTGTGTCTTGCTCTGTCACCCAGGC
The DNA here is from genome assembly GCF_000951035.1 of Colobus angolensis palliatus. Taxonomy (NCBI): domain Eukaryota; kingdom Metazoa; phylum Chordata; class Mammalia; order Primates; family Cercopithecidae; genus Colobus; species Colobus angolensis. The sequence continues at coordinate 5,186,341 of NW_012113253.1, forward strand.
TGAAGTGCAGTAGCGTGATCTCAGTTTACTGCAACCTCCACCTCCCAGGTTCAAGCAATTCTCCTGCCTCAGCCTCTCAAGTAGCTGGGACTACAGGTGCCCACCACCACACCCAGCTAATGTTTTGTATTTTTAGTAGAGATCAGGTTTTGCCATGTTAGCCAGGCTGGTTTTGAACCCTGACCTCAAGTGACCTGCCCATCTCGGCCTCCCAAAGTACTGGGATTACAGTCATGAGCCACCGCACTTGGCCTCTCATTTCCTTTCTGAGTAACCCTCTAAGTCTTCTTATTTCCTTTTTGCCCCCACCTGCTGCCTGAGTGGGCTCTTGGCCCACTGTGTGTTTGGAGGCCTGGATCTGGAAACTCTTCCTACTCCCAGCAGTTGTGCCGTGGATGTTGGATACCGCCTGTCCAGAAAGGACCCTCCATCCACTTCTTTTTGGAGCTGGTACCTCCCACCAAAACTTTGAATGAGAATGGATCTCTCCCACTTGCCAACTGTAGACTGGCCAGGAGACAGCACTGACCCAACAGGCTGGTCAGACCCGTCTTCTGGAAATTTCAAACTTGCAAACACAGGGAGGAGGGCAGTTTGTTTCTCTGTGAGAGCTGAGGGTAGCTTTGCAGTGGATTTTGGAGGAAATCAGTCTGCAGTAGATGAGAATAAATCCAGCCTACAGGAAAACAGGGACTAAAGATCCAAAAGGGGAGGCCAGGGGCACACTCATTCCTGAGACCGGGGATCTGCCATGGGATTAGAGTTCAGAAAACAGAAAAATTAAAAAGAGAAAGAGGCCAGGCAAGGTGGCTCACATCTGTAATCCTAGCACTTTGGCAGGCCAAGGCAGGAGGATTGCTTGAGCCCAGGAGTTCAAAACCAGCCTGGGCAACATAGCAAGACCCCCAATCTATAAAATAAAAATTAGCCAGGTGTGGTGATTTGCGCCTGTAGTTTCAGCTACTCAGAAGGCTGAGGTAGGAGAATTACTTGAGCCTGGGATGTTGGGATTGCAGTAAGCCATGATCACTCCACTGTACTCTGGCCTGGGCCACAAAGCAAGACCCTGTCTCAAAAATAAAAAGTGAAAAACAAAAAGAGAAAATTCCTGATCCCTGTCTTCCAAGACCCACCTGCATCTCTTTTCTATGACTTTGTTACACAAGCCCAGCACACCTGATGTTTTGCCTGTCTGATCTCAAAAGGCTGGAGGGTGGAAGAGTTAGCAGGAGCTAAATTGCAGGGTTTTAATCCTGGCTTGCCAAGCCGCATGACCTTGGGCAGGTTACTCAGTGACTATGTCTGTAAAATAGGGATGATAATAGTTCCTTCCTCATAGGATTATTGACAGGAGTGAGCAATTAATGTAGAGAGGGTTGGGATGGGGCCTGACATACAGTAAATGCTGTATGGTATTACCTATTATTACTTTTACTTGAGTTGGATTTTCTGTTACTTCAACTGGAAGATCAAGACAAAACCTTCCTTGGTTGCCTCTGGGTTAAAATGTTCCTAAGCACCCACATGTCCCAGGAACGGGAAATTACCAAGCCACTGAGGTATGCCAGGAAGTGCCAATAAGAAGCGCTTTCCCCATGCCAGGCCCTGGCATATACCACCCACTGCTGGACCGTCCTGTTTCCATGTGGTAAGGATACAGCTGCACAGCTCCTCCCCCTGCCCTTTGGCCCACTTAGGCTGTTCTCACGCTCCAGGCCTCCGATTTGGAAACCAGACCCGCTCCTTTCTGGGCAGCAGCTGGCCCTGCCTCAGTCTCTGTACCTACAGGAAAACAGATGTGAGGCTGGTTTGTGGAGTAGTGAGAAGAAAATATAATCTCTCAGGATGTTTGTTCTAGTTCCTTTCTAACCCTAGTTTATCTGGTTACTTGGCCTCTATTTTTGTTTGTTTGTTTGTTTGCGACAGGGTTTTGCTTTCTTACCCAGACTGGAGTGCAGTGGTGTGATCACGGCTCACTGCAACCTCCACCTCCCAGGCCCAAGGGATTCTCCTGCCTCAACCTCCTGAGTAGCTGGGACCACAGGCATGTGCCACCATGGCTGGCTAATTTTTTTGTAGTTTTAGTACAGATGGGATTTCATCATGTTGGCCAGGCAGGTCTTGAACTTCTGTGTGATCCACCCACTTTGACCTCCCAAAATGCTGGGATTACAGGCGTGAGCCACTGCACCCAGCTACTTGGCCTCTATTCAATGTCTGTGCTCACCACCAGTCAGGCAACTGGGTTAGAGGAACGAAAGAACTTCTGGTAAGAGAGAAAATGAAAGGAAATTCAATTCAGTGGGATTTGTTGGGGAACCTACTATGTGCACATCACACGGAAGAAGCAGGAACGGACAGCGGCACTGACACAGGCAGGGCAGTGGCTAATCAACAGCTCCTCACAGGAAGACCTCCTTTTACTCCCATCCTCACCTCTGCTGCCACTTCTGCCTTCCTGGTGGGGGTTGGGGGAGTTTTCGGGGGTTGTGCATACTGGCAGGGAAGGGAGGCAGAGGAAAGGGGAGTGAGCAAAAATGAGAAACCAATGCTGTGGCTGATGTGGCAGTCCCAGCAGGAGAGCTGGACAAGGGCACTGCAATGGAAGTGGTGGCCTGGGAGCTCCAGGCCAGTTCCAGGTGTGGATCTGATTTGAAGGAGGAGGATGGGATCGGAGCATCCCATGTGTGGAGTGGAGGCCAGCAGGCTCACCTAGGAGCCAGCCTGGGAGAGTAGGAGCCCCAGAGAACTCAGCAGAAATTGCTTCACAGGCACCTCGGCTGCTCCTTGAGATGCTGGGATGCCTAGAATAGAGAGCTCATGATTTCTAGGCACGATAGGGCTTGTGCCTAGAGTGTCAAAAGTCAATCTTTCCAAACCCTATTGGCCAGTGGGGGGGAAGGGACTCGTGTTCTGCTTTGCTGTTTCCATGATATCCAGGGAGGGCGGGTTACCCTACAAGGCTCTGAATGCTCTTGTGGGCAACTGATATGTATACGTCAGGGTGGTGTTGGGGGTGGGAATTGGAGGCCAGTTCTACAGTTTTTCTCAGGTGGGTCCTGGGTATAATCTTAGTCCTGCCGCCCACCCCCCATCTGATTTTGAGCATGTCATGTACTTCTCTGGGCCTCATTTTCCGCATCTGATAGATGACAGGGTTGCCTTTAGTCATCTTTAGGACCCTGCTGCCCTCACAGCCAGGGGGTAAGCTTTGCCTCAGGAGGTAAGCTGGGTATGCACCCTCACAGCTCTGGCCTTCAGGGAAGGAAACTGAGTTAGAAGTAGCCTTGGGCCACTTGGCATAAGGAATGAAGGCCTCCCAAGTCAGCCTTTGCCAGCCCTTCTCAGCACCTGCTTTCCCCCTGTGTTTTTCCAGAATCCTTCTGTCCCCTGACTTCGCTACTGAGGACAAGTCTGCATTCCCCAGGCCCCCGCTGGGCTGGGGCAGGGCTTGGCGTTTGGCTTGTAACCACACCAGGGGTGGGTATAGCATTCTTTATTTCTCAGGAAAGCTGAGATGAGTGAAGGCCACTGAATTTCTCTTGTTTTCAAGTATTTGGGTTTGGCTAGTTGGTCTTGAAGATATCTTCCCTCTTTGTGCGTTTGTTCATCATGAATCATGACTCATCATCATCATTCATTGTTCGCTCCTTCATTCAATACCGCTCTCTCGCTCTCTCTCTCTTTTCTAATTTATAAAGAAAAACAGTTTACTTGGCTCACTATTCCACAGGCTGTCCAGGAAGCATGATGCTGGCATCCGCTTGGCTTCTGAGGAGGCCTCAGGAAACTTTCAATTATGGCAGAAGGCAAAGGAGAAGCAGGCATGTCCTACATTGCCCGAGCAGGAGCGAGAGAGAGGGCAGAGGTGCCACACACTTTTGAAAGGCCAGATCTCACAAGAACTCACTATTGTGATGACAGTACCAAGGGGTAATGCACCCCCAAGATCCAGCCACCTCCAACCAGGCCCCACCTCCAACATTGGGGATTACAATTCAACATGAGATTTGGGCAGGGACACAGATCCAAACCATATCAATGACTAAGGGAGAAGGCAAAAGCCCCACTTTCTCTGGGCTCTGGAGAAACAGTTGCACACATCAGAGCCAAATTCTCTTCTGGAACACACTAGCAATGTGATCTTGATAAAGTTAGCCTCTCTGAGCCTCCATTCAATAGCTCTTAAGCACCTGTGTGCAAGGCTCTGTGCTAGGCAGAAAGCTTCCATTCATAAGAGCTTTACATGCATCATGAACTATCACATTTAATGCTTAGTACAGCTCAGGCAGGTATTCAGTTCTTCTCTGACAGTTTGAGTCTGTGTTACTCAAGTATTCAAGAAAGCTTTTTTTTTTTTTTTTTTTTTTTTATTCTTGGTCTCACTTTGTTGCCCAGGCTGGAGTACAGTGATGTGTTCTCGGCTCACGACAGCTTCGATCTCCTGGGCTTAAGTGATCCTCCTGCTTCAGCCCTGCAAATAGCTGGGACTACAGGTGCACACCACCACACCTAACTAATTTTTGCATTTTTTGTAGAGATGTGGTTTTACCACATTTCTCAGGCCATTCTTGAACTCCTGAGCTCAAGCAATCCGCCTCCCTTAGCCTCCCAAAGTGCTGGGATGACAGGTGTGAGCCACCGCACCTGGCCTCAAGGCTTCTTGTGTGCCCACGTTGTGCCAGGGACTATTCTAGGTGCCAGGATCAGGAGCAAGTCCATACTCTTGTGGTGCTTGCTTATTGGGAGAGAAAAGGGCAGGGAGAAACACATAAATAGGATCATTCCAGGACATGTTGAGTTGTTCTTCATCACATGTTGAGTGATGACGAAGTAACATAAGGAGCTACTGGGGTGAAAGGGTGAGGGAGGCTGATGACAACCACATCTCCTGAGCCTCTGCCCCTCTTCCTGGATGCCTAAGAAGAAGGAGAATACCCAGGCCTGTGCTGAGTGGAGCTTTCAGGCTAGTCAAAGCATGAACTGTGCTAGGAGAGGCGAGAACCCACTTGGATCGCTCTGCCAAGGTGGCGTCAGGTTATTATTTACCACAACACATTCCCTGGGCTTGTTCCAGAGGCCACGAGGCCTCACGAGGGCTTATACTACAAAAAGCATGTATGGTGGGTTACTTTGGGGTCATTACCCCTTCTGAATACACCTGAGCAACTTTTTCTGAAACATCTGTTTCATTTTTGAAAAGACAGGACATGCACACAATTCTAGATATAAAAGATATAAGATGGTATACATTGCAAAGTAAGTCTCTCCCTGCCCCTGGCCCCAGCCCCAGGCCTCTGCCCCATCAAGGTTCAGGTAAGCTGGAGGGATCTGGATGACTTCCCTGTTTGTCCCTGGGCTTCCTACACACTAGCATGCAGAATAATAATTCTTTTCCACCTTTACAACCCTTGATCTCCTTCTGCCAAAATGCATGCCCTCTACCTGGAAAGAAGGCCCAGGGGAGGATCCCAAAGAAGGAAGAATAGAAGCAGGTCCTCTCTAAACAGGGGCAGAATCCTAGCACTGCTAACAGTGTGGGTTTGGAGTCAGCAGAGCGGGCAGAAATTCTGGCTCTTCCTCTTTCTGGCTGAATAACTCGAGCAAGTGAAGGAAGCTCCCCTAGTCCAATCTGCCACTCTGTAAACTGGGGCTCATCATTAGTCCACCGAGACATGAGGATTTAGGAGCTGGTGCAGGTGGGCCCTTGACCCTGCCTGCCACAGAGCTAAGCTGCAGACGGTGGTGGCTGTAATGACCACCGCATGGGTTCTAGGCATCCCTTGAGCCTGCACTTGTATGCAGGTTGTGTGCTCAGGTCATCAGGCAGTCTCGTCAGGGTGTAAAAGTCACAGAAGGGTCACCTGCAACCGGTGTGTGCGTGTCAGGGTGGTGCTGGGGGTGAGAATTGGAGGCCAGTTCTACTGATTTTCTCAGGTGGGTCCTGGGTAATAATCTTAATCCTGCTGCCCACCCCCACCTCTGATTTTGCGCATGTCATTTACTTCTCTGAGCCTCAGTTTCTGCATCTGATAGATGACAGGGTTGGCTTCAGTCATCTTGGGGCCCCTGCTGCTCTCACAGCCAGGGGGGTAAACTTTGCCTCAGGAGGTAAGCTGGGTATGCACCCTCACAGCTCTGGCCTTCAGGGAAGGAAACTGAGTCAGAAGGAGACTTGGGCCACTTGGCATAAGGAATGAAGGACTCCCAACTCAGCCTTTGCCAGCCCTTCTCAGCATTTGCTTTGCCCCTGTGTTTTCTAGAATCCTTCTGTCCCCTGACTTCGCTACTGAGGACAAGTCTGCATTCCCTAGGCCCCTGCTCAGCATGGGGAGGGTTCCAGGAGCTGAAGCCAGGCCAGGTCTGAAGGAAGTCGAGTCAGGGGTGTAAGGATTGGCCAGGCTCAGGTTCAGGCTAAAACATGCCCAGATGGCACTTCTGAGGGGGGATGGGACAAAAGCCACTGTGGCAAATCACTGACCATACCTGTCACCCTGGAACTTGGCTCCAGGCTGCTGTTGTCAAGAAAGGAGAGGGTTGCTAAGAAAATAAACCCTCTGTAGCTGGCAGCAGCCTGACGCTGGCCCCAGCTGTGTTCGCAGATGACGTGCAGACCTAAACTCGTCTTTGACAGAGTTTGTGTTCGTCAAGGCAGTGAAGAGGAAACTTTCTGGCAGGCAAGAAAAGCTCAGTAATGCCTCCAGGAAAAGGCGTGTCATGCTGAACTACCTCTTTCAGTTGGCTTGACATGAAGCTGTTTGCAAGAACTTTATTGTGACTGTTCCTGAAGTATGAAAATCACGCTGGGATCTGGGGAAGTGCTCTGCAGAAGGCAACGAAGTTCGTTGTTCTTGCATATTTTCCATGCGTAAGCCAGAGTCCAGAAAGCAACGTCAACATTTTTGTGAGATGTCCTACCTATGGTGGTCCTTCCATCTTCATGTCTGTTTCCCCAGACAGACAGGAGCCACTGTGGGCAGGGAGCCCAAGCCCTTCCTCCTGGGTCCTCCCTCCCCACCTCCAACCCACTGCCTTATTGATAATTCGAGAGCCACCTGTAAAAGTCACCTATTGCAGGTTCATTATTAAGGACAATGGGAAGAGGAGAAGCCAGAGGAAGACTTTGTAGAAGGCTGAGCTCCTCCAGAGGAGCGGGAGCCCTCAGACTACCCCAGCACATAACCTCCCCATCCCATGCCCCAGTGACTCCACTGCACACTGCAGGATGGCATGCTATGTGCAGGCTGCTTAAGGCTGACCATGCATCCTTTCCCACACCATCTCAGCCCAGCTGCAAATCCTGGCCTTCATTATCAGGAGGAAGATACTATAAGGCTGGGCCCACATGGACCGCTGGCTGGATGACACTATGCATCCTGTGGCCTGCCAACATGGGAGGACCCTCGTGGGAGGGACGTAGCTACCATCTGCACCTCTGCAGAGCTTTCACTTAGTTCTTGTTGTTTTGGGGCAGCTGTCCTTCTGTCAGTTTTCTTCTGGAAAAACAAAGCTCCCCTGGAAAGGCTCCTCAGAGCTGACCCTGCCCAGCCAAGAGAAGGACACTCTTGCAAGAGCAGCTGCTTTCCCCCACAGGACTCCCTCCCCTTCTGTCCTCAGAGGTGAGGTGTCCACCCACCCCACCAGCCACAGTGTGGGATAGAACCAGGCAAGGGCTCAGGGCAAGTCGGCCTGGGCCTTCACGCAGTGGCCTCTGCCCCTTCTATCTGTGTGATGGACTCATTGCGGTAGTCGGGCCCTTTCCTACCCTCTCCAGGGCAGGCTCTCCTTGTAACATTAGGTTACTCTGAGTAATGGCTCCTTAAAGAAGCCAGTATACTGCTCTCTGGAAGCTTACATGGTTAAAAGGACTTTGCAGGTGTAATTGGGCTAAACATCTTGAGATGGGAAGATTTTCCTAGATTACCTGGCGGGGCCAATGTAACCACAACGGTTCTCATCAAAGGGAGGCATGAGGTCAGAAGGGAGAGAAGATGCTATGCTCCTGGCTTTGAAGATGGGGTCATGGGGCCAAGAGGCCATTTAGTGTGGGCGCCTCCAGATGCTGAAAAAGGCGGGGAAACAGATTCTCCCCAGCGCCTCCAGAAGGAACACAACCCTGTGGATTTTAGACTTCTGACCTCCAGTGCTAGAAAAGAGTACATTTGTATTATTTATAGCCACTAAATTTGTGTTAATTTGTTACAGCAGCAACAAGACACATATATAAACATGAACAAATGTCACAGCTCCTCATGTGATTTCTTTTGTCATCTATTGATGAACAGAATACATAGTGACAAAAAGCCACCTTGAATTTATGGCATGATCACGGCTCACTGCAGCCTCAGCCTCCTGGGCTCAAGCCGTCTTCCTACCTCAGCCTCTCAAGTATCTGGGACCACAGGCGTGGGCCACCACACCCAGCTAATTTTTCATTTATTTATTTTTTGTAAAGATGGGGTCTCAAGGGCTGGGTGAAGTTGCTCATGCCTATAATTCCAGCACTTTGGGAGGTCAAGGTGGGCAGATTGCTTGAGTCAGGAGTTCAAGACCAGCCTGGGCAACATGGTGAAATTCTGTCTCTACAAAAAATACAAAAATTAGCCAGGCATGGGGTATGTGTGCCTGTAGTCCTAGCTACAAGAAGCTGAGGTGGAAGGATTGCGTGAATTCAGGAGATGAAGATTGCAGTGAACGGAGATCGTGCCACTGCACTCCGGCCTGGCAATGGAATGAGACCCTGTTTCAAAAAAAAAAAAAAGGGAAGAGAAATGGAGTCCTGCTCTGTTTGAGCCCAGGCCAGTCTCAAACTCCTCCTAGGCTAAGTGATCCTCCTGCCTCAGCCTCCCAGAGTGCTGGGATTACAGGCTGTGAGCCACTGTGCCCATCCAAATTTATGTTCTCAGTATGATCTCAGGCCCAGACCATCTGGGTTCAGATCTCAACTTGTCACCTAAAGCTATGTGTGACCTTGGACAACTTTCAAGGTTCTCACCTTGACAGTGAGAACCTCAAGCGCTCCAGCATTCTCACCCTGTGTGTAGGAATAATAATACCTACCTTATGTTATTGTGAGGATTACATGACAATGCATAGACAGCATTTGGAAAAATGCCTGGTATGCTTTAAGTACTATTAAAGTGGTTACTTTTATTATTATCTTTATTAAAACATATAATACCTGTGCGAAGCATTATTGTTTGTCCATTCAATAGACAATGTACACATAATTTTTAGTCCTGCTTTACTTCACTGCACTTCTATTTTTCAATTTGTCCCAAGAATTGGGACTTGCATAGAAGAAAATACAAATGCCCACCTCAAATCAATACAACACATTGATTCTTTTCTAATGGGTTCTCAGCCTTATCATGAAGCCCATTTCCTTAGACATTCATTACTGCCATCAGCCAGACCCAAAAGACAAACGCCACTCTCAGGCCAACTTTTCTTATTCGGACCCTCCAAACTGCACTGGGGTCTCCAAAGCACTGGTAGCAGAAACTATTGGTGTCTGCACAGCAGTCATTTTCCTCTTCTTTACTCAGATATGAAGCAGTAATGTGCCCAACCCTGGGGGAGGAATCAGGACTAGTTCAAGCCTGTTATGGTAATCCCATTTACCTTGGCCAATTGGCTGGGTTTTGTAGTAGGCATGTGAGCTACTTAGCTTTTTTACTCTAGATATGGATAAAAGTCTGATGGTGGATTGCTGGGAAATTTTTCCTTTCCTGACAAAAAGAAAGTGTTTAGTTACAGTCCAGCTGGGAAAACAGACACCACCCCAGGTATTTCAAACAGAAAGGGGTTTAATATAGGGAATTAAGTGGTTACAAAACTACTGAGAGGGTTGGAGGAACAAAAGTAAAGGCAAACTAGTCTTTTTTTTTTTTTTAAGACTGAGTCTCGCTCTGTCACCCGCGCTGGAATGCAATGGCCGGATCTCAGCTCACTGCAAGCTCCGCCTTCTGGGTTTATGCCATTCTCCCGCCTCAGCCTCCCGAGTAGCTGGGACTACAGGCGCCTGCCACCTCACGCGGCTAGTTTTTTGTATTTTTTAGTAGAGACGGAGTTTCACCGTGTTAGCCACGATGGTCTCGATCTCCTGACCTCGTGATCCGCCCATCTCGGCCTCCCAAAGTCCTGGGATTTAAACTAGTCTTACCTCTCAGGATGGTTGCTAGCTTTCAGAGAGTTAGGAAGTTACAGAACCTGCAGGAGACTGTAGTGATGATCACAAGTGTCTGCAGACCAAAACAAGTGACTTTCACACTAATTCCTGGAAGCCACTACACTGTCTTGTGTCTGCTCTTCTCGTCCTTCTTCCAAATCTTGCAGAAGTACCTCTCATTGATGGAATAGAACCCAGATCCCTGCTAGCAAGGTAGGGAACAGTGCTGAGTTACTGAAGACTCTCGGGCAGAAAGAGAAACTCCCTTTCTTCCTACTTTTGCACTTAAAAAAAATCAGGATAAGAAGCATGGAACTGATGTAGTCAATCTTGTGAGTGTAAGGTGAAAGATTCACTCACAGTCTAGGCGTGGTAGCTCACACCTGGAATCTCAGCACTTTAGGAGGCTGAGGCAGGTGGATTACTTGAGGTCGGGAGTTCAAGACCAGCCTGGGCAACATGGAGAAAACTCATCTTGACAAAAATTTCAAAAATTAGCTGGGCGTGGTGGTACAGGCCTGTAGTCCCAGCTATTTGGAAGGCTGAGAATCACTTGAACTTGGGAGGCAGAGGTTGCCGTGAGTCAAGATTGCACCGCTGCACTCCAGCCTGGGTGACGGAGTGAGACTTTGTCTCAAAAAGAAAAAACAAAACAAAACAGAAAAACAAAGAAAGATTCACTGCCTCATTCATTTGTTCAACACATCTATAGAGGATCACCCTTGGCAGACGCCTTGGCCTTGATTCCCACTGGCCAGCTAACTACATGGCTGCACTAATTGGGGCAATAACAGTTTTGTGTGTGTGTGTTTGAATACCATTCTTTGCATTTTATATGTACTATCCTATCTCATCCTCACTGCTGCACTAATGAGAGCAGCAACACTTGTAATTTTTTGGTATTCACCAAAAAGTGTTTTGTTGGTGAAGTGTTTTTTGAGCTCCCGGGCTCAAACGATTCTCAGGCCTCAGCCTCCTGAGTATCTACGATTACAGGCGTGCACCACCATGCCCAGCTAATTTTTTTTTTTTTTTTTGGTATTTTTAGTAGACACAGGGTTTCCCTGTGTTGGCCAGCCTGGTCTCAAACTCCTGGCCCCAAGTGATCTGCCTGCCTCAGCCTCGTAAAGTGCTGGGATTACAGGTATAAGCCACTGTGCCTGGCTAACACATTGTTTTGGTGAATACCATTTGCATTTTATATGCACTATCCTGTCTTATCCTCATCCATACCAACTGATGGTACACATACACATTCAGCACTCGGAGGGTCACAGGAGTACTGACACGTACTGTGTCTTCACTGTGCTCCAGGCACTATTCTAGACCCTTTACACAATTTAACTCAGTTAATTTTTTCAACAACTCCGCAGCTGGGTCCTATCATCATCAATCTCTTCATCTTAAAACTGGCTCAAAAGATCAAGTTTCCTGACTTTCAGTGCCACGATTGATAGGTTCACCGTTGAAACAACCCGCCCTTTTCCTCTCCAGCCAGTCACTGACTCTGGCTGACTTCTCCCTGTCTGGCAGGTTGTACTGAAAGCAGTGTAGACGGTTTCCAAGACTGGGCTGTCACTAGCTCCCTGTTCAACCTCAAGCAAGTTTTTTAATCTCTTTGAGTTTCTGTTTTCTTTTCTGTGAAATGAACATGAAATACATAACATTTGAGTATATGAAAAAGTCAGCATTTAGGCCGGGTGGGGTAGCTCACACCTGTAATCCCAGCACTTTGGGAGGCTGAGGCGGGCAGATCAAGACGTCAGGAGTTCAAGACCAGCCTAGCTAACATGGTGAAACCCCGTCTCTACTAAAAATACAAAAATTAGCTGGGTGTGGAGGCATGTGCCTGTAATCCCAACTACTCAGAAGGCTGAAGCAGGAGAATCGCTTGAGCCCGGGAGGCAGAGATTGCAGTGAGCCAAGATCACGCCATTGCACTCCAGCCTAGGCAACGGGGTAAGACTCTATCTCAAAAAAAAAAAAAAAAAGTCAGCATTTAAAATCAACTGAGAAAAATGGATGGTTCATTAGATGGTATTGGGAAAACTAGAGAGCCATTTGAATAAATAGATTTGTATCCCTACCACACTCCAGTCACTAAATAAATTGCAGATGGATCAAAGTTTAAATGTAAAATATGAAACTATCAAAGAATTAGAAGGAATATTATCTTGAAATTTGGAAAGCCTTTCCAAGCATAAAATCATATGAAACCCAGCTCTTATAAAGAAATTGATCAGGCCGGGTGCGGTGGCTCACACCTATAATCCCAGCACTTTGGGAGGCCAAGGCTGGCAAATCACCTCAGGTCAGGAGTTTCAGACCAGCCTGACCAACATGGAGAAACCCCATTTCTACTAAAAATACAAAATTAGCTGGCCTTGGTGGTGCATGCCTGTAATCCCAGCTGTTCAGGAGGTTGAGGCATGAGAATCGCTTGAACCCAGGAGGTTCAAGTGAGCCGGAGGTTGCAGTGAGCCGAGATCGAGCCATTGCACTCCAGCCTGGGCAACAAGAACAAAACTCTGTCTCAAAAAACAAAACAAAACAACAACAACAAAAAACAAAAAACAAAAAAAAGCAGAAGAAATAAAGGAAATTGATCAATAAATATGATTATGTGAAAAGTTACAGCTCCTAAGGAAAAAAAAAAAAAGAAAAACACACACCCAGACAGGGAGTAGACAGGATGTAGGGGTGAGTGTGGAGAGAAAGCTGATGAACTGGGAAAAATATTTGCAATACATATGACAGTCAAGGCTGGGTGCAGTGGCTCACACCTGTAATCCCAGCACTTTGGGAGGCTGAGGCAGTTGGATCATGAGGTCAAGAGATCGAGACCATCCTGGCCAACATGGTGAAACCCTGTCTCTACTAAAAATACAAAAAGTAGCTGGGAATGGTAGTGTGCACCTGTAGTCCCACCTACTCGGGAGGCTGAGGCAGGAGAATTGCTTGAACCTGGGAGGCGAAGGTTGAAGTGAGCGAGATCGCGCCACTGCACTCCAGCCTGGGCGACAGAGCGAGACTCTGTCTAAAAAAGAAAAAAGACAAGCCGGGCGTGGTGGCTCACGCCTGTAATCCCAGCACTTTGGGAGGCCGAGGCGGGCGGATCACGAGGTCAGGAGATCGAGACCATCCTGGCTAACATGGTGAAACCCCATCTCTACTAAAAATACAAAAAAATTAGCCAGGCGTGGTGGCGGCACCTATAGTCCCAGCTACTCGGGAGGCTGAGGCAGGAGAATGGCTGGAATCCGGGAGGCGGAGCTTGCAGTGAGCCAAGATGGTGCCGCTCACTCCAGCCTGGGCGACAGAGCCAGACTCTGTCTCAAAAAAAAAAAAAAAAAGACAGTCAACAGTGCAAATTTCCATAATATGTGAAGGGCTCTTCACATTCAGTAGAAAAAAAGACAGCTAAAAAGAAGAATTGATAAATTCCATTTGTATGGAAAGAAAACCCACAAATGTCTAGAAACAGATGAAAAGATCCTCAACCTCACTAATAATCAAAGGAATACAAATCCAAAGAATAATGAAATATAGTGACAAAAGTTTTAGAAGATTGTTAATATCCAGTATTGGTAAGAAAATAGGCACTTTATACACTGTTGTTGAGACTATAAATTGCTACATCTTTTTGGAGAGGAATTGGGCAACACTTACTACCTCAAAAATATGTGTACCTTTTGACCATTACTAGAAATATATCTTGCATACGTTTTTGCACATATATCCAAGTACCCTTGTTCCAAGGTGCTTGTTAAAGCACAATTTATAATAGGAAAAATGAGAAATAATCGAAATATTTCTCTTGAGTAATAAATAAGTTGGAGGCTAGGCACGGTGGCTCACACTTGTAATTCCAGCACTTTGGGAGGTTGACGGGGGCAGATTGGTTGAGGCCAGAAGTTTGAGACCAGCCTGGCCAACATGGCGAAACCCTATCTCTACTAAGATGACAAAAAGTAGCTGGGAGTGGCGGTGCACACCTGTAATCCCAACTATACCAGGAGGCTGCAACACAAGAATTGCTTTAACCCAGGAGGCAAAGTGTTGCAATGAGCTGAGATTGCACCACTGCACTCCAGCCTGGGTGACAGAGTAAGACTCTGTTTCATAAAATAAAAATAAAATAAGTTAGGGAAAATTCATTGGAATATATCATGCAGCTAGTAAAACATGATGCAATAAATGTATATACAGTCTTGTGCCAATATCAACATTTTGGTCTACAGTGGACTGCAAATGTATCATGGTCAGATTATCATAGAGCTGAAAAATTCCTATCTCTGAGTGATGTTGTAGCTGGCATAACTGCTCTTGTCCTGTCATAACTGCCCCTTTAAGTGGATCCAGGGGGTTCCTGGGAGCTCCACCAAAGTGCCATGACAAGCTCGTGGGAATCTACCCGGGCTGGAGTTAGTTCTGCTCACTCCTGCTTGCTGGCTGTGCCACTTTTCACTTTGGGCTTTCCCCTTTTCTTAGCCTCTCCACTCCCCTGCCACCCTCCCTTTTTGGCCTCCTCTGCTTGAAAACCTCCTTTTACAGCCCGTGGCTGATGACTCAGTTTGGGAGTTGCTGGCTCTGCCCCCCAGCACGTCTTCGACACAACCTGTGACAGTCTGCTCTCTGGCCGCTGAAACCCCTGTCCTCTGTGATTGCAGTAGCTCTGGGGTCTTCCTAAAGCTCACTCGACAGGGGAGGGGGCCTGGTCACCACATCACCACCGGATGCTGCTCAAAAACACAGCTTCCAAACTGTCACAACTTTGGTGGCATTTCTCCCATGCCTGAGAATGAAGTCCAAACTGTTTCTCAACACACGTGAGGCCCAGCTCCAACAAGTTCTTCCCTCATGCCCAGCCACTCCTTGGGGTGGATGCTGCGCTCCAGTCACACCCAGCAGAATTCCCTGGAATTGTCAAGTGCTCTCTCGTGTGCACTCTTTTCTCCAGCCGGTCTCTCACCTGGGAAGCCCCTCTTCCTCTCTTCTGTGCTTCTAGTACCTGCATATACCAGTGTGTGCACATGGCTTGTCCTTGTGTGTATTTACCTGGATATTCATATATTCAGTTATGGGAACAAACAGAAACATGAGATAAGTACACTCACATTGTATTCTAGCTATGTTTGTCATCATTGCCTCCCTTACTTTATTTTGAGCTCCAGGAGGGCAAGAAGTGTGCTTCAGATAAACCCCTGAATGTAGATAGCTGCAAAGGACAGAAATGCACTCAAACTTGTTTAGGGACCTACTAGGCAACCGTTTTGCTTAAGGACTGAGTACCACGGTTGGCCCAGGCTGGGTCCAATGACACCGCTGGATTGAGCCACTGGAATAGGATGTCAGAGTAGCTTCCAGGTGACCCAAGAGACACAGGTGGGGTTGGGGAAAGAGGGAGGGTAATTTCCCAGAAGGAGGGGAGGTGTGGCTTCCGGGCAGATGAAACAATGCAATCTGTGTCCATGTCTGACACCCACTCTGGGCTCAGGCCAGACCCATCTCTTCCCTGCCCCATCTCATCCATGACTCATCCCAACTCTTTCCTTAGTCAGACAGTTCCCCTAATTTTCAGCCCTCTCCCTCCTCTCTTACCTGCAGAGGATGTCTGTCTTGCCTCCCACGATCACTCACTTCTCCACCCTGTAGGAGTGAGTGATGGCCCAAGATTAGCCAATCAGGGTAGGGCCCTAATCCCAGCACTTTGGGAGGCCAAGCAGGAAGATTGCTTGAGGCCATGAGTTCGAGGCCAACCTGGGCAAAATAGCAAAACCCTGTCTCTATTTTAAAAAATTAAATGAAAAAAAGACAAGCCAATCAGTTCTCTGTCTGGGAATTCTACTCCTGAGGGAAGACACTCTATGGTTGCCGTTGAGAGACCGCCCGCATTCCTACTCAGCCTTCTTCCATTCATGAGCTTCCTTCAGGAGATGGTTCTCCGTCTCCGGCCAGATGTGACCAGGTTCTGCTTTGTAGCACTTTGTTCAGACCTTTAGTATTTGTCACTTTCTGGCTTACGTATGGCTTTTTGTCAACTTATCTCCATTCATTCAACCTTGATTCATCATTATTCACACACCGATTACAAGTGACCAGTAAATTCCTCTTTTTGCTAAAATTAGGATTGTATTTTATACTTTGTAGCTTGGAACCAAAAACCCCTGAGCTGATAAGCCATGTCCACACCCCCACAGAGCCCAGCAGGGCAGGGGTAGCGCGGAGCCCGCCCTCACCCCTCCAGCTGTGGTGCACTCACTCCTCACTGCGCTGGATCTCCCAGAGGCTGTGGCCGGGTGGTGCACCACTGGCCACTGTCCCTGCACATTTGTCTTGCCCCTCAGCTGCACCATGAGCGACATTACAGGTCAACTGTGCCATGGGACCCTCTTCGGGAAATCAGACATCAGCTCCTAGCTGGGTCAGGTGAGGACACGTGGAGGCCTGCGGTGTCTCCCTGCACCTTCCCAGGAGGAAGGGCCTCAGAAGCTGCCTCTGACAGCCTGGGAATTTGTCTCCTGGGTTTCCAACTCCGCTCTCTTTACTCTTTCTCTTAACAATCCCATTTGGCCAAGACAGGTGAGTCAGAAGTCCTTGCAGACCTGCGGCAAGCAGCAATCATGCTCTGAGTCATGTGCCGTTCAACACCCCTCTCACCCAGAGGTCTTACCGTGCAGAGCCCAAGCTGGTTTCCAACTACGCCTCTTCCAACAGGACAGAACTTGCCTTGCCAAGGTGTCGGGGCAAGCTGGGGGTCAGGGAGCATGTTCTCACCAGGTAGGAAGGCCCTGGGCCATACTGCTGGGTCCCTGCCCTCAGTGGCCTGCTGACCTCTGCTTGAGAGGGTTGCTTCAAATGAAGATAAATACAGACAGGTCTCTAATTTAATCTTGATTTCAAAAAAGTTTTTTCCCACTAAAACCTGAACTTGCTGGATATTGTTTTCCGATGTTTCATTCACAGGGCACACAACGTCTTTGCACAGCTCAGTAATAATCATCACAGCCAGCAGCATTTACATCCCTTTAATAGCCTTCTGCTATTAAACGGTGGCCCTGTGCCTGACTGTGCTAAGCTGGTTGCTTGCTCTGTGGCTAGTTGTGGTTTCTTCCAGCAATACCAGATCATCCACACCCTGATTCAGGAAT
Organism: Colobus angolensis palliatus; assembly: GCF_000951035.1. Classification (NCBI taxonomy): domain Eukaryota; kingdom Metazoa; phylum Chordata; class Mammalia; order Primates; family Cercopithecidae; genus Colobus; species Colobus angolensis. The sequence goes on from NW_012113253.1 coordinate 5,203,663, forward strand.
GAGGTAGGAAAAAGTGCTGGTCTTAAAGACAGAAGAACTGGATTCTGGTTTTCTCTAGGCCAATTAATGAGCTCTGTGACCCTGGGCGAACCACTTGACTTCTTGGAGTTTTAGTCCCTTCCACTGTGGGGTGGACTGAATGATCCTTCTTGCTGAGCTCACCTCATGGTGTAGGTGTGAGGATCAAATAAGATCATGTGTAGGAGAAGCTCTGAAAATGCTGAGAGCTGTACAGATGCAAGCTTTGTCAGCAATAGCTCAGACTTTCTCTCGAAGATCTCCTTGGCTAAGGAGCAAGGAGCCATTCACACTGGAGTGGTGACCAGCAGACTGGGGAAGCCAGGGTGATCCTGTCAGGGTCCACCCCCCATAGGTGGGCCTTTGCTTGTTGGGTGGGGAATGTGTGAGTTCAAAGTCAGATCTGAATTCTTCTCATAGCTCTGTACCTTAGTAGTGACAACTCAGACAAGTCCCTTTGTCTTGCAGAAACTCAGTTTGTCACTTGTGGACCAGGCGTCAGGATACCTACCTTGTGGGGCAGTGGGCAGCACATAGTAGGGGCCGAGGAACGTTTTCTCCTTCCCCCTTAAGTGGGAAGTTGGGTGTTTTCAACTCGGGCTGCATCTTAGATGAATCTGGGGGAATTTTAATACATCTGCTGCCAGGGCCCCTTCCCACACCAATTAATGCAGAGCCTGTCGGGGTGGGGCCTGAGCTGCAGTTCTTTCCAAAGCTCCCTGGTGATTGCTGAGCAGCAGAACCACTGGCTGGAGGGTGGCATGTACCTGCGGCCACAGCTGGTCCCTACTATGACCGTGCCTCCCCAGTTTCCCCTTTTCTTCACTATGCTCCACTCTGATGAAGCCTGCATAAGAGCTGGTAGTGCACAGGACTGTGTCCATGGCTGACACCGACCTGGTGGTGCAGAAGCACAGCTCCTTTAGGACCAGGTTCCTGTCTCGGTTCCTGTCTCGGTCTCCTCTGCTTTTCTTTCCTTTCCTTTCCTTCCCATCTGAGTAGAAATGCAGTTACTCTCCCCAGCACCTGTCTCCAGATCCTCTGTGTCCCCCTCTCATTCCACTGTGTCCCCTCCACTGCTGTGTGTCCCCTCCCTTCCCATCTCACTGCTACCCCTTCTTCCTTTCTCTCACCTCTTTCCCTTCTCTTTGTGAAGATGCCACTACCTCTATTCTGCTCTCATCAAGCAACTGGCATTTATTGAACAATGATTATGTCCCTGCTCTCAATTTTAAAAGTATGTGATGAAATTTTATCACTCTCCAGGTAAGTTTTGTGTACACATATGGACATGTCCCATTTATCCTCCCACAGATCAGTGACCAAGGATATAGACTTGATCTTTCTTCTTTTTCTTTTTTTCTTTTTCTTTTTTTTGGTAGACATGGGGCCTCGCTATGTTGCCCAGTCTGGTCTTGAACTCCTGGAGTCAAGTGATCCTCCCTTCTTGGCCTCACAAAGCACTGGGATTACAGGTGTGAGCCACTACACCCAGCCCCAGACTTAATTCTTGTTTTGCAGCATGCAGTATGTGTGTGTGTTTGCACATGTGTGTGTGTGCATGTGTGAGTGTGCGTGTGTGTGAATCTGTGTATGTGTGTGTGTACATTTTTGTGTGAATCTGTGTGTGTGCATTTGTGCATGTGTGAATCTGTGCATTTGTGCGTGTGTGAATTTATGTGAATCTGTGTGTGCATGTGTGTGTGAACCTGTGTGTGTGCATGTGTACGTGCATGTGTGTGTGTGAATCTCTGTGTCTGTGTGCGCCTGTGTGTGTGTGTTAGAGTTTCCCCCTCTCAGTGCTGCTGCCTGGTAGGACACTCACGGTTTTCTTTCCTGGGAGCTGAGCAGCTCCTGGGTTGGCTGAGTTGAAGAGTCCGCTGAGCCTCTTGGCTATTGGCCTTAAGGGTGGTGTCAGCCTGAGAGGGAAGGAAAGAGGCATTGGTCAGCGAGAAGGCCAGAGGCGTGGAGATTTGGAGTTCTTACTCAGCTCACCATCTCCGCTCTGGGCTTCTGTCCCTCTGTTCCTGGAGGGAGCGAGTCAGAGAGGCCTGGGGCTGGCTCCCATCTGAGGAGCCACCAGCCCATCTGCTCTGACCACAGGGGACCCCACCGTTGGGGCTAAAGGCGGGGAGCCCACTGTTGGGGCTAAAGGCTGGGACTCCTTCTAGATGGAGTATAGACTGTGACTCGGGGTGTTCCCAAGTGGGCCTCACCCCACATCCCTCCTGCAGCCACTATCCCTTCCCAGCCACATGACTTCGCTCCCTCCTGGCCTCACTGACACCACTCTCTTCTGAAAGACAGGCCTTGGTACTCCTGAACCCCTTGGCACCTTCCCCCAGGCCCAGATTTCTGTGGAAGAGGAAAGTAGCAGCCCTCACCCACCAGGAGGCCTTGAGGGGAGCCATACCCCTAGTTCTCCAACTCCCGGGGACTCTCCAGACTAGACAGAGGCTCATGCCTGTGCAGATTCAAACCCAAGGGCTGGGCTGACAGTTGTTTGGTTTTAGAGATGTGGTCTCTGTCACCCAGGCTGGAGTGCAGTGGTGCAATCAGAGCTTACTGCCATCTTGAACTCCTGGGCTCAAGCCAACCTCTGGCGTCAGCCTCTTGAGTAGCTAAGAACACAGGCTTGTACCACCATGCTTGACTAGTTTTTTGTTTTGTTTTGTTTTTGTAGAAACAGGATCTGGATATGTTACCCAGGCTGGTCTTCAACTCCTGGCCTCAAGCAACCTTCCCGCCTTGGCGTCCCAGTGTTAGGATTACAGGCATGAGCCACTGTGCCCCACCTGAGCTGACAATTGCTATGCATAACATGCCCCCCAAAGTTGGTCGCTCTTCCAGAACTCCTGGAAGGACAGATAGAAGTTTGCTCACTTAACATTTAAACTGCGAATCCCTCCATAAAATACTACCCCACTTTACTTACTCCCTAGTTAAATTGGAGGACTGCAGAAATGCATATAGTAGCCCTGGGAACTGATATGCCAGGCCTTGGGAGTTAGGTTATTAGCAGGAGACTCCCAGACAAATTCGTCCCTAAATGATAAAGCAGACTTGTTTCCAGAAACTTCTCAGCCCATTGTGCTGCATGGATCAGCCAAAGAGGAAGAGAGAGGCCCAACTCACAGTTCTGGCTCTTTAACCTCTCAGCAAGGAGGCTCTGAGTTCTTCAATCACAAAGAATTACCTTTTTGATAGAAAAATTATGGAGTTTTATTTTGTTAATAGCTGAAGTCACAGCTCCTTCTTTTTGAAATACATTTTGAAAATAATCATCTTGGGATAAAACAAAGGAAGTGTGAGAAAGCCTTTAGCTCAAATTCTTAGGTCACAGGACTGGTTTTAGGACTATTATGGGCAAAGGTGCCATGTTTATAGTGCCATAAAAAACATGCAGACAGCCTCCTTGTATTGGTGAAACTACTAGGTTCCCCTATTGGGGGGAACCAATATCTTTTCCATGTCCCCCTATCCTCCAGAGGTCAGCCCCCATCCCAGTTACTGTGCCTTCCATACCTGACTCCATTCCTATCCCCTACCTGAAGCTCCTCATGACTTTGGCTCAGTAGTCTTTTCCTCCCTAACTTTCTTCTCAACTTTAATGATCACCTGCATGATTTTCTGTTGAGCCTCAGTCTCCTCCCATCTAGGCCGCAAACTTCAAGTGGGCAGGCCCTATTTGGCTTGCTCACCACTGCACCCTGTGCTTAGTTCAGGCCTGGCAAACAGTAGGCGCTCACTCTAGTTAGCTACTCAGAGTGGGAGCCTACTGTTTGGCTGTAGCTCTGCATCCTAATTCTGGATTTCTGCAGTTGTTGTGCTTTCCAGTCTCCCCAGTTTCAGTGCCTCTTGACTTTTGTCCTTGTCAGAGAGAGAGTAGACTTGGGAAGAAGCTCCGAGAAGGTATAGGCAACTGTATCTCCCTATCTCAAAGGGCTATTGTGAGGATTTGATGGGATTGTATCCGGCATATTCGTACTCGAAGGATGTTAAGGGACTGTGTTCATTTGCACATTTCTCAGGCGTTAGCTCTCAGCCACAACCTTACTCACTGTGAGTATGGGATTGTCCAAGCCTTCCTCAGATACTGAGAAAGGGTGCAGAATACAGGTGAAATCAAACCTGCTGGTATCTGTTACCACTGCTCATTTCAGAATTAGGATCCAGGCTAGGCTACTGTGGCAGAACCACCTCCATATAGAGTGGCTTGGACAAATAAACGCTATGGGTTTATTTGCCTATAGGTTGATGATCCTGAACTTTTAGGGTGACTCTGCTGTTCATGTACAAATTCTATGGCACTTTAGTTTTTTTTTTTTTTCTTTTAAAGACAGAGTCTTGCTCTGTTGCCCAGGCTGGAGTACAATGGTGCAATCTTGGCTCACTGCAACCTCCACCTCCTGGGTTCAAGCAATTCCCCCCACCTCAGCCTCCCAAGTAGTTGGGATTACAGGCACCCACCACCACGCCCAGCTAATTTTTATATTTTTAGTAGAGACAGAGTTTCACCATGCTGGCCTGCACCTGGCCTAGTTTTTTTGTTTGTTTGTTTTTGCTTTTTGAGATGGAGTCTCATGCTGTCACCCAGGCTGGAGTGCAGTGGTGCCATCTCGGCTCACTGCAATCTCTGCCTCCAGGTTTAAGCGATTCTCTTGCCTCCGCCTCTCGAGTAGCTGGGATTACAGGCACCCATCACCATGCCTGGCTAATTTCTGTATTTTTTTTTTAGTAGAGATGGGGTTTTGCCATGTTGGCCAGGCTGGTCTCAAACTCCTGACCTCAGGTGATCCACCCCCCCTCGGCCTTCCAAAGTGCTGGGATTATAGGCGTGAACTACCATCCCTGGCCAGCCCATTAATTCTCGTGATCTTCCAGCTGATGGGAGGTGGGGAAAAGGAGACAGGGAAGCAGTCACATAATTAAGAGAACAGGAATCACTTCTGCTTACATCCCACTGGCCACATAGTCACATGACCATGCCCAGCTGCAAGGGAGGCTGGGAAATGTAGTCTTTAGCTGGGAACCCATGTTTCCGTCTAAAACTCTATTGTTACGGAAGAAGGGAAGAATGGATAGTGGAGAACAGCCTGTAGGCTCTGCCACTGCAAGGTTATAAAGCCTGGTGAGATCAGAGAGTCTGTGTGTCTGCTGCAGCTGCTGGTAGTGTCCTGGCTGAGGGCAGTGCTGAGGCTCTCCTGGCCTCACACACAGTCTGTTTATGCCATCAGCCACTCAGCAAGCCTAGTCCATGCTCCAGTGAAACCTGGAATTGAAAAGGAGGAAGAGAAAAAGCCAGTTTTCAAATAATAATCACATGAACAAGAGCCAAAAATCCACAGCCATTTGTGAGGAGTCTTCTAAGTCAGTATTACCAAAAAAAATGTGGCTCCTTACTGGTCTTGGAAGCATTTGTCACCAGTTTCCCATAAGAAAGTAAAGAGACTAAGAATGAGCATTTAGAAATGTTTAGAGCTATTTGACAGAATGATTTTATATTAGTTGAATATAATAATAAAATATTGGAGCTTGTATTTTGCATATCTTTTTAAATTTAAATTTTCTAGTAATTCATCTTTATTATATTTTACACAAGTACTTGTCTATGACAGATAAGAAAAACAAACAAAACTGTTTCTTCTTCAGAGATATGAATAGTTTGAGAAGTGCTAGTCTAAGCCTTGGAAACTCTGTTAACTGTCACATTATTTCATGTAGCCTTGAGGGAGGCATTATTAACCCCATTTTGTCAATGAGAAAACGGCAGCTAAGAGCTTCAATGATGAGCCCCAGAGGTAGAGAAGACAGAGCTGGTCTATGCAGTCCTGTCAGCTGAAGGCCAGAGTCCTCCCAGAGCTCACGATGATTGAGGGACCCAAGCTGCCTGTGCAGTTGTGGCCAAACTCAGTACTTTCCAGAACACAGCCTGAGAGCACAGAGACAGGGCCAGGCAGAGAGATACATTCCCATGTATAATAAAAAACTACCCATCATGCACAGCAGAGCCCCTTAGAGAAGTGAGTTCCAGTTAGAAACAGGACAGTGTCCTGCAGGAGCTGCAACTGCGGACCGGAGGAGCAGGAGCCTGTGGCTTGGGGAAAGGGGACACAGAACCCTACTTCGCCTCTAGCCTTGGCTTCTGGAATGGAGGAAAACGCAGTTTAGGACCACCAGGGAGGACTGGGAAGCAGGTCACCGTGCATACTTCCAATGGCCACTGCCCTCTTCCTGGCAGCCACTGATTTTGCTCCAGGGGAATTCACCCTGCCTCCTCCTGCCCTGTGCTTTGTTGGGGCATGTGGCTGAGGCCTGGCCAGCCAAAGGACATCATTTCCCTGGAGGCAGGATTTGCTCACAGAGAAGTAAATGACCCAACCAGAGCCAAGGAGACACAGTGAGGGTCATGCTGAGGCTACTGAGAGAAGCACGCTCTTTGCCCCTTGGATTTAAACACGGGAGGGTATGAGGCTGGAGCTGGGGTGACCACCTAGTCCCCCAACAGAAGAACCATTTGAGACCGGCATGAAGCCAGAGAAGTGGAGCTAAGAGCTGGAAAAAGGGATCCTAGGCTCTAATGCTATCATTTGAGAGACTAGGTCCAGGGTGAGGTGAAGCGAGTGCATGAGTGAAGTGAGATGGGGCCTTTTTGTGCTTTTTGTGTCTCTGTGATGTTCCAGCAGCTCACAAGTGGTGTCTCTGTGATGTTCCAGAAGTTAACCAGTGGTCCCCCTCCTCTGCCAGTTCATGCCCCACACAAGCCAGTCTCACCGAGGCACCTCCCTGCTGAAAATCTTTCAATGGCTCCTCCATGGCCCTCAAGATGAAGCCCAGATGTTTTAACATGGCTTATAATCCCACTGCTTACAGCTTGTCTGTTTTTGTCATTCTGGAACCTTTTTATTTACCCAAGCTGCCTGGAACCATTTTTAGTTTCCCAAATGTGTCTTGCTTTCTGCCACCTACAGCTGGACATGAACATGCCATTCCTCCTGCTGGCTCCTCTCCCCAGGATCCCCCTTTCTCTTGAGCCTCCCAGACTGGATTTGCTGCTTCTCTTGGGTGCTCCCTTGGGCCCCTTCTCCAGACAGCCTCTGGAACTCCAGCCTCTTGTGTTTACCTTCCCCAGTGGATTGTCTCCACTTGGAGGCCCCACAGGCACCTGAAACCCAAGTCCCAAATGGGATCTTCACTCCCTTTCGCCCAAGCCTGCTTCCCTCCGGGATCCCTGTGAGTAACCTTACCATCCATTTGCCCAGGAGCCCAAGCCAGGAACCTGGGAGTCATTACTCATCTCTCCCTCAGCTCCTGTACACCACCCAGTCCCTCCTACAATCTCTATTGCCATCGCCTTGGTCTCAGCCACCACCGCCTGGCTCCTGCACTCCTGCAGCAGCTCCTGGCTGTCCCTCCTGCTTGTGCAGCCTCATCCTCCCATCCATTCTTCACTCTGCAGCTAGATGTTGCTTCTAAAATGTTGATTCAATGGCGTTTCCTTTGTAGAACACCCCAGTGGTTCCCCACTGACCTGCTCCTGCTTGCTTCTCCAGTGTCCTCTCTTATTGGCCTGTATCCTGAACTCCTTGCAGGTCTTTTTTTTTTTTTTTTGAGACTGAGTCTCGCTCTGTTACCCAGGCTGGGGTTCAGTGGCATGATCTTGGCTCACTGCAACCTCCGCCTCCTGGGTTCACGCCATTCTCCTGCCTTAGCCTCCCGAGTAGCTGGGACTATAGGCTCTCACCACTACGCCTGGCTAATTTTTTTTGTAGTTTTTAGTAGAGACAGGGTTTCACTGTGTTAGCTGGGATGGTCTCAATCTCCTGACCTTGTGATCCACCCCACCTCGGTCTCCCAAAGTGCTGGGATTACAGGCGTGAGCCACCGTACCCGGCCTCCTTGCAGGTCTTTAAAGCAATGCCAGGCTCTCTCTAGCATCCTCCTTGCTACACTCTGTGCTTTACCCCTAGGTACTGCCCATGTTTGCCTGCTGAAGCTCTAGGATTGAGCTCTCTGATGCTGCCTTCAGGAAGCCCTCTCTGGGCACCCAAGAGTGGGCAGATCCCCTTCCTATGCACTCCTCCTGGACTCTCTGCTCCTGTGAATGTGGGGAACACATGAATTGCATGTTCCTGCATCTGTCTCTTAACTTAAACAGGGAGCTCCTTAGGGTCTAGGGCTGGGTCTTATTCGCTGTTGTGTTTCAGGGTTTAATGCTTAGAAGAAGTGCTTCACAAATGATCATTGAATTAATTAATTAATGACTACCTTAATGCCTGGGTTCCCAAACTGTGCAGCCACCTGAGGGTGCTGTGGAATGAGGTTCGGGGATCTCTACTGTAACCCTTTACTGCTGCTCTTCACAGCCCGGGCCAGCCTTACATTAGGATTGGGTTTCACCTTGGTGGCGGCAGGACCCCCGGAGTCCTTGGTCAGGAGGATGGGGTGGATGCAGACCCAGGCAGCAGGAAAGGTGAGCAATGGGCAGCAGAAAGTTGTAGCTCATGGAGCAGGCAGCAGGTAAAGAGCAGCCCTGGGAGTGCTGGATGGAGGGAAACTGAGGTACTTGGGCTGGGTGGGAGGAGCAGGCAAGCTCAGCTCAGACTCCCTTTGGGGATCACAAAGCAGGGGCATCATTTCTCAAACACAGCACAAGGCAGAGCCTCGGCAGCAAGGAAGATGTCCTGGAGAGCAGGCGCAAGGCCAGCGCAGGCTCCTCTGCGAGGTTGATGGGGTCCCTGTAATTCTTTGTCCTGGAGCCATCTGGGTTCCCAAGCCTGACTGGAGCAGACTCTGCCCTGGAGGTAAGGGCCTTGGTCACCAGCACTGTAGATCAGCCCATTCCAAGTGGATCTGAAATCCGCTTGCCTGCCTTCCCTCTGAGCCTTAGCTGGTCTCTCAGGACTCAGGGGCCACACCACGTCCTGCTCTTCTTCACGCAGAGCTCCAGGATAGCAATTAGGGAGGCCATGAAGCAGGCACTGTGCAAGCACTCACCTTGGCTTCCTTCTGTCATACAGAGTATGTATGATCTCATTTCATCAAGACGGCAGGCAGTGTCTCAGGAACTGTGACTCTGCTCTATGTGGGAGGCAATGTGGTTCATCTGTGCCGCACATTTGGGCTATAGTTGGTTGCACATCTGGACTGTGTTGGGTCTGTCTGGCCCACAGTGCACGCTCTTCCCACTGCCCAGTGCTGCCTTCTCTAGCTCTAAACTTTCCCTGAAATTAGAGACTCTCAACTAAATCTGAGGCTGTCCCTTTCCCTTCCTCTGACTCTTGGAGCTCCACAATCTCCCATCTTTGGCTTTTGCCAGGACAGAGCTCTTGTTCATCCTGTTCGGGGTCTGTCTAAGCACTGGGCATGGGGAGCTGCAGCCAGCATTGGAAACCTCACCCTGTTTTCCTCTTCTTGCGGCCCCTTAGAAAAGGGTAAGGATGGCGGGGCGCGGTGGCTCAAGCCTGTAATCCCAGCACTTTGGGAGGCCGAGACGGGCGGATCACAAGGTCAGGAGATCGAGACCATCCTGGCTAACACGGTGAAACCCCGTCTCTACTAAAAAATACAAAAAACTAGCCGGGCGAGGTGGCGGGCGCCTGTAGTCCCAGCTACTCGGGAGGCTGAGGCAGGAGAATGGCGTAAACCCGGGAGGCGGAGCTTGCAGTGAGCTGAGATCCGGCCACTGCACTCCAGCCTGCGCGGCAGAGCGAGACTCCGTCTCAGAAAAAAAAAAAAAGAAAAGGGTAAGGATGGATAGACTGGCCAGTCAAACCCTTGGCTGAGGCCACTGGCTCTGGCTCTGTCATCATCCTACTGCTCATGGTAGCCGTGGTCCTGCCCCTGCTATGCCAGAAGACAGCGGTTTCCCTGGAGATTCCAGCCTTGCCCTTTTCTGCAAAGGCTACACATTTACGCAGAGCAACAGGAGCCCTCTGCTGTGAGAACTCCCTAAAGCGAGAACTGGGCTTCTTCTTTCCCAGGGAAGATAGAGGAACCTGAGGCTTAACCCCAGACCTCGTTATTAAGAGGTTTCTACTTTTTTTTTTTTTTTTGAGACAGGGTCTTGCTCTGTTGCCCAGGCTGGAGTGCAGTAGTGCAATCTTGAGTCACTGCAACCCCTGCCTCCTGGGCTGAAGTGATCCTCCCATCTCAGCCTCCCAAGTAGCTGGGACTACAGCCACACACCACCACACCCAGTTAATGTTTGCATTTTTTGTAGAGACGGGGTTTTGCTGTGTTGCTCAGGTTGGTCTTGAACTCCTGAGCTCAAGCGATCCTCATGCCTCACGCTACCAAAGTGCTGGGACTGCAGGTGTACATCTCTGCACCTGGTCGGGTTTCAACTCTTGTTAGCTCACTGGCTGTGTGACCTTGGGCAGGTGACTCAATCTCTCTGAGTCTTGTTTGTATAGTTCAAAAGATGGTAGGCCTTAAGTCATGGGGCCGTGTGAGGGTTCAAAGAGGCCATCTATGGGAAGCACTTGTATAGTCCTGGCAGTGGACGTTCAGTCCACGGCAGCTGTAATAGTTAGAATTGTTACTGACTTCACTCCCCACTCCTTGAGATTTCCATGCTCCTGGCACAGGCCGAGTCAGCTCTCCCCTTGGCATCTCTCTCCTTTCCCTTTTTAAGGGCATTTCTGCTGCTCCCGGCTGCACAGTCAACTCCAGTTCAGACCCTCTTGGAGTCTTGAGGTGCTGCCAGCAATCACAGCCTCAACCAACCCGAGTCCTGCAGTAACATTCCTGCTCACTGGAGTCAGGGATCTGCCCCTCCATGCGGTGCATCTGGGCTGGGGAGTGAGGGGGCGGAGGGAGGGGAGCCGCAGCTGCTCCTTTGTCAGCCAGTCGTGATGAGGGTGAGGCCAGGGCACAGGCCTGTCCAGGCCAAGAACAGGAACCAGGTGGACTTTGCTGAGGCCCAGACAGGGTGAGGCACTGGGGAGGCCCACGTCTGCACATTAGGAGGTGCGTGGTGGAATGAAAAATGGGGATGGTGGGGCAGACTCACTTCTGATTTCCCAGGCTGCTGAGTCCAGAGGCCCTTAGCTGGGTTTCAGGTTGCTTTGAGGTCAGGCAATCAACAGACTCATGCAATGACACGTTAACAATTGCTTAGTCACCATCAGGCTCTCTGTTAGGGTGCAGGATATGCTGCTATAACAAAAAGACGCCAAAGACAGTAGTGTGAAAAAGGCAGGACCTTCATTCTCCCTCACATAACACCCTGGCTGCTCCAGGCCAGCAGGGTGGCTCTGCCTCATGCAGTTTTGGGGAATGTAGTTTTCCTCCACCCTGTGGTTCTGCCATCCCCAAAGACAGATGTCCTCAACAGAGCTGGCCAGGATTCAGGAGCTCTCTGACCCTTCATGGGGAAAAAATTACATCTTGATTTCTACCAACTTCTACCTGAAAATTAGTATTTTCTTTCATTATAACAGCAGGCCAGAAACACAGGGGTATTGGTGGTACCTGTGATCTCTTTTCTCATTTCCAACAGAAATCACAGATACTTTATTATCACATTTAGTTGTTGAAGATACTGTGAAATATCCTTTATACTTTGAAACGGACTTTGACTTTACCTTTGACTATACCAAGACTTTGAAAGCAGAGTGTTTATTAGATCCATTGCTACATGGTTCTTTAATACATTAATAAGGAAGTATATATTTTATTAGACGGTAATTCTTTAATATTTTGATATTTCAATGTATTTGTTTTTCTTTGCAATCTTATTATTTTATTCCATGAATTTAAGAACAGTCTTCTGAGAAGCATCCATGGTCTTCATCAGACAGCCAGGTGGTTCAAGGCACAAAAATGGCAAGGAGTTGTGCCCCATGCATTGCTTCATTGGTTGAAGCTGGGCCACTGCGTGTCAACCTTCATGGAAGAGGGAAAGGTGCAGGTATGGGACTAACAAATTCCTTGCAGGTCAGGGATGTGGAACCTGTGCATTTTGCTTCTGTCACCTTCCACTGCCAGAACTCAGCCACAAGGCTGCACTCACTTGCAAGGGAAGCTGGGAAGTATGGTCTTCACCTGGGCAGGAATGTGCTCAGCAAGACCCTATTGTTATGGAGCCGGGCGAGGTGGCTTACACCTGTAATCCCAGCACTTTGGGAGGCTGAGGTGGGAGGGTCAGCTGAGGTCAGGAGTTTAAGACCAGCCTGGCCAACATGGGAAACCCCATCTCTACCCAAAATAGAAAAATTAGCTGGGTGTGGTGGCGGGCACCTGTAACCCCAGCTACTCAGGAGGCTAAGAAGGGAGAGTCACTTGAACCCAGGAGACGGAGGTTGCAGTAAGCCGAGATTACGCCACTGCACTCTAGCCTGGGACATAGAGAGAGACTCTGTCTCCAAACAAACAAACAAACACCCTGTTGTTATGGATGAAGGGGAGAAAGGATATTGGGGTCCAACTAGCATTGTGGCTACAGTCTCCAACAATTTTACTTCCATACCAGGACCAGTAATCCTTCAAGCCCACCCTCTTTTTCCTGTCCTTCCCCTGCCTCATGGCTTCCCGTCTCATCCAGCTCAGCCTTTGTCAGTTCCTTGTCCTCTTGCTTTGCGTGAGGGTCGAGGCCTTGCCCTCTTTCCTGCTACTTTGGATGCTCCAGGCTAAGGCTTCTTCTCCCACCATACCCTCGATCCCGTCCATCTCACCTACTCAAGCCTAGTGCTCCTGTGAGTCTCTCCTTCATTATCAATGCCCCATTTCTCTTTCAATCATTCCCGTCCACTTGTAGACAGGCTGTCACTCCCCTAGCATACGAAACCTTCTCTTGGCCTTCCACCCTTGCCACTCCACGGAAGTTCTACTGACAAGCTCACCAAAGCTCTTCTCGTGGTCCATCCAAATACCACTTCTCCCATCAGCAACACCAGACCCAGGTGAGCACCTCTTCCTCCCTGAAGCACTGGCTTTTCCTTCCAGGACACCAGGCACTCCTAGTTGCTCCTTCTCAGTTTCATCTCTAAGCACTGACAAGCCCCAGAGGTCAGACCTGGGACCTCTTCTCTGTGCACAGTGCCTTGGTGGTGATCTCATTCAGTCTCAGGCCTCGAATTCCAACCATATGTGAATGAGTTCCCATTTTATTTCTCTAGACTGGGCCTCTCTCCTGAAGTCCAGCCTAATGTATCTAGTTGCTTGTTTGACTACAAGAAACATCTCAAGCTTAACATATCCAAACTCAAAATCCTGATCTCACCCCCAGAAGCTTCTCCTCCCCTAGGCATCCCCATCATTCCAGCTGCTTAGGCCAGGAACCTCTGAGCCATCTTTACACAATTCTTTCACATCTAACAGCCCACCATCTTGGGCTTCAAAGCCATCCAGGAATGACTGCTTCTCCATAGCCACCAGGCTTGTCTATGTGGCAATGATCTCCTACCAGTTAGGGATTCTTGAAATACTCCCTAACTGGTCTCCCTGACTCCTTCTTTGTTCTCAACTTGGCAGATGGAGGGTTCCTTTCGACCATCCTTCTGTGGCTTGGCTCCCAGCTCTGAGGAAGGTGCAGATTCTCCACAGTGGCCTTCAGAGCCTTGTGGCCTGGCCCCTGTCACTTGGCTGACCCTGACCTCACTCACAATAGGCCTTCTTGCTGCTCCTCCCATTCATCAGGCACGGTACCACCTCCTGCCTGGAAGGATCTTCCCCAGATGGCCACAGGGCTCCCTGCCCCACTTCCTTCAGATCTCACATTCCCCATGAGGCTCTCCCACACACCCCACTTCACCCAGCAGACCCCGTCCTCCTTTCCTGCTTTATTTTCCCCACAGTACTGCCACCATCTGTCAGGCTGCTTTCTTACTATTTATTGTGTTTTGGTCTGTTTCCCCTCAGTAGTGTGCAGGTTCCTTGGAGGCAGGGATATTTGTCTGTTTTGTTGATTTCTGGTTCCTAGTACTTAGAATGGTACCCAAGAAACTTTTGTTGAATGTATGAATCAACTATTCTGTTCTGCAGTCTTATTTAGGTCCCGTAGGAAGGCTTCTTTGCCCTTTTTCTCTTTCCCCTCTGCACCCTGGAAACTTTCTCTGAAACATTAGGCCAAGGCTGGGAACTCATCAGCAGGGGCACGAAACAGGTGGAGACCAAGGGTACAAAAACGTGAAGGTGGAATGTGTACGTTCATCCAATAGGCATTTATTGAGCACCTTCTCTGGGCCACCCAGATGCAAAGATAAAGGGTGTCCCAGGGCCTGAGAGAAACTGACATGCAGTAGAGTGGAATGGGCAAGCCAGTGACTGCAGTGCCGTGCTTTCACAGGAGAAGTCCTGCAATGGAGGCGCCAGTCAGGTAACAGGTGCTGCCTGTCAGGGTCAGTGGGGAACACTGAGTAGTGCCGAGGTCAAGAGCACAATTTGGGCAGGTGCAGTGGCTCATGCCTGTAATCACTTTGGGACTCACTTTGGGAGTCCAAAGCAGGCGAATTGCTGTACCACAGGAGTTTAAGACCAGCCTGGGCAATATGGTGAAACACCATCTCTACTAAAAATACACAAAATTAGCCAGATGTGGTGTGTGCCTGTAGTCTCAGCTACTCAGGAGGCTAAGATGGGAGAATCTCGAACCCAGGAGGTTGAGGCTGCAGTGAGCTGTGATCATGCCACTGCATTCCAGACTGGGTGATGGGAGTGAGACCTTGTCTCAAAAAACAAAAAAAGCACAATTTGAGGCAAGTTACCTCTATTTATTTATTTATTTATTTATTTATTTATTTAGAGACGGAGTCTCTCTCTGTTGCCCAGGCTGGAATGCAGTGGTGCGATCTCGGCTTACTGCAAGTTCCGCCTCCCGGGTTCACACCATTCTCCTGCCTCAGCCTCCCGAGTAGCTGGGACTACAGGCGCCCACCACTACGCCCCGTTAATTTTTTTGTATTTTTAGTAGAGACGGGATTTCACTGTGTTAGCCAGGATGGTCTCGATCTCCTGACCTTGTGATCTGCCCGCCTCGGCCTCCCAAAGTGCTGGGATTACAGGCGTGAGCCACCATGCCCGGCCTGGGGCAAGTTACTTCTTATCTCTGAGTCTCACTCTTCATATCTGTAAAATGGGGCAACACTTGCCAACTTCATTGGGTTGTGGTGGAGACTGCTTGAGACCAGAGATGAATTTACCACAAAGCTGATGAAGCTTAAGCGTCAAGGCCCATCACTTGCTCAGACGCCTTCCAAGGCCCTAGCTATGTGCTCACAAGGTTTTGTTTTTTTTTTTTTTGAGACAGGATCTTGCTCTGTTACCCAGGTTGGAGTGCTGTGATGTGATGATAGCTCACTGTAATCTCCAACTTCTGGACTCAAGCAGACCTCTGGCCTCAGCCTCCTGAGTAACTGGAACTACAGACTCAGCCACCATGCCCAGCTAAAGGAGGTCATTTTTGTTTTAGAAACCTTAGAAATACAATCAGATATCGTGTGTGTGCGTGTGTGCGCGTGTGTGTGTGTTAAGAAGGCCTCCTAAATTGTGTAAGTTTAAGGCCTCACAAAACCCAAATCTGCCCCTGCATGGACAGATGTGAAGTGTTCAGTACAGATCCTGACATAAAGCAATCACTTAATAATGCAGTAGCATGAAAAACGGGCTTCACAGAGGAGGTGTCATTTGAGCTGGGTCTTTTTGGACAAGTAGAAGTTCCCAGATTCCAAATGGAGTACTAGGAACATAAGTACCTCCCTGATTTCGCAGGGATGTTTCAATGAGCTTCATTATAGACTGCAAGGGATGAAAGGATGTTTCTGGTAGGGTAATTCTACCATTTGTCCAGCACTTGTGATGTGCCGCTCTAAACGCTTCTCCTGTAATAATTTATTAGATCTAAGTATCAGCTCAAGGTCTCACAGCTACACAAGGCATAGTGGGGATCTGCCTCTTGTGTGTGACTTTGGAAGTTTCATCCATGGACAATGGCTCTTGCTTTTCCTCCGTGCACCCAGGATGGGTAGTTCCCTGGTGGCCCCACTTTCCCAGGGCCCTAATTCATTGTCATGCACCAGCCAGGGAGGCTGGGCTCCCTAGCCTGACCCAGCCCGACCCAACCCGACCCAACCCGACCCAACCTGACCTGAGTCCCAGGCATGGCTGATCCGCACACAGGGAAGGAGCCAGCACCGCCTGCACCCACGGAGCCACAGGGTGTTCTTTTTTTAGATAAAGGCTCTGACGTGACAGCATGGTGGCAGGATTCTTCTCTGGTCTCATTTCCCAGCTCCCATAACCACCCAGCCCCCGGAGAACCTGGCCTTGAGCAGCTCAGAGCATCAGTCTGCAACATCTGAAAATGAGAATGAAATGCCCAGGGGCTGAGCTGAGCACAGAGTGTGCAAAATGAAAGCAGCAGTGTCCCCCAGGCCTGTGGCTTCTCCCACTGCCCCTCCTAAATCTACAGGACACCCAGATCTCAGTGCTGCCAGAAAAACCTGAGTAACTGTCCAAACCTCCTTGCAAAGTGACAATTGTTTGAATAAGTCACAATTGCTTTGGGTTTTATTTAACAGATGTTGTCCATTATGCTACATATTGGGACAAACATGTTTTCCCTCATTTCCTACACCCTAACCCCACAGGCACCAAGCTGAGTGAAGCAGAAAACAAAAAGAAACTGGAAATAACCAGAACTCCTTGCATTTGGACAGCATCCTAGAATGTACCATGGACCCATTAAGCCTGTTTTGTAGATGAGACCCCACAGGGGTTCAGAGAGATTCGTGACTTCTCAAGTCCAGTGGACTGATAAGTGGCAGAGCTAAGACTGAAATTCCACTTCCAACCTGGATCCAGCTCTCTCCTGTGGAGCTGTGCACATGGAGTCAGTCCCAGGGAAGGAAGGCAGGGCCCAGGAGGTGGCACAGTCAGACAATTGCTAGGTTTCATGTGGCAATTTGCTGTGAACTGGGTCTATTGCTTAGTCCATTTTTAGACTGGAGCCGCAGGTTCCGTATGATACAACAGGCCTCTCATGGAAGACTGTGGGCCCGGAGGGGATGCCTGGGCCCCAGAAAGGGTCCCATTCAGCAGGGATCCAGAGCCTGATGTCTCACGGCTGCAGCTGTGGTATATCTGCCTCTATCTCCAAATGCCCTTTAAAACATGAATATTTTTGCTAACATTTAAAACTTAGTAGGATTTACATAAGAATGGATATTTCTGGCATCTCTTAACAATGTGAGGATTGGCTGGTACCAGGCTTGCCGTCCCTGGAGCTAAGCAGTGTTGCTCCCTCTAGAAGGAGCGTTTGCTGTCCAGGGCACTGAGCCTATGGCCATGCCTTCATCTGACCTCTGTGATGTCACCTGTCTGGCCCCTATAGGCATTGGGGCTTTTGACTGTTGCTACAGAACAGAAGTTCTTAACATTTATGAAGGTCAGGGGGTCCAAGAACTTGGATGGGTAACAAGTCATCTTTATTTTCACTGACCTCTACCTAAAACTGAGCATTTCCTTCCATTAAGAGTGTAGGCAGCAACCATGGTCATAATGGGATCTGTGACTGTCACCAGCAGAAATCACAGACAGTTTCGTATCACATGAGAGTTTTGCAGGTACCTCCAAATGCCGTCCATGCTCATCAACACTGTGACATCAGCTGCGGTTCTTTAATGCATGTGATAAAGAAGCACACGTATTAGAAGTTTGGGTTTTAAAACATTTTGAGAAGTGTTTTTCCATGCATTTGGCTCCTTTGGTAATCCTAGGTATTTTATTTTATGCCTTTATTCTAAGAAAAGGTCCATCGCTTCATGAGCCTGTCAGAGGGATCGAAGCACAGCACTGGACTCTTCAAAATACAGTTGTCAGCATCCTTGGGGAAGGAGAGGCAGTTCTACAACCTCTGGGGGAAGCGAGGCAGGAGAGGAGTTGCACTGCCCCATCCAGACCCTCCACAGCGGCTTCACACTGGACTCCAGACCCAGGGCTTGGGGCCCTCTGAAGTCTCCTAGAAAGGGGGCTTTCTAGGAAAGGGGCTCAGGATGAAGGCTGTGCTGTGGGTCTGCATTCAGAGCCTGAGTCCCCGCCTCCAGCCTCCAAGGTCATTCTCCCTTCTCCAAAGCAACCCCAGCGTGAATATGGAGGGAGAAAGTTTAGCTCCCAGCCCGAGCCACGGCGCCGGTGCCGCCTCCCTACAGCGCTCACTGACTGAAGCGCTGAGCGCTGACTCATCACGGACTCTCCTGCCCAGCCTGGTGCACGCCCACGACGTGCCCTCCTTCTTGCTTCTCCACTGTTTCCTCCCCGGCTCTTCCCGGGCTCCTGCAAACCCACGCGCGTCTCCCCATGTCCTGGCTGCCCCCTCCCAGCAACCATCCTCTTCTTTCCCTGCCAAATCCGGAAATGTGTGGTCTCGTTGCGTTTCCTCCTGAATCCTTGAAGCACCCACTCAGCCTCGCTTCGTCCTCCACCTCCCATTGCAGTTTACTGAAACTGCCCTGCTGAGGGTCAGCAGGGTTGATCTTCCCAGCAGGACAGGTGGCCCTGGGCCTCCCACCTCCCCCTCCCGCTCCCGCCCTGGTGCTCCCACAGCCCACCCGCCTCTTCCAGGATGGAGGGATGGATGGACAGACGTCCTCCCTCCCCTGGTTTCCATGACACTGCACTTTCCCACATCTCTAGGTTTGTGACAGCTCATTTCCTCCTCGCTGGCATCACCTTCTCCCAGCTTCTCACCGTGGGTGTGCCCGAGGCACTGCCCTTCGCGTTCTTTTCCTGTGT
Source organism: Colobus angolensis palliatus (assembly GCF_000951035.1). NCBI lineage: Eukaryota > Metazoa > Chordata > Mammalia > Primates > Cercopithecidae > Colobus > Colobus angolensis. The sequence goes on from NW_012113253.1 coordinate 5,222,413, forward strand.
GTGTGCCCACCACCTCCCGTGGAGGGCTTATCCTCCTGGCGGCCTCATATCACCTCCCACCACTGCTGCCTCTCCAGCCTCTGACACCCACCATCTCAGTCCCACATTGCCAGGATTTCCAGAACCTCCCCCCGTTCCCCACCCCATGAAATGTGTCTTAAATCACAGGTTTTGGATGTTGGGCCCTGGAGGTATTCAAGGGTAGGCTGGCCAGGCAACCCCAAACCTGGTGGGATTCTGCAGAGGAGATTTAAATATGCGCCCCCGCCGAGCCTGAGCTGCTGCAGATCTGTGAGAGGCAGTCTAGTGTGTGGCTAAGAGGAGAGGACTCTGCAAGCTCATTGCCCACGTTCAAATCCTGCCTCTGCCACCTGCTGCTGTGTGACCTTAGGCAAGTTCATTGATTTGTTTGTCCATTTATCTAGCAAATGTTAATTGAGCCCCTACTCTGTGCCAGACTCTGCCCTACACTGAAAATACAAATGGAAAAACCAAGCGGCTTGGGGAGTTTAATTAGTTATGGCATTACCCAAACAAATGTTAAATTGTGACTATGAAAGCGATGAGAGGTAGAAGATGCTGTGAGAGCCCATCATGAGACAGTCTTATGAGGGAGGTCAGGGACAGGTTTCTTGAGGACATGGCCTTTAAGCTCAGATCTGAAGAATGGGAGCAGTCACCATGTGTGACAGGCTGAATCAGGTCCCTCAAAGATGTCTGCATCCTAATCCCCAGAATCTATGAATGTGCTACCTTGCATGGCAAAGAAGATGTGATGAAGTTAAAGATCTTGAGATGGGAGATTATCTTGGATTATCTGGGTGGGCTCAAGGTACCACAAGGGTCCTTATGAGAAGGAGTTAGAAGGGTCAGAGTAGAAAGAGATGGAAGCTGAGGCCGGAGTGGTGTCATTGCTGGAAGGGGGCCATAAGCCAAGGAAGCCACTAGAAGCTGGAAAAGGCAAAGAAATGGATTCTCCCCTAGAACTTCCAGACACAACACAGCCCTGCTGACCCAGTTTGGACTTTTGTCCTTCTGAACAGTAAGATATAAATTTGTGTTGCTTTAAGCCACTGAGTTTGCAGTAACTTATTACAGCAGCGATAGGGAATTAGCACACTGGGAGAAAAATGGAGAAGCATGTGAGGCAGGTGACAAGGCCGGGGTGAGAGATGGGCATTGGAGATCTCGTGTGTGTGTGTATGTGTGTGTGTGTGTGTGTGTGTGTGTGTGTGAAGAGGGGAATGATGAGGCTGGACAGGTGGGCACAGGCCAGACCATGGGGAGCAACTTTATTTCTAATTTATGAACAGTGGTAAATCTGTTGCCAGAATGCCAGGGGTTCAGTCTAGGTTCTGCAGCTTGCCACACAGAAAGCCAATCACTGAGACAACGAGTAGTTCCAGGGAAGAAGGCTTTAATCGGGTGTTGTAGCTGAGCAGACAGGAGATCACCCTCAAACCCATCTCCCTGACCAAATAAAATTAGGGGTTTATATAGCAGGGAAGATATGTAACTATGTGTGGGGAAACAGGAATTAGGGAGGAGTAAGGAAGAAGACTTGGTCAACAGGAAGCAGGTGGTGGGTTAGGCAATCATGAAGGATGAGGGGTCTGGCATATCATTGTCCAGATGTGGTGATCTGGTGAATTTCAGCTCTTTGGTACTGTCTGGGAGGCCTGATGGTTGGTTTCCTGAGAAAAGAACTCAGATAAGACAAATGTAACTTTCTCAAGTGTCAAGACTGGATCAATTTCTATATCTATTCAAAGAAACTAGAAAAATTAGTTCTGTGAGACAATTGGGCCCATTTCAAAACTATCAACAAGTTTCAAGCAGCTATTTGTTTACATTATTAATCTCTTTAAGCCTCAGATTCCTCACTGATAAAATGATGACTTTGTAGGGTTGTTGGGAAGATTAAATGGAATGATGTAATGACTGTAGCTCTTAGTTAGTGCTCATTTAGTACCATTATTATGATCCAGTGGCTTTCCAGCTGGGCTCCACACAGCCCTAGAAATTCTGAGTCTCTGCACTGCTATGAAGTGGAGGGAGACAGGGAACAGTGGGGCAGTTCTCTCCTCAATCAGAGCAGCTGAGTCTTGTTAGCACACTGGACTGGACATTTGCTTAAGATCATGTTTGTTTGTCTGTTTTCAAGACAAGGTCTTGCTCTGTCACAAGGCTGGAGTGCAGTTGCATGGGCATAGCTCAATGCAGCCTTGAACTCCTGGGCTCAAGCAATCCTCCTGCCTCAGCCTCCCTAATAGCTATGACTGCCAGTGCATGCTATCACGACTGGCTAATTTGATTTTTTTAGAGGTGTGGTCTCACTGTGTTTCCAGGGCTGGTTACGAACCCCTGGGCTCAAGCAATCCTCCTGCCTTGGCCTCACAAAACACTGAGATTACAGGATTGAGCCCCTATGCCTGGCCTTTAAGATCATGTTTGAATAAAATCTCTTGCCTGCCCCTGCTTTTTCCTGTAAGGAAACCCTGGCCTAGAGGTGATGCCATGACATTGGAACCAGCCTGGAGAACTCAGGCTCCAAACCAACAGTGCCTCCCTCCTTTGTGGCCCAGTGGCCTGGGCCTGGGGTCAGAGTGGGGGCTTCATGGCATGGAGTCCATTTTCCTTCTTGTCACTCTGTATGATTTGTGTGATCTTTTTCCTTGCATTTCTGTTTCATGTTAATCTCCCTTGTGGGATACTCTAAGGTCCACAGGGGCAGGAATCACATATGATTTGTTATCCACAGTGTCTCCAGGGCCTGCCACTGTGGCTGGTACATGATAATGACAGGAAACACTTGGAAGATGCTCACTGTGTCCTGGGCTCTGTTCCACGTCCTGCACACACATTCACACATGTGTGCAGAATTAAAGGCTTCACGTCACTTCTGCATCTGGATGAGTTTCTTCACCTCTTTGAACCACAGTGTCCTCATCTGTAAAATGGGGAATAGCAACACCTCCAGTGGTGATGGTGAGGGTGAAACAACATGATGACGTCTGCAAGCCTCCTGGCTGGGGATCTGGTCACAGCAGGCATTCAGGAAAGGATAGCTATTATCATTACTTCATTGCACTGGCTGCCAGATTGCTCTGATTCCAGTGCCCAGTCTTGATAGGGTCACTGCGGTAATCCCTGGACTGGGATGAATTCCTTCCCTCCATCAGCCAAGTCGCTTCCTGTGAGCTTTCTTTCTTTCACTCACTCCTCCTTCTCCTCTTTCTCCCTTGGGCCTGGACCAGCCCCTCTGCCCCTCTGGCCTCCAGCTGCCTTCATTCTAATCAACCATGCAGGCCACTGCCTGTGCTTCCACCTGCACCCACTTCCATTGCCTCCTTCCCTCCCAGGGCCCCAGGGAAGCTCCTACAGCCTCTATCATCAAATGTGATCCTTGGGCTCATACTGAGGGGATCTTGAGCACTAGTGTAAATCGCTCCCTGCTCAACTACTCCCAGGCTACCACTGACACCCCCAGCACCTGGCCCAAAGTTTAAAAAATAAGCATTTATCACTTTTACAAAAAACAAAAAAGCTTTTAGTTGCGGTAGATGTTGTTGTTAAAGTACAAAATTAACAACACAAGCTATAGAAGCGAAGAAAAAGAAAAGATAAACTCCACGGTGTCTAGGGCAAACTAGAAAACCTTTCAAAAAGAATAATGCTATAATTTTTGGTTCCTGAAAAAAATTCATCATAGAAATAGCCAAGAAGATGTTCTAAAACCAATGCCATAGTAACTAGAAGTTTCCACAATTATTCAAAAGAGTAAAATTATTTTCTAGGCCCTAGAAAATATATATATCACATTGATTACATAAGGGCCTACAGTGAACTTTTAAGTATATGTATTACATATTAAAACACACTTTTATAACATACCAAAGCATAGGCAATACTACAAGGTTGGTTACAATCAACGATACACATCCAGGCTGGGCGTGGTGGCTCATGCCTGTAACCCTAGCACTTTGGGAGCAGGTGGGTGGATTGCTAGAGTCCAGGAGTTCAAGATCAGCCTGGGGAGCATGGCAAAACCCCATCTCCACAAAAAATACAGAAATTAGCCGGGTGTGGCATGTACTTGTAGTCCCAGCTACCGGGGAGGCCGAGACAGAAGAATCACTTGACTCCAGGAGGTTGAGGCTGCAGTGAGCTGTAATGGCACTGCTGCATTCCAGCCTGGGTGAGAGAGAGACCCTGTTTCAAACAACAACAAATAAAACACATGTAATTGACGATTGTTTTGTTCTTTTTCCACTTTAGAAGTGGCGTAATGCTTGATGTAATACCTCCCTTTTCTGTGAGCAAGCGGGGATGTATGAAGTCACTCCTTGGAGCTCAGTGCTGAGCTAATCGAGGAGGACGAGTGTGATTTAAATGTCTTGGTGCTGATGCTAACGATGCCCTTCTTTTAACTGAAAATTGTTTTATTAGGTTGGTGCAAAAGTAATTGTGGGTGTTGCCATTATTTTCAACAGCAAATACCGCAATTACTTTTGCACCAACCTAATAAATATCTGGAAGGGCTGGCCTAGCATTCTCCTTCCTCCATACCTGTGTACATGCAGAGCTCAGGGGCCAGGTTAACACGGGTTCTAGGAAGGCTTCTGCAGGCTTTGAAGACAGCCCTCCCACCGTTCCCTCCCTGTGGACCACCGGGCACTGTTACTGACAGCCATCAGAGCTCAGAACCATGCTGCTGCTGCTGCTGCTTGGCTCTTTTCATCTGGGCCAGTGGAAGGTAAGGGAGAGATGGCAATTGAGGTGCAAAAGCTCATCAAACATGCTCTGTGGAGGCACAGAATTAAAGTATGTCCAGAGTAGAAAGGATTTTTGCTATGAGCTGCTCCAACCTCTAAGAGCCGCCGCCACCACCACCACTGACAAGACAGAGCACACGCTCTATGCCTGGAATTATGACAGAGATGGTTTAATTTCATGTAATTGTGAGAACTGTGTGAGGTAAGTAAAATCATCCCCATTTTACAGATGAGAAGGCAGAGGCTCAGTGAGCCTAAGAACTTACTAATTATATTAGTTTGCTAGGCTGCCATAAGGAAGTGCCACAGACTGGGTGGCTTAGAACATCAGAAATGTTCTGGAAGCTGGAAGTCCAAGATTGAGACGCCAGCAGGGTTGGTGCTTGGGGTCATGAGACAGTATCTGTCCCATGCTTCTCCCCTAGCTTCTTGCAGTTTGCTGCAAGTTTAGCCTGTTTTAGCATGTAGACGCGTCACCCCATCCTCCCCTCGTCTTCATATGGTGTTCTCCTGGAGTGTGTCTCCACGTGCACATTTCCCCTTTCTATAAGGACACCAGTCATGTTGGATTAGGGGCCATTTGCACCTTTAGTCTTTTCTCCTTTTTTTTTTTTTTTTTTTTTTTTTTTTGAGGCTGGGTCTTGCTCTGTCGCTAGGCTGGAGTACAGTGGCGTGATCTCAGCACACTGCAACCTCTGCCTCCTGGGTTCAAGCGATTCTTCTGCCTCAGCCTCTGTAGTAGCTGGGACTACAGGCACACATCACCACACCCAGCTAATTTTTGTATTTTTAGTAGAGACGGGGTTTCACCGTGTTGGACCAGGATGATCTTGATCTCTTGACCTCGTGATCCTCCTGCCTTGGCCTCCCAAAGTGCTGGGATCACAGGCATGAGCCACCACACCCAGCCTACTTTTTTAAATTCAGAAAGCACTGTTGCTACTTGTCTAAATTAGGTTTTGTCTTGGTTCCCTTCCAGGAGGTGGTCAGCTCTGACCTGGAGTGTGTTTACCCTGACCGTGTGACACTGGGATCTAGTTCATCCTCTCTTAGGGTCTTGAGGACGCCACATGTGGGTGAGGCAGTCATTGAGCAAGGCAGACCCTGCCGAGGGTCTTGTGGTGGGCATGGCCGTGTGCCACTCAGATCCCCCTTCAAGCCAGGCCTGGATGCAGCAGCTGTGGAGAGTGCCTCACCTGCAGGTGCCTCACCACACCCCAGACCAGGCCAACATTCACAGACTGATTGAAGCTGGTGTATAAAGGCCTGGGGTTTCAGCCTATGTGGGACAATTCTGAGGGGCCATCTTAGCCCTAGAGGTCACTGTGGAGTTGGTTGAGGTTGTCCTTGGGCCTAAATCTCAGCTCGACTTCTCAGTCCCCCCCTGCCTCCTTCTCTTCCCTTCCTCAGGCGTTGCTGTAAGGAGCACTTGCTCCTAAGCCTCCTGCACATGGAATTCCACCGTGGAATCTGCTTCCCAGGAACTCACCCTGGGACCAGCCCCTCTGAGACTCAAGTCAACATTTGGTCCAGGGCTGCAAAGAGGAGGTGCTAAGAGGCAAAAGGCTACTTCCGCCCAGAGAACAGGCCCCACGTGCCAGCTTCCCCAAGGCCTGGCCTTGCTCTGCTTGGAGGCCTGTCCTGACTCCCTCTGCTCATCGCCACCTGAAATTACCTAACCAACACCTTTCTTCCTCCCACCCTTTCACAAATACTTACTGAGCATCTGCTAGGTGCTAGGTACTGTTCTGCACAATGGCAATACAGCCGTGAAAGAAAGAAAACAGAAACATTCCTGTTCTCATGAAGCTTCCATTCTAGCAGGGGAGCAGACAAATATCAAATAAATAAGCAAAATAATGTCACTTGGTGATAGTACTGTGGAGAGGAAAAAGCAGAGTTAGGGAGCAGGGTAGAGGAGACCCAATGAACAGGAAAGGGCTCACAGAAAACGTGACTTTTGAGAAAAACCTGAAGGAGGTGAGGGACTGGGTCATGAAGCTATTTTGGGGAAAAGCCTTCAAATAGCAGGACCAGCAAATGCAAAGACCCTGAGGCCAGAGCTTGCTGCGTGTGTTCAAGGAAGAGCAAGGCTGCTCCAGTTGCAGCCGAGGGAATGAGCAGTAAGAAGTGACCTCAGGGACCGTGGGAGGGATCATGGGACTGCAGGTTGTGCAGGCCTCCTAGGCCTCTGTAGGGACTTTGGCTTCGACTCAGAATGCGACGAGTCACCAGAGGGCTCTGAGCACAGGAGAAATGAACATTTTAAAAAATCACTATAGGCTGGGAGTGGAGGCTCATGCCTATAATCCCAGCACTTTGGGAGACGGAGGTGGGAGGATCACTTAAGTCCAGGAGTTCAAGACCAGCCTGGGCAATGTGGTGAAACCCTGTCTCTACCAAAACACAGACACACACACACACAAATTAGCTGGGCATGGTGGTGCACGTCTGTGGTCCCAGCTACTCAAGAGGCTAAGGTGGGAGGATGGCTTGAGCCCAGGGGGCAGAGGCTGCAGTGAGCCAAGATCACACCACTGCACTCCAGCCTAGGTGACACAGTGAGATCCTGTCTTAATAATAATAATAATAATAATAAAGAATCACTATGGCTGCTATGTGGAGAACGACCAAGGGGGTAAGGGCAGGAGCGGGAGGCCCCTTAGACTGTTCCAATGAGTCCCGGTGGGAGGTAGTCGTGGCTTGGGTGAGGGCTGGGGTCAGATTCTGGGGATATTTTGAAGGTGAAGCTAATGGGATTTGCTGTTGATCCTTCCAGGGGAGACAGCTGTGTAGCTGGCAGTGTTGGGCAGGTGCGTGCAGCCGGCAGCATTTCTCAATGAGGCAAACACCGTGCGGTGGCCTTGGAGCCACACACACCTGGAGCCACACACACCTGGGTCTGGATCTCAACTCCACGCATCCTAGTTGCTCATCTCTGGCAGGCTACACCTAACTCTCCCAGCCTCCATTTCTTGTAAAGTGGGGATAACAATTTTTATGTCCTGGGATTACTGTGAAAATTAAGTGAGATAATGTAAAAGAAGGTCTGGCACAAAGTTAATTATGATTAGTTTAAATAATGTGGTTTCCTGTGAGTCCTGGATATAGAGCAGAGATCAGTGGGAGGAGGGGTGAATGAGCAAAGTGTCCCTGCAGGGGAGGCTGGGACCCTGCAGAAGGCACTTGCCAGAGCTGGGGGCAGTCAAGCCGACCCAGGAGTGCAGTGGTGGGGAGACAGTGAGAGTCCAGGGCCCACACTTGCCTTCCCAAGTGAGGATGGGGAATTCCAAAGCCCAGGAAGACTGGAGTGGGGCGACCTTTAGAGAAAAGACAGTCAGAAGGGAATTCCTTGGATAAAGGCGGAGCTGTGGAAAATGGGAACTCCACCAAAATCTGGAGAGGATGAGGTCATCCCAGCTGAAGCCAATCAAAACTCTCCCTGGAGCAGGCAAAAAAAATAAATAAATAAATAGAAGGGTTTTACTAGGCCAGAAACTGGAGATTTCTAGCAGCTGCCAAGAAAGGAAGCAAGCCCTGGGCCCAGAGCCCATAAACCCTGGGAGGCCCCACCCTGGCTAGAAAAAGAGACTGGGGGGTGCTGGGGCACAGCCCAGAAGCCACAACGGGAGGGGAAGCCGTCTGAGTTGCCTGGGGGTAGTGATGGGGGCGCTCCTGGAAAAGCCATTAGATCCTCGTCAGAGGCGGCCAGCAGAGCTCTGTGTCCCACCGCTCTGTAGGCTTTTTTCCTTAAGAAAGACAAGAAGCAAGATGAGTATTCCTTCAATCAGAGCCGTTCTACTCATTTATACTTACGATGCTTTCCCGATAAACCAGGGCCTCGCCAGAAGTTCAAACTGAGGGTCTGCCCTTCTTACCTAATTAGAGAGAGCGCTGGGATTGAATAAATGTGGGTTCAAATCCCACTTGATTGTGGGCAGGAGGCTTGACCCCAGAGTGCTATGACATGGAGATCGCACTCACTTGCATGTGTTTGGGGGTGGCTGGCTTCTCCCCTCCACCCCCAGGGTGTTAGAGAATTGAAGGAGACATAACGACCGTGAGAGTGGACACTTGGCCACACAGACCGTTCTTTCCCATGTCAGGAAAGTCAGGCACTGGCTGCCAGGGGTAGGAGTGGAGGGTCTGGAACAGTGCCCCTGGTCCCAGGGCAGGGGTGTGACCCTTCTTCAGTGTCCTGCAGCTCAGACTCCATCCTCCTGTGGCTCCACCATCTGTTCCCACTTCTCCAAGGCCCCGAAGAAATGGCATAGAGCCCTCAGGATGGGAGGCATCCTCTTCCCAGACTGCCAGACCCCATGTGGTCCAGGGTGCTGACGTCGGCCAGAAGCGGCGGAGCTTTTCTGGTAACTTCTTCCTAGAAGCATCCACCTCCGGGAAGGACAACAACAGGACCAGAGCCAAGTCCAGCAGCTGCTCCACGCCTGCCTGGCCTGGGAGGTTTCCTGTGTGTCCACTCAGCCTATCCAGATCCAGGGCAGTCAGGGCAGGCGATGGCTGGCTTGCCACTCCCCTCCCCTCCTTGTCACCACCCTCTCCTGGAAACCAAACCACTTTAACCGCTGACCCCCGGCACCACTGATGCCCTGAGCCTGTTCTCTAGGCAAGAAGGGAATGGGAGTGCCTCCCCTCCCCGCTCCCCTCACCTGCTCTAACAGTGCTTCCTCCATGTATCAGAGGCTTCTAAGCCATCTGAGTCTTGTTTCTAAGTAATTTAGCTGAGGACAAAAGCTCCCTCCCCTGGTCCCTTCTCAGAGTTTTTGAGGCCAAGGTGTCATAGAATTTTGAGCAGACACAGGGATCTCCCAACCCAGCCTAGTGCCTCTTAATGAGTGGTTTTTGGGGGTCAGGAATTGTGCTCAGTGCTTCCCAGGCATTATTTAATTCTGACAACTGCATGGGGAGACAGTATTATCTAGCTTCATTTTCCAGATGTGATATGGACATAAACAACTCGCCTAAAGTCACACAGCTACTAGGTGCAGAGCCTGTGAAGTCGGGTCCTGTGACTTCAGAACCCACCTCTTGGTCACCATGTTCCACTTCTCAAAGTATATTCCGTGGGCCATTCATTCCTCAAGGTCTGTAGCAATGACACAGACCTGTGGTCAAGCATGCTTGGGAAGAACTCTGTCTTCATTCCCACCCTTGAAGAGTCTTGGAGCATACTGACAGATTAAAGAGTCTGTGAAGTCCTGGAGTGAGTCGATGTTTAATTTTCTTTAACCCGGTGTTTCCTAAATTGTGTTTCCCAAACTTACTTTCACTTGGAACCCCTGCCCCCACCCCGTCATTTTTTAATAGTATACTGTGAATATCCCAGAATGTGCTTTGGGAAACACCACACAAGATCGCATTGCTGTCTTGTTCAGCTGGTGTCTGATATATATTAGAACTCGATAAACATCGGTTCCATAAAACTAACAACATCATCTGCATTTTAGGTGATCCTAACCCATTCTCCAGCGTTCCTTTTCTTAAGGATTTCCTTAGTGGTGGAAGATACCCCAGATCCTGCAGATAATCCAATCCTGATGTCACCTCCCCACTGGGGTGAGTCTTCTTTTCTGTGCAGATCACACGGGAAGAAAATTCCATCTAAACAGTTCCTCAGGGCACCCCTATTTCAGCCTCCCAGAGGTTTCTATTCCAAGGACAAAGGGAAGTTTCCAAGACAATTCCGTTCAGTATGGCAGCAGGAATGTGGGTGTGGAAGAGGGCGTGAAAACCTCTGTACCTGTTCACCTTCTCCCAACCCGCCAAGCCTTCCAAGCAGGACAATGCAGACCCCTGAGCATCCCTCACCTCTGCCAGCACTCACCCCCACTTTTACCTTTCTTAGAGCCCTGCCCTATCACCCCCTCACTGTCCTCCTTTGATTTTATATAGCCCGTCTAGCAGCCCCTCTTACTCCCGACCTCCCAGTGTGACTTGAACTCCACGCTAGATTGGATTCAGAGCTCCTCCATCCTGGCCTCCACTTCAGGGTCGTCATGGGGACTGTGAGCACAGAGCAGAGCCAGACCCAGCTCTGGAGACTCAAGTTCCACTGCTGTGAAGTGGGGCTCAGCCCTCCTGTGCTTTCAAATGCAGCTAGGGTTGAGAACCGCTGATGCTCCCCAGCACCCACTGCCCTGGTTCCCAGCTGTGCAGTCTCCAGCAGGCTTCTCCTCCCCGCTCCTGGCCCCTGAGCACCACTGGAGAGGTCCTCGCACCTCACAGGACCAGCACCACTGTGAATCCTGTCTCCCCTCTCAGCACCACCGTGGCTGCCAGCCCGTGTACCACACTTGGTCTCATCACCTCTGCCACTCACTGCTCTGGGCCGTCCTCTCTCTCCCTGCACTCCCTTCTCACCTGAGCCTAACGCTTAGCACCTAGTCTCCTACTTCTTGAAAAAAAAAATCAAGGCCATTGGGATCACATGATCTCCATCAAATTCCTGCTCCCTGCTGATTCTCCTCCCCCGACCCTCCTCCAACCCCCACTGCTTTCCTGTTAATTTTAGAAGCAGGCCAAAATCCAGGCCAAATACCCCCAGCCGATAGAGTCAGCCTGCCAGGTTCAAATCCCATTTCTCTCACTTTCTGGATATGTGATCTTGGGCAGATCTCTCTGGTTTTTTGGTTTTTGTTTTTTTGAGACAGAATTTTGCCCTTGTCACCCAGGCTGGAGTGCAATGGTGAGATCTTGGCTCACTGCAACCTCTGCCTCCTGGGTTCAAGAGATTCTCCTGCCTCAGCCTCCCAAGTAGCTGGGATAACAGGCACCTGCCACCACGCCCAGCTAATTTTTGTATTTTTAGTAGAGATGGGGTTTCACCATGTTGGCCAGGCTGGTCTAGA
>NW_012113253.1:5234753-5246207 GCF_000951035.1 Colobus angolensis palliatus
AAAAAAAAAAAAAAAAAAACCATAGTCACAGTCCCTCCTATCCTCACAACCTCTTGAATCTACAATACTAATTTCTTATCCCTTCTCCTCCAAACTTCTCAAAAGTGTCCTTTATCTGAGAGCTCCTTTCTTTATCTCCCTGTCTCTCCTCAGTTCGCTGTGATCTGACTTCCGGCCTTACCATAGTTCAGCCTTGTCAGGGTTGCCAAGGTCCTTGCCAAGATCAAGAAGTGGACGTGGGCCCTTCTCTGTTCCGGGCTTTCTGCCTGCTGCCTTTGTTGCAAAGATCTTTTCCTCCTTTTTGTAATGGCGATGGCTTGGCTTTAGTGCCTCTGCATCATTTGCCTGGCTCTCCTTATGCTCCCCCACCTTTCCTTCTCTGTCTCCTGACAGGGCTTCCCCAGGACTGCCACTGCTTCCCTGAGGTTGTCCTTAGCTCATGGGTCTCCGCTGCCCTCACTCCTTTTCAGGTGGTCTTAGCAGGTCTCATGTCCACTCGAGGATTGATACTTGTTATGGACTGAACTACGCCCCTCCCAAATTCATATGTTGAAGCCCTAACCTCCAATATGATTGTATTTGGAGACAGGGCTTTAAGGAGGTAATTAAGGTTAAATGAGGTCACACGATAGGGCCCTAATCCAGTAAATCTGGTGTTCTTATAAGAAGACAAAGAGACACCAGAGATCTGTCTCTCGGTGTGCACGCAGAGAGATGGTCATGTGAGGACACAGAGAGAATGAGGCTGTCTGCCAGCCAGGAAGAGAGGTCTCACCAGAACCAAACTTGATGGCATTTTGATCTTGGACTTCTAGTCTATGGAACTGTGAGAAAATAAATTTCTGTTGTTTAAGCCACTCAGTGTGTGGTATCCTGTTATGGCAGCTCATGCTCACGAATACAGTACCTAAGTATATCAGTTAGCTTTTGCTGTATTATAAAAACCATTCCAAAATTGAGAGACTGAAAATAACAACAATTCAGTCAGCCACCATGGCTCATCATCTGTAATCCCAACACCAAGAGACTGAGGCAGGAGAATCACTTGATCCCAGGAGTTCAAGACCAGCCTAGGCATCATGGAGAGACCCCATCTCTACAAAAAATGGAAAAATTATCTGGGTATGGTGGTGCACACTTGTAGTCCCAGCTACTCAAGAGGCTGAGGTAGGAGGACCACTCAAGCCTGGGAGGTCAAGGCTGCAGTGAGCCATGATTATGCCACTGTACTTCAGTCTGGACAACAGAGCAAGACCCCATCTCAAAAAAAAAAAGAAAAGAAAAAGAAAGAAAGGAAGGGGAAGACAGAAAGAAAAGAAAAGAAAGAGACAGAAAGAAAGAAAAAGAAAGAAAGGAAGGAAGGAAGGAAAGAAAGAAAGAAAGAAAGAAAGAAAGAAAGAAAGAAAGAAAGAAAGAAAGAAAGAAAGAAAAAATAACAACCATTTATTTATTTAATTTTTTTTTAAGAGATGAAGTCTCACTTTGTCACCAAGGCTGGATTGAAGTTGCAGGATCACTACCACCTTGAATTCCTGAGCTTGAGCTATCCTCCCACCTCTGCCTCCCCAAGCAGCTGAGACAACAGGCATGTGCCATCATGCTAGCTAATTTTTAAATTTTTGTGTAGAGATAAGGTCTTGCCATTTTGTTCAGACTGGTCTTGAATGTCTAGGCTCAAGCAATTCTCTCATCTTGGCCTCCCAAAGTGTTGGGATTACAGGTGTGAGCCACTGTGCCTGATCCAACCATTTATTTAGCTCACCTTTGTGCAGATTAGCAATTTGGGCTCGGCTCAGCTGGGTAGTTCTTCTGGTCTTGGCCAGGCTTACTCATGTGTCTGTGGTCAGCTGCTAGGTTGTCTGGACACTGACACTGGTTGGTCATAGGGGCCTCAGCTGGGATGGCTCACTTCTGCTCCCTATAGTCTCTCATTCTTCCAAGGGCAGGCTGGGGCTTGTTTTCATGGCTGGGGAAGAAGGTTCCAAAACATCAAGCAGAATGGGGATTTAAAAAGAAAAGCCTCAAACTAAAGGCAGAGATCTAGTCCTTTCCATTCACATCTGGGATTCTGGTCGTTGGCTTATCAATATTAAGACACCTTGGACAATGAACTAGGAATATATAATAATAATTAAATAAGTAAACTCTGAGAAGGCACCTACTGTTTTAAGGTATAGTGGACAGGACTTGATGGGTATAGAAGGAAGAATAAGGGAAATAGGCCTCCTTCTGGGCATCTGGTTTGGTAGACTGGCTGGAGAGTGGAAATAATTTGCTAAGCAAATTATTTGCTCCAGCCTGGGCTCCCCAAGCTTGACCAAATATGGATACCATTCCAAGTCACTTCCCCAGACATACGGTCTTATATACTTGATATTGTTCAAGGAAATTTGCACACACAGAACACTGAGGTGCTTAAGAGGACGCCACTAGAGCCAAACTTCCTGAATTTGAATTCTGATTCAGCCACTAACACAGAGAAAATTACTTCTCTGTATCTCAGGGTTGCTCACCCATAAAAGAGGAATAATAATGGCCCTTACTCCAGTGGGTTGTTGTGAAGATTAAATGAAATAATACATGAGAGTCACATAGAAGTGCTTGGCTCAGAAAGTACCCTATAAATATCTGCTATTATCATTATTGTCTCATTTAATTCTCACAACCCACCCATGAGGCAGGCACTTCTGTCTCCATTTTCCAGGTAAGGAAACTGAGGCTTGGAAGGGTTAAACAATTACTATGCATGGCTAGTAGGTAGATAAGCTGGGTTTTGGACCCTGGCAATCATAACTCCGGAACCTATCATCTTACCTGACACTTCCTCAATATTCCCCCATTTGCCATTCTCCAAAAGGAAGAGAGCACAGTTGGGGTTGAAGAGAATGAGTCTGGTTTGAGGAGTAGATTTGAACTTGCCTCTAGGACATCCAAGTAGAGACTTCCGGGCAGCAGTTGCACTTGTTGTTGGAATAGAGAAATCAAGACATTGTACTCACAGTATAGGCAGGGAGTCCTCAGCAGACAGAGCGAGATTGAAGCTATGGATGGATAAGATCACTCAGGGTGGCCAGGAGAGGTGGCTCATGCCTATAATCTCAGTACTTTGGGAGGCCAAGGTGGGCAGATTGCTTAAGGTCAGGAGTCAGAGACCAGCCTGACCAACATGGAGAAACCCTGTCTCTACTAAAAATACAAAATTAGTTGGGTGTGGTGGCGCATGCCTGTAATCCCAGCTACTCGGGAGGCTGAGACAGGAGAATTGCTTGAACCTGGGAGGCAGAGGTTGCAGTGAGCCGAGATCACGCCACTGCACTCCAGCCTGGGTGACAGACGAGACTCCATCTCAAAAAAAAGATCACTCAGGGAGATGGTGTAGCATGAGAGCAGGGGACAGCCCAGGGAACTTTTAAGGAGTGGACAGTGGAAGGAGAAAGGAGGAAAAGGATCCCATGAAGGAGTCTGAGGAGGCTGAGCAGCCCAGGGAAGGGAAAGGCACGTTTTGCAGGGAGGGTGACCACACGTCTGAGTGTGCCTGGGAGAGTCTTGGCTTCTGACAGTGAGCCTGGCATAATTATTCATTAGTGCCCCCTTTCACTTTAAGCAGTGACCCAGTTTGGGAGATTAATTGTATATTCACCCTACTTAGAGGGTCAAGGAGGGGAAACCTTCAGGGAGGAGGAAATATAAGCATAAAATCCCACTGAGAAAACAAGCAGGGTAAGAATGGAAACTGGTCCATTAGAATTAGATTTGGCAAACTGATGACCTTGAAGAGAGAAGTTTCTGCAGAAAAAGGTGGAAAACAGATTGGATCAAGCTGAAGTCTGACAAGAGGTAAGTAGAGATAACAAATGTGCATAAATCTTTTCAGAAGCCAGGCTGGGAGAAAAGAGGCAAGTGGACAGCTGCAGGGAAAGAAAGCCACTTCCCAGCTGCCACCCAGTGTGGAAGGGATTTTTGAGCATGTCCAGACCTGACAGGGAGGAAGCCACTGGATAGAGAAATTGACAGGCATTAAGCGGGGAATACTGACTGCTGAAAGTCCCTGGAGAGCCAGAAAGTATAGCCCAATTAGATGCAGAAGAGCTTTGAAGAAATAAAGTTGGAAATTTAAGACATGTTGGGAAAAATCATCCCAAGAAGGTCAGTTTCTGGTCATGGAGGTGGCATCATCTTACGAATAGTTCCACCCAGGCTGCGATAGAACTCAGTCAGCAATGCCTGGTCTTTCTCGTTTACCCCAGTGTGACTCCTTACCCCTGAAAAATGCATGATTTCTATGTATGCGTGATTTCCACACACTTGTAGGAGGTTCACAACTCCCTGAAGTCCAGAGAGCAGTCAAGCACTGTGAGGAAACCCTGCCCTTTGGAGCACTTTTCTGCTCCTTGAGTGTCCCCACCCCAAAATCCATTCTCTCCAGCTCCTCAAGCTGATCAGGAACCCTTACAGTAGCCATTAAGGTGGCCCTGTCTTCGTTAAAAATTTTTTTTTAAATCTTATTTTTTTTAAGCCATCTCCTACCAAAAAGACCTTTCCTCATTTTAAAAGACTTTCATAACTTGCTACAAATTCCACATTTGCAGATTACATTTTACCAATTGCATTCAAAATCAGCTTCTTCCAGATCCTTCAGGGGAGAGTTGAATACAATTAATTTGGTTTCTTAGTCCCGTTAGTGTGGTTTCTCCAAGGCTTTTCCTGGGGTGGGGTGGGATCCTGTTGGGGGTTTCCAGGAACCCCACAAGCTTCTGCTTGGGGTCTGGGCTCCCCAGGCTTGACCAGAATTGGACTCCCTTTCAAACAGGGCCTTACAACACTTGGGGGGCCCAGCTTCTGCTTGATGAGGGCCTGTTTTTAGGATGCTCCTTTCACCTCCCAGCTGTGTAGAGATTACCTGGTAAGAATTCTTTTCACTTCTTTTTTTTATTTTTTTTTTGAGACAGAGTCTTGCTCTGTCGCCAAGGCTGGAGTGCAGTGGCACAATCTCAGCTCATTGCAACCTCCGCCTGCCTAGTTTGAGCGATTCTTCCACTTCAGCCTCCTGAATTGCTGAAACTACAGGTGCCTGCCACCACGCCTGGCTAATTTTTGTGTTTTTATTAGAGATGAGATTTTGCCATGTTGGCCAGTCTGGTCTCGAACTCCTGGGCTCAAGTGATCCACCCACCTCAGCCTCCCAAAGTGCTGGGATTACAGGTGTGAGCCGCTACATCCAGCCTGTCTTCACTTCTTACACTTTATCACTTAATGCATATTAATGAGGTAGAACATGGCCTTCATTCATTTATTCAACAAACGTTTGTCAAGCCCAGGTACAGGGCCGGATACTGGAAAGGGAGAGGGGCTGATGCCTGCTCCCTGAGCTCAAGGTGTCTCTCAGAGGCAAAGTCCATCAGCAAAACAGATGGCGAAAAAAACCCCTCACCTAAATAATTCTGAGGAGTTGATGACATGTAGAAGCATATAATCTGAATCTCCACGGAATTGTGGATTAAGATAGTGAAAAGCCTTTACAGCCTCCAAACACTAGCTTCATTTCTGTAGCAATGGAGGCCTGTGTGAAGGCAGTGTGAGCAGAGGAATGGGGGTCTTCTGAGGCCTGTTCCACAGACGAGGAATCACAGAGACAGAGGCTGAGAGCCACCTTGAAGGCCAGCTCAGACTCTCTGCCTTCCAAACTGGAGGATGAAGAATCCACGAGGAGATAGGAGAGTACAGGGAGAGAAAAAATAGCCTGGAGAAGAGTTGGAGAAACGGGGAAATAGTAGATGGAGCGACGTGGGTGGAATAGGCACCAGGCAGAGATGGAACAGAATCTCTGAATGAATGAAGACAGCCAGAGTGCTGCTGACAAGATGAGAGAGAGTTCCCAGCTCTCATAATGCTCAGTGCATGGGTGCCATGGCCCACAGGCAGATGCGAGGCCCTTGCCTGAAGGGCAGCCCCTGACAGCCCTGCCAAGATACCATCCTGACTGCTTTCCTTGTCATCCCCCAACTTTCAGCACAGGTTTCACTGAATCCTCCCACTCCCCCAGGACTCATAGCCCTGACCTCTCTCTGACCTGCATTCCCAGGGGACACCTCCACCAGGGCTCCCAGCCACCTCATTCATTTATTCAAAAATGTTCTTTCAACACCTATTACGTACTAGTAACTGCTGTGCCAGTCCCAGAGGGGACAACCAACAGCAAACGACATGGTCCCTGCCCTAATGGGGTGGGAGACAATTAAAAGAAACAACTCGATCACAGTAAGGTGTGAGGATGTCTTCCGCTCTATGCCTGGGATGCTAGCACAATCATCAACTGCAGTAGACCCAGCCAGAGTCCTGGGTCCCCTTGACCCCTCCTCTCCTACATGACCACATGTCCAGGTGCTAAGAGTGTCTTGCATGTGTCCCCCTGCTTTCTCCTGGTCTCCTGGTCTCCACTCCCAAGCCCTCCTCCACATTACTCCCTGAGTTTTCTTTCTAAAATGCAAACATAATCATGGTATTCTCAAGATTAAGAACTTCTCCAGGTCAGGCGCAGTGGCTCATGTCTGTAACCCTAGCACTTTGGGAGGCCAAGGTGGGTAGATTGCTTGAGCCCAGGAATTTGAGAACAGCCTGGGCAACATGGTGAAACCCCATCTCTAGTGAAAATACAAAAATTAGCCAGGTGTGGTAGTGTGCACCTGTGATCCCAGCTACTTGGGAGACTGAGGCAGAAGAATTGCTTGAGCCTGGGAGGTGAGGCTGCAGTGAGCCAAGATGACCATCACAGCTCACTGCACCCTGGTCTCGAACTCCTGGGCTCAAGTGATCCACCCACCTCAGCCTCCCAAAGTGCTGGGGTTATAGCTGTGAGCCACTATGCCTGGCCCCCCGTGTACTCTCAATGCTGCCTATTTCCTTGCTCCATTCATCTCCTTATTCATTTATTTCTCTTTCCTTACACATCTCCTCTGCTTTCATTCCTACTTGTCTTAGTTTGGATTCCTCTAGGAGCAGACTCTGAGCCAAGGCCTTTATTGGGAGATAAGTGTAACTGACAGAATGGTGTGCAGGGGGAGAGTGGGGAGGGAGTGATACAGGGAAGGAAAAGTCACTGAGAACAGGTGCAGTTAGATGCCACGCACTACGGAGAGCTACTGGAGTTGAATCCTGCAGAGCAAACTGGAAAACATCACCAAGCACATTTCCAGAAGTGTTCCCATGAAGGGTGAGGAGCCAGGGTGTTCCTCTGTATTAGTCCATGTTCCCCAGAGAAATAGACCAAAAGGAGATACGAGAGAGAGAGACAGGGAATTGTTAGAGGAATTGGCTTATGTGATTATGGGGTCTAAGAAATCCCATCATCTGCCATTTGCAAGCTGGAGAGCCAGGGGAGCTAGAGGCATAATTCAGTCTGAGTCCAAAGGCCTGGAAATCAAGAGTGCCAACATCTTAGGGCAGGAGAAGAATGAGGTCTCAGCTTCAGAAGAGTGAGCTAATTTGCCCTTCCTCTACCTATTTGTTCTACTGGGGGTCTCAATGGATTGGATGGTGCCTGCCCACACTGGTGAGGGTGGAGCTTCTTCACCCAGTCTGCAGACTAAAATGTTAATCTCTTCTACAATCCCCTCACAGACGCACCCAGAAATGTTGCATCAGCTATCTGGGCACCCCTTAGTCCAATCAAGGTGACTTATATAATTAATCATTACATCCTCCTCCACACCTGCCAGGCATCGGAGAAGGGCTTCGGGGACAGTGGGTGAGGGATGGGACGGTGCAGGGGTGGAGGGGTGTTAATTCCCGGCCACTCCCAGTCCTCCAGCTGCTTGCCAAAGTGGCTTCCTTATCTTACCCTTAAACCAGTGGTTCTCGACTTGGGGTGATTTTGCTGTCCAGGGGACACTTGACAATGTCTAGAGACATTTTTTGTTGTAACTCAGTGTGTGTGGAGGCTGCTACTAGCATCTAGGGGGTAGAAGCCAGGGATGCTGCTAAGCATCTTACAATGCATAAGACAGACTCCACCCCCACCTTCGGCCCAAGAATTATCTTTTTTTGCCCCGTATTTTACTGCTCCATTCCAGTTGTAACCAAGAATTATCCTGCCCCAAATGTCAATAAAGCCAAGATTGAGAAACCCCACCTTCAACAACACTGCAGGTGCTGGCAGCTGGCTGTCACTGACATGCCGGAAACCATACGGGGATCTGGGACAGTAAGGACAGCATCTGCTAGGGTGCTCAAGACTCTGGCCTAAAGCCAGCGACAAAACTCTCTCCACCTCGCTACCCCTTGAACTTCACTCCAGCTCTCTCTCTCCTTCTCCTCTCACGTGGCTAAAGAGCCCCTACCCCTCTGCCTCTATGTCTTAGCACCCGATCTCATCCTAGCCACTTGCAATCTGGCCTGCCACTGAACCCCACCCTCCCCCGCCGAGATCACCAGTGAAGTTGTCACTGCCCAATTGAATAAACACTTCTCAGAACCTGTTTTGCTTCACCACTAGTCTTTGAAACTCACCTTACTGGCTTTGGGACACCTCACGGCGATCGCTCCGGTAAGTGAAGACTAGCCACGGGCACCAGGGCCAGGGGAACTAGCAAGGATTTGGAAACTGTGGAACCTGAGCCCACGTAAATGCAGGGAATTAAGGCAGACTCTGTGAGTCAGAAGCTGACAAGCAATTCTAGAAAACACGTCCCGGGGGAAAGCCAGGAGGCATTCCAGGGGCAAGCAGCAGCCTGGTGACATCCCCAGGAGTGCGGGGTGTGCTACACCAGAGCTGAACCTGCCCACTGCTATGGGTGTCTGGGACCTGGCCAATAGGAGAACTGCCCGACTGAGGAAGTAGAACTGGTGCTGGTTCCGGAGTGTTCATGATGTGCTAGACACCGGTGCTGCAGAGATGATCCTCACGGAGTGACAGCCGAGTAGAGAAAGCAATGAAGAAGGCAAGTGATGTGACCATGTGAATGGGTAATGGTAAAAGCATATGGTACTAGGGCGGCAGAGAGAAGTCAAATAAGGCTTCCTGGAGTGGGTGACATAGTGACTGGGCTTTTTGGTTTTTATTATTTTTTTTAGGACAGAGACTCGCTCTGTCAACCAGGCTGGAGAGAAGTGACGTGAGCTCAGCTCACTACAACTTCTGCCTCCTGGGTTCAAGCGATTCTCCTGCATCAGCCACCTGAGTAGCTGGGACTACAGGTGTGCACCACCATGCCCAGTTAATATTTTGTATTCTGTTTTTTTTTTCTTTTTTGTTGAGACAGAGTCTTCTTGCTCTGTCACCAAGGCTGGAGTGCAATGGTACAATTACGGCTCACTGCAATCTCTGCCTCCCAGATTCAAGCGATTCTCGTGCCTCAGCCTCCTGAGTAGCTGAGATTACAGATGTGCACCACCATGCTTGGCTAATTTTTTGTATTTTTAGTAGAGATGGGGTTTCACCATGTTGGCCAGGCTGGTCTTGAACTCCTGGCCTCAAGCAATCCACCCACTTCAGCCTCTCAAAGTGCTGGGATTATAGGCGTGAACCACCATGCCTGGAAATTTTTTTTTTTTTTTTTTTGTATTTTTAGTAGAGACGGGGTTTCATCATGTTGGCCAGGCTGGTCTCAAACTCCTGACCTCAGGTGATCCACCCTCCTTGGCCTCCCAAACTGCTGGGATTATAGGAGTGAGCCACGTGTGTAGCCAGGGAACTGGGTTTTGAATGAAGAAACAGACCCCAAGCTGAAAAAAGAGCAAGTCATCAGAAGGGACAACACCAGGTGCAAAGACTCAGTGCGAGGGCCATGGGAGAGTCCTTAGGTGTGCACAGAGGGAAAGCTTGAGGAAACATCTGGGGTGGGGTGGGTAGCACCACAGGGGCGGGTCACTGAGGGCCTGGGATGCCCAGGTAAGGAGCCAGGATGAGTTTGTGGAAACTGGTCATGATTTTTAAGCCCAGTGTGATCAGATGTGACTGGAGACAGGTAAAAGGTAGCTTTGACTGAACAGGTAAAGAAAATAAAGGCAGGCATGAAAGCATCAATCATTTCTTCAGTAGATTTGTATTAAATGCTTACTCTGTGCTAGTCTCCTTTAGACACTAGTAGTAAACCAGATGAGGCTCTTTGCCCTCACAAAGCCTGTCGTGTGTGTGTGTGTGTGTGTCAGAATAAGATGAGAACAAATCTACAAATAAATAAACAGGAAGATACCAGATGGTATGAAGGCCTAGGGGAAGAGCAAACAAAGTGATATGGTGGAGTCACTGGGGCTTCTGGAGGCCGGTAGGGAGGGACACTCTCTTGTAGGCGGTGGTAGCTGAGCTGAGAACTCTGAAGAGAGTGAACCTACTCGTGAGGCTTGAGGGATGAAACCTTCCAGAGAGGGGGAAGAGTCCATGCAAAGGCCCTGGTGGGAGCTTGAGGAGGAGAAAGAAGGCCATGGAGGGTTGCCGTGGAAATCAAAGAGGGTGCGTTTGAGAGTAATTAGGAGTTCACTGACAGCCTTTGGTGACTGACTGGATATGAGGTAGAGGGATTTCCCATGTCCACTTCGGGAATGTGGGTACCCCCATGCAGACAAGAGACAGCAGGATGAGCCCACCTGGGTGGAAGGGAATGGACTATGCAGTGGGTTGAACAGCGGTTTGTCCAGTTGGATAGAAGAAGGCAAGTCCAAGACCTAACCTTCAGAACTTGTGAATGTGACGTTATGTGGAAAAAGGGTCTTTGCAGATCTAATTAGGTGAAAGATCTTGAGATGAGGTCATCTTGGATTTAGGGTGGGCCCTAAATCCAATGACAGGTGTTCTCATCAGAGAAAGGCAGAGGGGGAGATTGGAGACACAGAGACACACAGGGGAGCCATCTGTGTGAAGATGGAGGCAGAGATGGGAGTTGTGCTGCCACACGCCAAGGACAACTGCGATACCAGAGGCTGGGAGAAGCAAGAGGACATTCACCCTGAGAGCATTTGGAGGCAGTGCGGCCCTGCTAACATCTTGATTTCAGCCTTAGGAAAATAAATTACTGTTGTTTTAAGTCACCAAGTTTGTGTTGATTTGTTATGGCAGCCACAGGATGCTAAAACAGACCACTCCATGATGAGTCTAGGTAGCCAGAAAGAGGAGTTAACTAGGCAGGTGGATGCACAGAGGTCCTCTTGGGAGAGCAGCCAGGGCAGGAGACAAAGTTCAGAAGGCATTTGAGCTTGCAGGTGGCCGTCTAAACTAGGGTCATTTTTGAGGGAGTACAGTGCTAGTCTGAAAACCACCCTAGAAGCTCTCTCTCAGAAGCACAAAACAGCAAGTTTTCCAGATTCCTCTTTCAACAGATTTCACTCTCATAGAACCAAACACCCACACTATCTAATCAATAAGATACAATGTTCATATCAGAGAATATGTTTATTTACATTTTAATGCCTCTTGATAAATTAAATTATATTTTGTCACATTATTTTCCCTTCCTTCCTTCC
>NW_012113253.1:5246357-5249455 GCF_000951035.1 Colobus angolensis palliatus
TTTTGGCAGAATCTTGCTCTGTTGCCCAGGCTAGAACACAGTGGCATGATCTTGGTTGACTACAACCTCTGCCTCCTGGGTTCGAGTGATTCTCCTATCTCAGCTTCCCACGTAGCTGGGATTTACAGACACACGCCACCACACCAGGCTAATTTTTGTATTTTTAGTAGAGATGGGGTTTTACCATGTTGGCCAGGCTGGTCTCAAACTCCTGACCTTAGGTGATTCACCAATCTTGGCCTCACAAAGTGCTGGGATTACAGGCGTGAGCCACCAGGCCTGGACTCCCCTTCTCTTTTGAAGATTATTTTCTTAAGTCAGTAGTGATTGCACCTCCTTGCAATTCTGGCCTTATGTGAGGCCAGCCCATTTTATATCCACCACAACTGAGAACATGTAAAGAGAAAGGCTAGAGGAGAGGAAGTGCCAGAAATGATCTTTATTAGTTGATGGCACTGTGCATCGTAAGTTCCTCCTGATGCCTCAGATCGGGCTGAGGAAATGCTTCTGTTGCTCAAGCTGTATTTGCACCTCCTCATTACAACTCCTTTCAAAATGTGTCCACTCACAGATAGTACGAGAGTGTCACCCAGTCTTTACACCTGGCCTGCCCTTAACATTTGCAGGACCCAGGACAAGAGTACAAGTGGAGGCTCATGTTTCCTATGCCTAAGTGTTTGCAAAGTATTAAACTACAACATGTTAAGTAGAATATATTTTGTCTACCTACCTTAACAATGACTTCCCAATGCTCTGGAAGGCCAGGATCAACCTCAGAACTCTCGGGCTCCTTGGAATTAAGCACCAGAATGTAGAATGCAGCCAACTGGGATGGAGGGAAGAGAGGAAGATTTATTTTTCCTCTTTACCCTCTGAGCTATTGGAGATTTTAAAAATCAATAGTGTTGTAGTGGAAGGTGTTGAGTTCCTATCTACCACCTCTTCCCCACCTCTCCTTCCTTCCTTCAGATATGCATTAACCTCTGCATAGCCCACCACCTTTTCAGGGGAAGCTGATTCTTAAGCACTAACTTGGCTGTCAGAGGGAGTGTGGGTCCTGATTAGTTAAGCCATTCTCTGCATGTATGTTATCATTGTGTGCCCTGACTGGGGCACAAGACCCAAGCTGACCCAATCAAGCGTCTTCGCTTTCCTCATAGATGTGGACAAGATAATGCCAACTGTCTCTGGTAGCCATGTTGCAACCACAAAGGGCCCTGGGGATGGTGGGGGGGCAGACAAAGCTTTTACTGAGGATGGCAGAGCTGAGAGACAAGAAGAATTTGGGCTCTTGATGCTGTCACAGGGTTCATTAAGAAGCTACCCTGTGTCTACATGGCCAGTTCACTCATTCCTTCATTCTACAAGTATTTATTGAGTACCTACTATGTGCCAGGCACTGTTTTACATGCTGGAATATAGCAGTAAATATAAACAGACAAAAATCCCCATCTTGTGGAACCTGTGTTTTTGTGTGGAAAGAAAAAAGTGACAGACCATAAACATAACTAAAATAAGCAAGAATAATACGTCAGAAAGTTATTCGTGCTATGGAAAAATAAAAGCAGTTTGCTAGAATGGATGATCAAATACTAAATTCCTGTATATATTGAGCATTATTTTCAGTAATAAATCAAAACATCCCTTTTAAGAATGCATAATTGTGCGCTGGTGCTAGGCTTCTACTCAGAAGCCTGTAATCCCAACACTTTGGGCGGCCAAGGCGGGCAGATCCCAAGGTCAGGAGTTCAAGACCAGCCTGATTAACATGGTGAAACCCCATCTCTACTAAAAAAATACAAAACTTAGCCAGGCGTGGTGGCGCATGCCTGTAATCCCAGCTACTCAGGAGGCTGAGGCAGGAGAATCGCTTAAACTGGGGAAGCGGAGGTTGCAGTGAGCTGAGATCGCGGCACTGCCCTCCAGCCTGGGCGACAGAGACTCCATTTCAAAAAAAAAAAAAAAAGTTATGATGGAAATGGGAGGATTCCTAGGGATTGTGATTTAAAAAGGCATTTGTCTTTGGACAAGTGTGATAATCAAATTAATGAATCTTACGAACTGCCTATTAGTGTTGCAAAGGTATCAGATTCAAACAAAATAACAAAACAGCACACACACATAACACACACACGCAGTAGTAGTCTTTGAAATCTGGATAACCGATGAGCTGGCGATGAAAGTGAAACTATGCCACACATGTGACACACATTTTAGAGATGCTCCTAAATTCTGGGATAAATCTGTCCAATTTCAAGCATCATTTTGAAATGTACACAGAATTCCACATAAAAACTATCAAAATAATTTAATGTTAGGACAAGAACACAGTACATTAGGAGATAAAAATGCAAAATCTATGGAAGCCAAATGTATATGATCATATTTAATTGCAAGGCCTGGAACTGCTAAGTTTATTGACAAATTGTCAGTCCTGATGTCAATGAAATGTGGTGAGTGATGATCAGAGCAAAGTAAGCTAAATGATTGACAAGGTATCTCTGTTCTGTAATGTACTTCATCATTGAATTACAGAGATTGAATTTATTTACTTTGCTGTTGATATAAAGCACAATGAAGTGAAATGAGTCACTGCAAACTAGCCAATCCAGTGATACTACGAATTCTTGCATTCTTTTACGGTTGTCAGCCATGAGCCGAGTAAAGTCAATGAAGATATTTTACACTGCCAACATTTGCAACTTGCAAGGACAACTCGCTAATCACTCATGACATAGACTAGAAGTGAAGACTTGGGATAGGCATGCATGGGCTGAGGCTGTGGATGGTACATATCTCCACAGTCAAGCTGTTATACCAGAGCTATGTCCCCTCAATGCCACTGCATGCAGGGAAACCATCACCCTCCAGAACAGGTATGAAGATTTCAGACAAGTACTAAAGCCCATAAAATTGACAGCCATGTCACAAGCAGGCAATTAAATACCTGACTTTTTTCTTGGCTGTGTGAGGAGACTGGCAATGTCTACAAAGAACTGTTGCTTCAAATAGAAGCTCAATGTCTTTTGACTAGAAAAGCTTTCATTCATTTAGTTCAGTTATAAGAGAACTTCATTTTTTCTTTCTTTTTTTTTTTT
>NW_012113253.1:5250648-5255917 GCF_000951035.1 Colobus angolensis palliatus
CACTTTGGGAGGCCGAAGCGGGCAGGTCACCTGAGGTTAGGAGTTCGAGACTAGCCTGGCCAACATGGTGAAACCCCTTCTCTACTAAAAATACAAAAATTAGCCAGGCGTGGTAGCAAGCACCTGTAATCCCAGTTGCATGGGAGACTGAAGCAGGAGAATTGCTAGAACTCAGGAGGCGGAGGCTGCATTGAGCTTAGATCACGCAGCCTGGGGGACAAGAGCGAGACTTCATCTCAAAAAAAAAAAAAGAAAGAAAGAAAGAAAGAAAGAAAGAAAGAAAGAAAGAAAGAAAGAAAGAAAGAAAGAAAGAAAGAAAGCAAAAGAAAAAGACACTTAAAAGACTTAATAAAAAGGCTTCCATAAGTATTTTCCTTAAACTGGCAGTAGTTAAATATACAAGGCAACTTTTATTCTACCACTTTAGGATATCACCAAATGACTCTAGACCTTCAGAACAGATTCTGAAGATACCTGCAGACGGTTTCTTGAAACACTTTTTTTGGTTTCTTTTCTGTTTTTGTTTTTGAATACAGTGATTTACATCAGTTTATTCCACTTATATCATTTTAAATGGGAATTATTTCTCAGCAACTGAACCTATCAGAGAGGATGGTTAAACCTAGTAGCAGTCAACGTTTATTAGCACTTTCTTTGTGCACATATTGTGTTGGAAGCGCATATATTAACTCATTTAACCATCAATAACCCTTTGATGTAGATATTACCTGCTAAACAAATAAATGTTAGTATTTTTATGCTATAGATGATAAAATTTAGACACAAAAGGTTAAGCAACTTGCCCAAGTTGCACAGTTGGGAAAGCCAGGATTAAAACCCAGATAATTCTGGCATCCAAGTCCAAGCTTCTAACAATTATGCTATATATTTTGAATATATAAATGTATGTAGGTGTATGTGTGTGTATTTAAAATAAGTGTTACCTTAATACTGCTGCAAAAAATTACCACAAACTTAGTGACTTAAAACAACACCACTTTAGGCACATATTCACCATGGAATACTACGCAGTCATAAAAAAGGATGAGTTTATGTTCTTTGCAGGGACATGGATGAAGCTGGAAACCATCATTCTCAGCAAACTATCACAAGGACGGGAAACCAAACACTGAATGTTCTCATTCATAGGTGGGAATTGAACAATGAGACCATCACACACCGGAACCTGTAGCAGGGTGGGGGGCTGGAAGGGGTAGCATTAGGAGAAATACCTAATATAAATGATGAGTT
Organism: Colobus angolensis palliatus; assembly: GCF_000951035.1. Lineage (NCBI taxonomy): Eukaryota > Metazoa > Chordata > Mammalia > Primates > Cercopithecidae > Colobus > Colobus angolensis. The sequence goes on from NW_012113253.1 coordinate 5,251,900, forward strand.
GATGGGTGCAGCAAACCAACATGGCACATGTATACCTATGTAACAAACCTGCAGGTTGTGCACATGTACTCTGGAACTTAAAGAATAATAATTTAAAAAAACAAAAAAACAAAAAAAACCCACCACTTTATTGTGTTAGATTTCTGGAGGTCAGAAGTCTGAAATGGGTCTGTCTCACTGGGCTAAAATCAAGGTGTAGTCAAGGCTGTGTTCTATCTGGAAGCTCTAGGGGAGAATCCGTTTCCTTGCCTTTTCCAGCTTCTAGAGATTGCCTGCATTTCTTGGCTGTTGACCCCTTCCTCCATCTTCAAAGCCAGAAGGGTAGCATCTTCAATTCTCTCGGACTCCGACTCTGACACTGTCTCTCCTGCCTCCATCTTTCATCTGTAAGACACTTGTGAGTACATTGGGATCACCCAGAATAATCTCTTTATTTTAAGGTCAGTTGATTAGCAACCCTAATTCCATCTGCAACCTTAATTCCTCCCTGGCATGTAGCATAACATATTCACATGTTCCAAGGATTAAGGCGTGGACATCTTTGCAGGGTCATTATTCTGCCTTCTACAATTTCCTCATTTCAGAATTTAAAACTTACAAAACAGCCAGGCGCAGTGGCTCACACCTGTAATCCCAGCACTTTGGGAAGCCGAGGTGGGTGGATCACTTGAGCCCAAGAGTTCAAGACCAGGCTGGGCAACATGGTGAAATGCCATCTCTACAAAAAATACAAAAATTAGCCAGGTATGGTGGTGCACGCCTGTAGTGCCAGCAACTGAGGAGGCTGCGGTGAGAGAATCAATTGAGCTTGGGAGGTTGAGGCTACAGTGAGCCATGATCATGCCATTACACTCCAGAGCCTGGGTGACAGGGTGAGACCCAATAAATAATTACAAAACAGAAAGGTATGGAGAGAAAAAATCTTCCTTCCTTGTCTACCTCCAAGTCATACAATCTCTTTCCCCGGAAGCAGCTGATGTCATCTGCTGCGTCCTTCTAGATTTAAGAGTAAATATGTGTAATTGTCTTATTTTATTTCCATGTGTACCTATACTATACACATAGCTCCACATCTTGCTGTTTCATTTAACAAATATGTCCTGGAGATCATTTGGGTTGATACATAAAGATCTGTGTCATCGAGCCTCCTTTAAATCATATCACCTTTTTAAATATAAATAAATATATTTAAATGGAATTTTATAGTACTTTATAAGTGGAAAGCCAGTGTCACTCACCATAAATAGGAAGCTTAAAAACTACAATAAAGATAAGGCCGGGCATGGTGGCTTACGCCTGTAATTCCAGCACTTTGGGAGGCCTAGGCGGGCAGATCACAAGGTCAGGCATACGAGACCAGCCAGGCCAAAACGGCGAAACCCTGTCTCTACTGAAAATACAAAAATTAGCTGGGGGTGGTGGCACACACCTATAATTCCAACTACTCAGCAGGCTAAGGCACGAACATTGCTTGAACCCAGGAGGTGGATTTTGCAGTGAGCCAAGATCATGCCACTGCACACTAGCCTGGGTGACAGAGCAAGACTCCATCTCAAAAAAAAAAAAAAAAAAAAAGACTCTAATATTTGTCTAAACCAGCATTATCCAACGGTGGTCTACAGAAAATAATTTGGTAGGACTTCAATGAGTATTACTTGAAAAGGGAGTTCCATAATGAAGTGTTTGGGACACTCACTTTGACTTAAACAGCTTTGTTTGCCACCAGCCTGCTCAGAGCATTTGCTGTGCTCTTTGGCTAGAGCAATGCACATGCAGATCATCTCAAGAATTTCATGGACCAGGCTTTCATGGCACCAGCCCAGACGAAACCTAATTAGGAAAGTGAAACTTTGCCTAAATCAGAAAATGCATGCTTTAGTCCGTTTGGGTTGCTATAACAAAACACCATAGATTGGGTGGCTTAAAAACAATAGAAACTTGTTTCTCACAGTTCTTGGAGGCCGAGAAGCCCAAGATCAGAACTCTGGCAGATTTGGTGTCTGGTGGGGGCCCACTTCCTAGACAGTTGCCTTTCGCTGTAACCTCACATGGTGGAAGGGGCTAGCTAGCTCTCTGGAGTATCTTTTACTAAGAGCACTGATTGTAATTACCAATCACCGTGACCTAATCACCTCCCAAAAGCCCCACCTCTTAATACCATCACCTTGGGGACTAGGATTTTAACATATGAATTTGGGCACAAACGTTCAGACCATAGCAATGCAGTTCCAAAGCTAAACATAGGGATAATTGAGATTATCTGTTTTTTAAAAATTGTTCATATGATGATAGCTTCCAGTTACCCAGCACCTATTTTGTGCTGGCATCTCATCGAATCTTATAACAACCCTGAAAAGATCTTTTAAAAATCTCCATTAGAAAAAAAAAAAAAAAACAATTAAGGGCCAAGCGCAGTGGCTCACATCTGTAATCCCAGGTCTTTGGGAGGCTGAGGTGGGTGGATCACCAGAGGTCAGCAGTTCAAGACCACCCTGGCCAACATGGTGAAACCCCATCTCTACTAAAAATACAAAAATTAGCCAGGCGTGGTGGTGCACGTCTATAGTCCCAGTGACTCAGGAGGCTGAAGCAAGAGAATAAGTTAAACCCAGGAGGCAGAGGTTGCAGTGAGCCGAGATCATGCCACTGCACTCCAGGCTGGGCAACAGAGCGAGACTCTGTCTCAATAAATAAATAAATAAACATAAACAAATTAAGGATCAGAACAACTAAATAACTGAGTTTATTCATTCAACACATTTTTATTATTAAGAGCTTAAGTGCTGGGTGCTCTGACTCCTCACTGTCTCTGCAGCCCTCATGACCTCTGAATTAGTTTCCTGTAACCAAGAGTAAACATTCCTGGAAAACAGGCAAACACAGCTCTTACAGAGCCCTCAGCCCCCAGCATATCCTGGGAAACAGTGACATGGCGGCTAAGAGCATGGGCTCTAGAGTCTGAATCACTCAGAATCTCAACTTTTCCACTGGAAAAACAGGGCTAGTGAGAACACCCTACATCACATGGATGTTGTGGTGATCAAGTAAGAACATACAGAGAACATGCTTTGCACAGAGCTGAGCACACAGATGTACCCAACAAATGTCAACTTGAACTGTGGGTCAAGACATAAGAAACCCAAGGATTCAGACTTTCTGTGGAAATACTCTTTGTCTCAGAAATCTAAAACCACAGAGGGAGGAATGGAAAGAAAAAGGAAAAAAGGAAATCAAACAATCAAAAAATTTGATTTTCTAACAAAATCGACTTGGGATTGGTGGTGGTGCTGTGGAGTTAGCCTGGACGTAATGCAAGACTCCCCAGATGGAGGTCTCAGCTCACCAGCCCCAGGGAAGGAGAGAAGTCAGAGCTGCTTTCCCAAGGGGGAACATTTCTGAACAGGAGCAAGGGCATTTAAAATGGCATACAGAATTTATAAAGCAAAAGAACCCTGATGCTAGAAATGAACTATCACAACTAATAGGAACTTAAGTTTATTATCCTTTAAAGGTAAAAGTAAGTCTGGTTGACTTATTAGAACCAGACTGGGCAAACCCTAATAAAGGAATGGATGCAAGCAATGATGGTGACTTCAGCATGGATAGATCAGGCTGATATCATCTGAAGCCCCTGATCAATCTGAATTTCAAAGACTGAGTCTACCAGACACCATGTGCCTTCTGAGGTGACATGATGGAGACAACCCAGAACTGCCTATGGAGAATTCTTGCAAATAAATAACCAAACCTGACTCAATTGAGTCTCTTCATTTTATGGTAAACATAAATTTAAATAAATGGAACACATTACCTGTCATAAAGATGCATGTAGCCAAACCTAGAGTGAGGGAAACTACAGGACAAATGACTTCGCTTTTCAACAAATACATGGCGTGAAAATGGACGTGGGTTGGGGAGGGGAAGTTGTTACAGATTTAACAAGCATTTAAGAAATGCCAGAAAGAAAGAAAGAAGGAAAGAAAGAAGGAAGGAAGGAAGGAAGGAAGGAAGGAAAGAA
>NW_012113253.1:5256180-5298315 GCF_000951035.1 Colobus angolensis palliatus
TCTGGGTTGTGGTAGCTGTGATAAATACTTTTTAAAAAATATACAGAGACAAGGTCTTGCTGTGTTGCTCAGGGTGGTCTCAGACTCCTGGCCTCAAGTGATTGTTACCAAATGCCAGGGGTTTGGTCTAGGTCCTGCCACTTGCTGCACAGAAAGCCAATCACTGAGACAATGAGTACTGCCAGGGAAGAAGGCTTTAATCAGGTGCTGCCACCAAGGAAATGGGAGGCCAGTCTCAAACCCATCTCCCTGACTGATGAAAATTAGGGAAGAAATTTAACCATGTGTGGGGAAACAGGAATTAGGGAGGGGTAAAGAAGAGAAGCTGATTAACAGGAAGCGGGTGGTCAGTTAGGTAATCATGAGGGGTGAAGGGTCTGATGTCTTATTGTCAGGACGCAGTGATCTGGTACATTTCAGCTCCTTGATACCATCTGGGAGGCTTGATGGTTGGTTTCTTGAGAAGGAAACTCAGATAAGACAAATGTAACTTTCTCAATTTTTAAGACGGGGAGGGCCCAGCCAGGCATGGTGACTCAGGCCTGTAATCTCAGCACTGTGTGAGGCTGAGACAGGTGGATTGCTTGAACTCAGGAGTTTGAGACCAGCCTGGGCAACATGGTGAAACCCCATGTCCACAAAAAATTACAAAAAGTAGCTGGGCATGGTGGTGAGTGCCTGTAGTCGCAGCTACTTGGGAGACTGAGGTGGGAGGATCCCTTGAGTCTGGGAGGTCAAGGCTGCAGTGAGCCACATTTGTGCCACCGTTCTCCAGCCTGGATGACAGAGAGAAACCCTGTTTCAAAAAAAAAAAAAAAAAAAAAAAGACTGGGAGAATTAATTTCTGTGTTTATTTAAAGAAACCATAAACATCAGTTCTATGGAACCATTGAGCTGGTTTCATGATCCTCCCACCTTGGCTTCCTAAAGTGTTGGGATTACAGGCATGAGCCACCACACCTGCCATGTTATGTTTTTATTAAAGGACTTGTTGGTTAGAGATCAGTCCTGAAGTATTTACGGATGACATGATATGTCTTCAGGAATTTGCTTTAAAATACTTCAGCAAAAACCAACAAGCAATTAAATAGAATTGTTTTGGGGGGCAGGGAAGGCCAGAGGAAACAAAAAACAGCAGGAAAAAAGTGTGGACAATGATTGAAGCTGAATGTTGGAGTCCATGGGGCTTCATGACCCTTCTCTCTATATTTGTGTATGTTTAAAATGTTCAAAAACAGTCAAATGAATAAAATTTGAGAGCTGAACTGCAGAGTTTTCCCAGTTCAGATCAGATGGAAAACAGGTACTTGGTGAGACGCTAAGAGGGTTTCTGGTGCAGCCCTGGGGAGCCCTGATCAGCACTGCAGCCTCTGCAGACAGCTCGGGATGTCTGGTATTCACAAACACGGATCATGAAGGCGCCCGCACGGTGACTGTAAAACTGTCTATTTGACATGCTGCACTGGCTTTGATAACGTCTAACTATCTATGGAGCTAATTAAATTATTAGACTCAAAGCTGTGAGATGGCCCCGTTTACACGTGAAGAGTCCCTCTTCCAAAGCTGCAGCGACTCAGTGAATTCCCTTTGAAGTCATAATTACTCATCTGGAGTTGTTCCCAATCAAGTTGTGCCTCTGATAGTGATTTCCCAATTTACTCCTAACCCTTCCTGAGTGGTGAAATTGTTTATTTGGTTTCAGCACAAACAGATAAAGCTGGGGGCAGATCAGCAAAGAGCCACCCCATGTGGCCTGGAAGGGCCTGTTTGAATCAAGGTGCCCAGTTAGAGGGGCCTCTACTCACCAGCAGGACTGAGTTCACTCCTCTGGAAAGGCTCAGATGAGGCCTGTTGACTGTGGCCCAGAAACACCAGTCTCCGAGATGGGGAAACTGTGTTCCCTTACCCTCTCTGTCAGCACCCAGCAAGGTCAGAAAAGGGGGCTCAATGCCCAAGGGGGGGACAGATTCAACTGCTTGAAGAGAAGTGACAAAGATCAACAGCATTGTGGGTGGAGAAGCTACTGTGCAGAGAACCGAAGACCTGGGCTCCAGGCAAGGCCCAAACTCAGCCGGTCTCAGCATCCTCATCTGTGATATGGAGGCTGAACAAAGTGGTTTCAAAGACTGTAGCTAGAAAATGAACTCATTTTTGGTTTAAGTGGCTTGAGCTTTTCTGGCAAAAGGAACAAAATCTCAAAATGAAATGTTTACAATTTCCATCCTCACCAGAGAGGCAGTATAGCTTAGTGGTCAAGAAAGTATTCTGAAGCCAGATTGCTTGGATTCAAGCACTGCTCTGGCACTCCCCAGCACGGTGGCCTAAAGAATGTCATGTATCCTCTTGAGCCTCAGTTTCCCCCTCTATAAAATGAGGATAACAGCAGTACCTTCCTCATCGGTTTTCATGAAGACTAAGGAAGCTAATACATGTGAAATATGCAGAACTTAAAGGATAAGTACTATCTATACAAGTGTTGCTATTTTTATACAGAAAAGTAACACTTTACCTACCTTTACAGATCTAGGAATCAAGTATGATACTGTTGAGGTTTTGTAGATTAATAAGACCACTCTCCATTAATTTTAGAGTTTAGAAGATAGACGTTTCTATTAAAACCCTGGCCTCGACAGTGATAACTATTATGATACTGAGTAGCATTTAGTGCACACTTCATTTTCTGACCTTGTTTTTAAGTCAGAAGGTTGGAAGGACATAGGGCTGGAAAGGGCCCCTAGGATTTTCCAGCTGGAGCCTCAATCACAAGTTCAAGTCCCATCCCTGCCGAGTGACCTTCCATTTTCTGCTTGCATTCCTCCAGAGACTTGGGACCCACTTCCCTCCAACAGAGCTGCTGTTTGAAAACTTCCCCAGCAGAAAATGTCAAAAGAACTGAAGACTTTTAAAGAGTTTCATGGCAACATCACTGACATCAGATATTTGCAGAACTGTGATTATAATTATTGTTAACCTTAATAAGATTAACATTAGGGATCATCTCTAATTTTTTGTTATTACGGTGATCGTGCATTGATCTCACACTATAAGCCAGACATTGTACAAAATGCTTCACACGCCTTCTCATTTAATCCTTCAATGACCTCATAAGACGGTATTATTATTCTGATTTTACAGTTGAGGAAACTGGAAAACAGTTACGGAAAACTCTGCCCAAGATAGAGAGTTAATGAGGGGCAGAAATAGGATTCAAACCTAGATTGGTCTGATTTTGGAAGGTAGAATTAAAACAGCTTTGTGGAAGTTATCAGGACTCCAAAACACAGACTGCCTGGCAAGTGGGTTTAGGGTCAACATGATGAGAACTTTCAAACGAGGCTGGACTCATTTCAGGCAATGGGGTGTTGACAGGGCTTTTAACACACACACACACACACACACACGCACCCACACACACCCTGCCCGGCCTGGTACACTTTCTTGAAGGGGCAGTGGGTAGATAGGCAGGGGCTGGGTCCCAGGAGGCTGGGAGGAGGAGCCCGGCTGGTAGAATAGGGCATCCATGGTAGTCTCATTGCTGGAGAAAATGCCCAGGCAAGATACCCAGAGCTGCCACCAACATATGGTTTCCAGTAGCAACTGCTTGCTCAGTCCCGTAGACCCTGCCCCAATTCCTTGGGCAATTCACCCTTTCCCTGGCCTAGTCCCTTCAGTGACTGAGCATGCTTCCTACCTCACGGAGAAGAGAGCTTACCAGGCATGAATTACCTCAACTGTCATCCTCCAGGCCGATGCACAAAGCTGCACCGTGGGCTCTGCATTCCGTCCCATTCCATATGGCCTGCTCCAGGTCTTTGCTCTACCATTGTCCACTCTCTTTCCTGCACCCTTCTCCCCTGGCCTGTCCTGGCTTCTTTCCATCAGGCTGTACCCATGCTAAGACTGGGTGTTTTTTGTTTTGTTTTGTTTTGTTTAAAAAAAAGCAAGACAAGGAAAAATAACTCTTTGATCCTGCATCCAACTCCCCGTAAGTGCTGTAGGTTTCCTTTTCCAAGCTGACCTTCTCAAAGAGCAGTTGGCACTAGCTCTCTCCTTCCTTCTCCTGGCATTTCCCTTCATACCCCCACCTGGTTTCCTACCACACCATTGCAGGGAAACAGCTCCCACCACAGATGCCACTGACCATACCGTTACTGACATCCAATAAACCCCTGTAGGTCTTTTCTTACATGATCTGATCTGTTATTCACTCTCTCTTTTTGAAACTCCCATTTCTCTTGGTTGCTGTATAACTCTCTTTCCCAGGGCTTTTCCCTTTCAGCTTTCCAGCTCTTTCTGGATCCCCTTTCACTTGGGGCATCTTATTTGTTTGCCCGGGGTCATCTGAGGCTCTGTTCTCAGTCTGGACCCATCCAGGACCATCCACCCACACAGAGCCTGCCCCACCACCTCCATGCTAACCACTCTCCCAGTCTGGAGGTCCCGCTCCTCTCATGATCTAGGCTTCTGCATGCAGCTGCCACCTGGGTGGTGCTTTGGTTTGAATATGTCACTTCCACAACTCAGATGTTGATACTTAATGGCCAATGTGATGGTATTAAGAGGCGGGGTCTTTAAGAGGTGATTAGGTCATGAGGGCTCCACTCCTCACTAATGGGATTAAAGCCCTTATAAAAGAGGCTTCACACTGCACACTGTTCAGCTTCCTTTGCTTGCCCTTCCTCCTTCTGCAGGGACACTGCTTTCCCCCTTCCAGAGGGTGCAACAACAAAGGACCATCTCAGAAGCAGAGAGCGGTCCTTACCAGTGAGGAAAATGCTGCTACTTTGACCTTGGACTTCCCAGCTTCCAGAACTGTGAGAAGTAAATTTCTGTTCTTCATAAAATACTCAGTCTTGGGTATTTTGTTATAGCAGCACAAATGGACTAACACAGGTGTTCTGTACCCTCATCCTAGAAAAACCACAAATTTCCAATACACACAAATCTTCCAACAACTTTTGGGAATTCCTGAAAGATGCTTTAATGCTCCCCAAACATCCTATGTGATCTGTAGTTTTACAGCTTAGGAGGCCCCAGGCTAATGCAAAACTTCCAGGATCCTCTGGCCGGGCTCCCTCAGTGCTTCCTCCTCATCTCAGGAGCACGTTCCAAGGCCTGCTGGTTTTGACTTCGCCTCATCCCACCAAGGCTGCATTGCAGACACATTGTCTTTCTTCCACCGTTTGCTTCACTTTTGTCCCTTCTCTCAACCCCCGATTTTCACACTTTTTCAATAGCTACGTTCCCACACATTGTTTTTTATTATAACCCTCTCCCTTTTCTTCTTCTACACTATTTATAGAACCCAAACCAATTATTGCATATCCGTTATCTTTTCAGCTCACTTAAAGTTCTGGGGAGAATAGAAATGGCTCACAAAAAGACAATGAAATGTGATAGATCAAGGCCATGAATGAAGATGACACATGGGTGCTCCTCTGCCCTCCTCCAGGGGCTGCAGTGGGCCCCAAAGCACAGGCCAGCTGAAGAAGAAAGAAGTGATCTTTCCCAGCCAGGACTCCCAGGGGATCCAAAGCACCCAGGAACTCATAAAAACAGCACAGAGCCTCATGACAATGCTGAGGGTGGATGAGAGGAGGAGCGAAAGGAGGAACATGCCGGCTTGGAAGGGCTGTGAATATTCTGCTATGAGTCAGCTTTCCAAAAGCAAAAACAGGCTTAATCCCCAATCCCCGTTTTCTGTACCCCTGTGCTCTTTGGCTGCATCTTCCTTCTCCAGGACCAGTGTTTGCCATGTCAGGAGCAGCTCTTACCCTGTGGATCTCCTTTCTCCTCTTTCTTCTTTGGAGGCCAGAATTCCTGCATGCCCCACCCTACCTTCTCCACTCTTGCCTGTTCAGTGTGCCCATGTCAGCCTCCAGCAATGGCCCCTGCACCAGGCTGTCCTGGGTGTGCCCTTTCCATCTACTGGGATTCAGGACTGTGCCTCCCCCAGGAAGCCCAGGATGCTTTTCGTAAGGGATGTTCAATGCCCCTCATGGATTCTCAGACACACAAGAACAAGCTGTAGAACATAAAGTGATTGCCAGCCTTCAAGCTATGCTGGGCCCTTCTCCTGCTTTTTGATAATCAGACACTTCGCTCAAGATGTGGATAAAAGATCTCCTTACACTGCACTGAAGATTCTTATCGAATCTGTGGACAATAATTTTGTCTAGATGCCCAGCAATCTTTACCTTAGCTTGGTCCACTCTTAAATTCTCAATAGATACAAAGTAGCCAATGAAGAATGTTAAAAACAAATAAACAAACAAAAACCCAGGAATTTTTTTTTTTTTTTTTTTTTTTTTGAGACAGAGTTTTGCTCTTTTTGCCCAGGCTGGATGCAATGGCGCGATCTCGGCTCACTGCAACCTCCGCCTGCTGGATTCAAGTGATTCTCCTGCCTTAGCCTCCCAAGTAGCTGGGATTACAGGAGCCTGCCACCACGCCCCGCTAATTTTTTGTATTTTTAGTAGAGACAGGGTTTCACCATGTTGGCCAGGATGGTCTCGCTCTCTTGACCTCGTGATCCGCCTGCCTCGGCCTCCCAAAGTGCTGGGATTACAGGCGTGAGCCACCGTGCCCAGCCAAAACCCAGGAATTCTTAATTGAGAATACACAGTAAGTTATTTAAAAGAAAGATCACCAGAAAAATATATTAGATATTTCAGTTAGACAACTCACACCCAAGAAGTTCACACTATAAAATTTACTTAGGTCAGATATCTGTTCTACATTGCCTAGATCTCAAAAGCCCAGATCACAAAAATCAGTTAAAACCTATTTTTCCTGAAATAAGAATTTACCAAATGCAACTGCAGTTTAGAGGCTAGGGAAGTGATAAACTCGGTGAACCTGAACTTTGGCACAATAATCCCGCTGCCACCGTTCATGGCACACTCACTCCCCACCAGGCAGTGTGCTGAGTGCTTCACACGCATGACCTCATTTGGTCCCCGCCATGGCACTAGGAAGCAGGTATCATCCCATTTTGCAGGACTTAGAAAGTTTACTCAGTGGTCCAGGATTTCAACTATGAAATTATTTCAAACTCCAAAATCTTTATGTTTAACCTCTGCATTCTTTTGCCTCGTGCTATATTTCAAGTCCTTTGCAAACCTATTATAATTCATTCTTATAATCCTTAGCAAAAAAAACAAAAAATAAAAATCAGAACTCTTCCCAAATGAAGCAAGGGCAGAAAACAAAACTTAGGGTGTGCTCACCCATTAACATTTTCTTATTTATTTATTTCTCAGACAAAGTCTCACTCTGTTGCCCAGGCTGGAGTGCAGTGGCGAGATCTCAGCTCACTGTAACCTCTACCTTTCAGGTTCAAAAGATTCTCGTGCCTCAGCCTCTGGAGTAGCTGGGATTACAGGCAGCCACCACCATGCCCAGCTAATTTTTTTGTATTTTTGGTACAGATGGGCTCTCAACATGTTACCCAGGCTGGTCTTGAACTATTGGCCTCCAGTGATCTAACTGTCTTGGCCTCCCAAAGTTCTGGGATTACAGGCATGAGCCACTGTGCGTGGTTCCATTAGCATTTTACTTTATTTTAATTAATTAATTAATTAATGTGGAGACTCAGTCTCCCTCTGTCACCCAGGCTGGAGTGCAGTGGCGCAATCTCGGCTCACTGCAACCTCCGCCTCCCAGGTTCAAGCAATTAGCCTGCCTCAGCCTCCCGAATGCCACCACACCCAGCTAATTTTTGCATTTTTAGTAGAAACGGGGTTTTACCATGTTGGCCAGGCTGGTCTTGAACTCCTGACCTCAGGTGATCCACCTGCCTCAGCCTCTTAAAGTGCTGGGATTACAGGCGTGAGCCACTGCACCTGGCCACCATTAACATTTTAAATGAAATTCCACTCCAGTCTAGATCAGGGTGTCTCAATCTTGACACTACTGATGTTTTGGGTGGGATAATTCTTGGTTGTGGGGGTGTCCTGTGCACTGTAGGAAGTTTAGCAGTATCCCTGGCCTTTGCCCGCTAGATGCCAGCAACACCCCTCTCCCACCCCAAGTTGTAATAACCATAAATTTCTCCCGACATTGCCAAATATTCACTCAGTGGGTGGGTGCCTCTAGTGGAGAACCAATCTAGACATCCAGACAATTTGCAGGGACTCTATCTCATTCCAGCTTTACTTCCTATGCCTTGCACACTCCCATCTTGAAGCAACAGATCTGGACACAGATCACAATAGGCAGGAAGAGCATGGCCATGAAGAATTCAGGAACAGGTGATGACTTAAAAATCAGGTCAGCTGGTAGATGGCATCAGGTTTAGGACTTTTCATTCACATTAGTATTTTATTGACAAAAATGTCAACTTTGCCCTCCCCATGCCAAGTCTGCTCATTTTATACAAAGTGCATTCGTGTTGTGTTGCTATTGATGGTCATGGTTGTGAAGACTATGAGCAGCATAAAAATGCTCACGCCAACGGGAAAAAAGCAGTTTAAACAATTGCACAAACACTGTGATGGCAACTGAAGTGACAAGAATGATGGAATTATGGTCGTGGGATTATGGCTGACATTTTTCTTCTCTTTCTAAATTCCTGTCATGTGACTTCCATAATGCCTTCATAATTCAGAAAGTACATTTTCAGATGACGCCCCCAGACACTGCCCCACTGTCCCCCAACCTTCAAGTAGTGTCACCAGAGCAGTACCCTCATACATTACCACCTATACTCTCCAGATAATCCCCTAGACCCATAGGTGAACCCTCAAAAATGTCATCTGAGTGGTCTGTGTTTTATCCAATGGCACTTAATAAATTTATGTAATGAAACTGACTAAAACTCCAAAGTGATTAAATTTATTTTTAATAAAAAATTAAGAGTTATTCTCTTATTGCCTCATCCCATTCTGGAATCTTGCAGAAACCCACTGTGTCTCAGACTGCTCTGGGGGTGTCACACGGGTCCAGCAGTTCCCATCTTCTGGAAGCAGCTCCAAGGCATGCGGTGCCTAGCAGCCATGTTGGTCCTTTAGGTCCTGTCCCTCAACACAGCTGGGCCCATCAGTTTCTCTCCATCATCTCTGTTCCTTCCGAAATTTAGTAGATCGACTCTTCCTGGGATCCTCCCCCAAATATTATTATTATTTTCTTTATTTTTTCTCTTTTTACTTAAGCTGGCTCCAGTTGATTTTTGCTTCTTGCAACCAACAGAATCTTAACTCATAGGGGTCATATCTGAGATCTCCTTGTTATTCACATAAATATTAGGCTGTAAGTATTATTCTGATCGATTCCAACTTCTGGCTCTGCCTCTTTGCCTGAGTTTCCTTATGTGGGCGAGAAGACCCTTAGCCAGGTTTAAATGAGCGGCGTACACAGGGCATGGAGCACAGAATGTTTCCGCACATATCACCCCCTTCCCCTTACATTCTCCCACAAACCAGGGGAGATTTGCTTTTCCTCATTAACTCATGATCCAAAAAATCAAATCCTAGTTTGCAATAAAGTCTACATTTCTCTCCAAGCACTTTTCACAACTCCTTTCTCTCCCCTAATCCCTGTGCTTGACTTGCAGCCTGTCCTGAAGGCCTGCAGTTTCCTATCCAGGCTTTCCTGGGCCCTAGAGATGCTTGTCAGGTTTCTTCTGACTTAGTCTTTGGTCCTTACACAAGTCCCTGAACATAAGTAGTAGTTAATGGGCTCGAGGCATCCAGGAATGATAACAATTACTGACTGTTACAATGTGCTCTACTGGAGTTATCTCATTTAATCCTCATGCAGCTCCAGAAGGGGCAGGTAGCATTATTACTCTTGTTTTACAAAAGTGGAAACTACGGCTCAGAGTGGTTAAGTAGCCTGCCCAATGTCACAGAACAAGTAACTAGTAGGGCTGAGTCCAGAGTCTGTGTGCCTAATGGCTAAAGATGCTAAATTTGCCAGCTTTAGTCACCCATGAATAACCTCCTGGCCTGCCCTCAGGGCATGATGAGCCAAGCACCATGAGACAGCCCTTTATCCTGGACCCTGGACCAAGAGTCCTTTTTTACAGCATCTGGGAGCACAATCCGCAGCTCTTCCCCTAGCAAGTCCCACTTCGTGCCGCCTAGCTCTGTTATTTAGAGCGTGCTCCTTCTTCTCTCTGTCTCATTCACCTACAGACCATCTACATCCTCGGCTTCTTGAACTTTTGTTTATTGAGCACTTACTCTGTGCTGCATAAGTGTTCAGAATATCCTTCACAATAAACACTAGCTCTTGTTTTCATCATTGAGTCACACAAACACACCCACACACACACACAGGCCCACATGGCCCTGTGTGGTCTAGTCCTGCCCACTCCCTCACAGGTCCAGCCACAATGGTCTCCTTGCTGTCCCTGGAACACTGTCAAGCATGCTGCTGCCTTGGAGACTTTGCGCTCCCATTCCTTCTGCCTGGCTTGTTCACATACTTCCTTCAGTTTCTACTCAAACACTCCTTAAAAATTGTCCTAGGAGGACAGGCGTGGTGGCCTGTAATCCCAGCACTTCAGGAGGCCAGAGTGGGCGGATCACTTGAGGACAGGAGTTCAAGACCAGTCTGGCCAATGTAGTGAAACCCCATGTCTACTAAAGAGACAAAAATTAGCAGGGTGTGGTGGTTCATGCCTGTAATCCCAGCTACTCGGGAGGCTGAGGCACAAAAATTGCTTGAACTGGAGAGGCGGAGGTTGCAGCCAAGGTTGCGCCACTGCACTCCAGCCTGGGTGACACAGTGAGACTGTTTCAAAAAAAAAAAAAAACATGCCGGGCGCGGTGGCTCAAGTCTGTAATCCCAGCACTTTGGGAGGCCGAGACGGGCGGATCACGAGGTCAGGAGATCGAGACCATTCTGGCTAACATGGTGAAACCCCGTCTCTACTAAAAAATACAAAAAAACTAGCTGGGCGAAGTGGCGGGCGCCTGTAGTCCTAGCTACTCGGGAGGCTGAGGCAGGAGAATGGCGTAAACCCGGGAGGCAGAGCTTGTAGTGAGCTGAGATTGGGCCACTACACTCCAGCCAGGGCGTCAGAGCGAGACTCCGTCTCAAAAAAAAACAAAAGAAAACAAAAAACAAAACAAAAAAAAACACAACATTGTCCTAGGCCCTTTGTTTTCCTCTCTCTCTCTCTCTATTTAGAGACAGGCTCTCTTGGCTGGGCGTGGTGGCTCATGCCTGTAATCTCAGCACTTTGAGAGGCCGAGGTGGGTGGATCATGAGGTCAGGAGATGGAGACCATCCTGGCTAACACGGTGAGACCCCGTCTCTACTAAAAATACAGAACATTAGCTGGGTGTGGTCGCGGGTGCCTGTAGTCCCAGCTACTTTGGAGGCTGAGACAGGAGAATGGTGTGAACCTTGGAGGCGGAGCTTACAGTGAGCCGAGATGGTGCCACTGCACTCCAGCCTGGGCAACAGAGCTAGACTCCGTCTCAAAAAAAAAGAGAGAGACAGGACCTCTCTATGTTACGCAGGCTGGCCTAGAATTCCTGGGCTCAAGCAATCCTCCCACCTCAGCCTCCTGAGTAGCTGGGACTACAGATGCATGCCACCACTCCTGGCCTGCTATGCCCTTTTAATAAATGATCTTTCATTCTCAGCAACTGTATGAGGTAGGTACCAATTTATCAGGTTGTGCCCGTATGAAGTTGAAAATATTTGGTAATAATTTGAAAATAATTACATAAAAGCCATTTCCTATGGTACAACCTCATAGTATTGCTAGCTTACAGATGGAAGAATTGAGGCTTAAATAATTTGGCAAAGATCACACCATTTTAAAGTGGCAGAGCCAGGATTTAGTCTTAGATCTCTTTTATCCTAAAGTCCAGATTCTTAATGTCTACACCGCACTATTTTGATTCTCAGATCTTCACTGTTTCCTTCTTGGATTTTTGTCCTTCCATTTTGTCCACACTCTCTACTAAGCTAGGGCACAGAGATACTGAAACACGGATACTCCCCACTTTAAAAGTCTGGAGCCCTTCAGTCAAGAAGTTCTGTCTACCTGGATATCCTGCATCTCTGCCTCCGTGCAGCTCCAAAGGCCTGGTGAGGGAGCTCTGCCAGCAGAAGGCTGTGCCCTAAGACTGGATTTGAAAAGTCTAGTCACTTCCTGAAAAGTGAAGAGGAATTATGAGCTATGAAGTGTTGGGCACCTTGCCTAACAACAGAGAAATGACTCAGAAACCATGGAAGGGAAAAGAGAGCCAGAGAATTAAAAAACATTTAGAAGATAAAGACTCTGTAATTCTCTCTAATGTAACTCTCTCACCTGTATAGAAGAAACCTCCTTAAGTGGTAGGCATAGAGCCCAGGGTTTAGGGAAATCTCTGAGAGTCAGTATCAAGAGTGCAATGGTAATAAACACAAACTTGGAGTTTAGGGAACACCAACCATCATCCACATTTCCCCCCTAACCTACTTGCAGTCTAGAGGCTAGATCTGGTCTAGGCTTCACTTTGCTGATGTCATTTTGAATATCACTCCCAGACAATACTGTGCATTAGAGTTCACCAGTTATGGCAAATCTCCTCAGGAAAAAAAGTGGCTCCCATCCTCTGTTTACCTTTCTGGCTTCCCAATTTTACTTGGATTTGAACCTATCAGACAACTCTTTATTAGCCTGCCAAGTCATTGATACCTTTAAGATTCTGAGTATGTATTGTACAATGGAGGGTTTGTCTGAAGCCTACCCCATCATATTATTGAAAATGGAAGTCCATTAAATGTTTGAAAGCAGAGAAGTCACACAGCATCAGACCTTTTGTTTTGTTTTGTTTAAAAGATGACTGACAGTTGTGTGGCGAATGGGCTGATTAAAGGACAAAATTTTAAAAAGGAAGATCATTTAAGAGGTCATTCCAGTACTTCGCGTGTGGATGGGTGTTTGCTTGGCCTGGCCTGGAGAGGTGGCAGTGAGGGAGAGAGAAAATAACCAATTCAATGTGAATTCTTGAGTCATCTGTACAGATGACTGCCGGCAACCTGCCTCTGTGCAGTGCAGGTGCTGCTGTTAGCGAAACACCAGGGGTTTGGTCTAGGTCCTGATGCTTGCTGCACAGAAAGCCAATCACAGAGACAACATTATTGCCAAGGAAGGTTTTAATCAGGTGCTACAGGTGAGGAGATGGGAGATCAGTCTCAAATCCAACTCCTTGATCCACTAAAACTAGAGTTTTATACAGCGGGAAAGAAATGTAACAAGATATGGGAAAACAGGTACTCAGTAGGAGTAAGGAAGCAATCACGATGAATGAGGGGCCTGGCGTCTCGTTGGTGATCTTGTGAGTTTCAGTTCTGCGATATTTTTTGAGAGGCCTGGGGGTCCTTTGCTGAGTGAAGGAACTCAGATAAAACCAATGTAAGTATCAAGCTTTAAGACCAGAAGGGTTAATTTCTATATTTATCAAAAAACAAAAAAAACAAAAACAAACTGTCTATGGGACCACTGGGTCAGTTTCATTGCAAGAAGCCCATCCTATTGCCTCCACCCTGTAACTAGTTGGACCAAATGACCTCTAACATGCTTCCCAATGTGGTTATTCTCAGATGTGATATGGAATAGCAATTTAATAGTTATGACACATTTCCACCTACATGGTCTTGTTAGATCCTCATTACAGCTCTGGGAGATAATATTATTTTCTCTATTTCATAAATTGAGAAACGCAGACTCAGAGAGTTGGAATGATTAATTCAAATACTAGTTCCAATTAATTCAAATACTAGTTCAAATACTAGTTCAAATTCAAATACTAGTTCAAATCCAGGTCTTCTAACTCCAGAACCCATCTGTTTCCTCTGTGATGAGAACTGATCACTTCTGAGCAACACAGCCAAGGGGACCCTAAAGCTGAGGTGCATAAAATCAATGTTGTTATTTTTAAATAAACATTCCATACTATTAAACTGATACAAATAGAATTATAACAGCCCCTATATGAGTGTTTACTTATATATGATCACATTTCGTCTTCATGAGAACCCAGAAAGGTAGGTACTATTGTCATCTCCATTTTACATATGGAGACCTACAGCACAGAGGCTAAGTGTATTGCCCATGTTCACACAGCTAGTCAGCCATGGAGGTGGGATCAACACCCAGGGCATGCTGACATCTAAGTCCACATTTTAATCTTTGGGGCTATGTGGCCTCCCAAGAGAGAACATATACACATATGCTATTACAGCCACAGAAACTCTGGAAACTCCCTTTAGGGAGGAAGACTAGAAGCCAGAGTTGGGGGAGGGATGCCAGCTCTCTGTCCAATCTGTCATATCACTTGAATTTTTACACTATAGGGACCACAACTGCTAGTTAGCCACCAATATCCACTCTCTCTTTCTTCCTTTAATTATAGAAATCCTGGGTTTTAGCTGGGCCTGGGGGAGCCAGACTAAAGATTATGCTTCCCAGCTTCCCTTGTATTAGGCCATGTAACTAAGTTCTAGACAGTAGAATGAGAGCAGAAAGGATATGTGTAATCTCTGGGCCATGCCTTTCAAAGGAATAGATAAAGTTTGCCCTTGTCATTTTCCCCTTCTGGATCACTGGGATGCAGACATGATGGTGGGAGCTGGAGCAGCCACCTTAGACCCACAGACAGAAGCAATATACTGAGGAAAATCGAGTTGCCTTCATGATTCTGGGAAGTCTAACTTGGGACCTTTACCTGGGAGAAAAAGAAACTGCTATTTTATTTAAACCACTATATTTTTAGGTCCCTTTTAAACAAAAGTTTATACTGTACTCTATCCAACACACATGTTGCATGTATGGCTTTTTCTATTTAAAAACTAGTTATGTTTTATTTTTATTTTTTAATTTTTTTGAGATGGGGTCTTACTCTGTCACCCAGGCCGGAGGGCAGTGGCGCAATCTCGGCTCACTGAAACCTCCACCTCCCAGATTCAAGCGATTCTCCTGTCTCAGCCTCTGAGTAGCTGGGATTACAGGCGTGCGCCACCATGTCCGGCTAAGTTTTAGAATTTTTAGTAGAGACAGGGTTTCACCATGTTGGCCAGGCTGGTCCCAAACTCTTGACCTCAAGTGATCTGCCTGCCTTGGCCTCCCAAAGTGCTGGGATTACAGGCATGAACCACCACGACCAGTCACTAGTTAGTTTTCTTTTTCTTTTTCTTTTTTTTGAGACTGAGTCTTACCCTGTTGCCCAGGCTGGAGTGCAGTGGCGCTATCTCGGCTCACTGCAAGCTCTGTCCCCCCAGGTTCACGCCATTCTCCTGCCTCAGCCTCCTGAGTAGCTGGGACTATAGGTGCCTGCCACCACGTCCGGGTAATTTATTTTTCGTATTTTTAGTAGAGATGGGGTTTCACCATGTTAGCCAGGATGGTCTTGATCTCCTGACCTCGTGATCCGCCCACCTCGGCCTCCCAAAGTGCTGGGATAACAGGCATGAGCCACTGAGCCCGGTAGCCACTAGTTAGTTTTTAAAAACATAGCATGACATAGGGTACATAACCTACTATTATATGATATTTGAGACAATTGTTTGGTGGATTGGCAGCAAATGTTTAAAAACCAGCATCTCCAGGAAAAAAAAAAAATCCTGATTTGTGGCATTTGCAATTTCTCTGGTGTACATACTCCACTGGGGCTGATTTCAAACTATCAATTCCTGGTCTCTGAGCACAGACTTGGGAAGAGAGGCACATGTTGACTCTGGGGAGTTGGTATGAACCACCTCCAGGAAGCTGCTGCAAAGATCCCTGTGACCTTTGGAGAAAAAGCTTTAAATACTAATTGCAACAAACTATGGGCTTGATCATATAGGAGTCCCAGTAGCCTCTAGTATAGCTGAATTAGATTTTTTTTTTAAGTGTTAGAGAGCTTGCCGACCTTCAGATTGGACCACCACGACCCCTCCCCTCTCCAGCAGCCGCCGTCTGCTTGCTGGGCCTGCTCTGCCAGGGCGTCTGAGGCCATGGCCAGTCCTGATATGTGGATGAGCCCCCGATGACAGCCGCCTGCGTTCCTCTGCTCATGGGTCTGAAGCACCCGTGCTGCCTTGGGTGCGCTACTAGAAGCTGGATGCTAACCAATATCAGAATGATTCAGAATTAGAACAATACGAAAGGAGAGAAACTACTCCCTGATGGACATAACAACCATGTGCAAAGATAAACTATCAAATTATGAAGAAAAGATTAAGATGTTTTATGAGGGGTATTTGCACTTGGATGATGAGTTCCGCTACATTTGTTTTCTTTTTCTTCCCCACCCACCTCCGCCGCCCATGCCTTTTTTTTCATTTTGGAGACAAGGCCTCACTATGTTGCTCAAGCTGGTCTGTAACTCCCGGCCTCAAGGGATCACCTTAGTCTCCCAGGTAGCTGGAATTACAAGGTGAGCTGAGCCACCACACCTCCTGCAGCAGGCACTTTGATGTGAGAGATAAAAGCGTATAAATGGATGGGGATCTTTCTGGAGTAAGGAGACGTCATAACTCTCCCCGCAGGAATTTATCACTTCTTCTGGAGGAAAAGATCTATATGAAGGCCATGTGGCTGTTTGTGGGAGACCCAGTGTGGAGTGTACAGGTGACCTTTTTGATGCCTGGGGAGAATACAGGAAATGTCTGGCACAAACATCATAGCAGTGTTCCCTGGGAATTAACATGTGCCCTGTAAAAGTCCTAAACATGGTAACTGAGCAGAAAATCAATCATGGTCTCTTTGCTTTTATATGATAGACTTGAGGCTAGATTATCTTCCCTTTGCAAGATTATTTGACCAGAATATTTTCTAACAAAAGGAGATATAAAACTTATTTTTACAATGGAAGCAACTTGGAAATATACACGTTACCTTCATTTTCTCTAACTCAGTCAAGACTAGTGCTTCTGTAGCCCCATGTGAGTCCATGCATTCATCTCAAACCAGAATGAAAGTTTCATCTCCCAATGAGCAGTTAGATGCTCATTCTAGAGATGATGTGGTGCTTACTTTATAAGAAGGTGCACTGGGCTCGGTGGCTTACGCTGTAATCCCAGCACTTTGGAAGGCCAAGGTAGGCAGATCACCTGAGGTCAGGAGTTCGAGACCAGCCTGGCCAACATGGTGAAGCCCTCTCTCTACTAAAAATACAAAAATGAGCCGGGTGTGGTGGCAGGCGCCTGTAATCCCAGCTACTCGGGAGGCTGAGGCAGGAGAATTGCTTAAACCCAGGAGGCGGAGGTTGTAGTGAGCCAAGATCGCACCATTGCACTCCAGCCTGGGTGACAAGAGCTAGACTTTGTCTCAAAAATTTAAAAAAAAGAAGATGCAACAGTAGATAACTAACCAGAGAGAAGACAGCTATTTCTCCCTAAATTATTGTGCCACTTCTTTGTTCAAAATAAAGTAATTGCCTTAATTTTGTGTTGTTTCTTTACCTGTGAGACATTGCTCAGGTTGGAAAACCTTACAAAAAATGAAGGGTATTTGATTTCATTTATCCAACTATGGGTTTAGACTCTTTATAACTTATATAATTATTGTTATGACAGTAGTAGCATAATGAAAGATAGAAATGATGCTGGAAAACTCAGTCATTCAACAAACATCACAGTCTCTAGAATCTCTTGAAACATTGGTGACTTTAACATACAGTATCTGGAAATGAAGCTCCACTTACGAGCTGGTAAGATTTATGATGGTTATACCAAAAAATGTTTCTTTCCCTCCAAAAACACAAATTAAACAAAGTCTTCCTTATTAGTGATTTAACACAATTTTACAAAAATAAAACCCCCAATAAGAAATAATGCCAAACTCTGCCAAGAGCATGCTCCATAGGACAAACTGGAAGGTGGATACCTTGGGGAAGGGATGACCACAGAAAAAAGTTACAGAGTTACAGCATTTTAAAATCGGAAGGATAGTGAGATTATAATAACACATGCTGGAAATCCACATGGCTTCATGAGTTCAGTAACCTTGAGTAACCTTTTCCCTGGGGAAATGGTGGAAGCCGTATTGCCTCACCAAGTCTCACAGATAGATCCCAAAGAATCTGAGTGCACAAACATCAGCTGCTCAGATTTCCACAAACCTTTTCCCAGTGGACCCATATTAAAGCAAAAAAACATGTCTTTGCAAAACAGCTAAAGGAATGTTATGCCCATGGTCTGAATTTTCTTTTACGTATAACAATCCTCAAAAAGGCCAGGCGGTATGGTTCACACCTGTAATCCCAGCACTTTGGGAGGCTGAGGCGGGTGGATCACTTGAAGCCAAGAGTTGGAGACCAGCCTGGCCAACATGGTGAAACCCTGCCTCTGCTAATAATACAAAAATTAGCAGGTGTGGTGGCGTGCACCTGTAATCCCAGCTACTCAGGAGGCTGAGGCGGGAGAATTGCTTGAATATGGGAGGCGGAGGTTGCAGTAAGCTGAGATCACACCATTACATTCCAGCCTGGGCAACAGAGCAAGACTCTATCTCAAAAAAAAAAGTCTTTGACACTGAGAGCTTGCTTTATTTAGGCCAGAACTGAGTATTTTAGTCCATGGCTCTGACAGCAATGTCCAGGTAGGACAACTTTCCAACACCAACTGTGATCCATGTGAACAAATGTACTTAATGTCATTGCTGCATTTGAAAGGATGGGAGCTAGCTCCACTCTCTCGGAGACCAGTAGAAAGGAAAGGAGAAGCATACTGGATTGCAGGCTTTTTGCTACTGGTGTCCAGTGTCATGGCAGGGGTCACCAGTGAGCTGGAGCGAGTCCAGCTGGCAGGTGGTTGGATAGCCTGCAGGGTTCCCCTGGGCTTATCTCCTCCTTGGCTGCAAGCCCCTAGCTCTAGCTCCTGCCCAGGCTTGCATCAGAAGCCGTGGGGCGGTGTCCGAACTGCCGAATTCCACCCACAAGCAGAGGCTGTATGCCACTGGTAACATCCAGCCGTCAGCAATGAGCTTCTGGACAATTCTTTCAAGAGACTAGATTGATACCTGGAGCCAGACTTTATTAGACTTACCAAAGTTTGACCCTAATAAACAGTTCAGTTTTCCAGAGTTTTCTGGCTGTACATAGTTGAAAGCAGGACTCTGCCAAGTTCTGAGTCCAGCTCTGAGCTGTTTATCTTCCACCACCTGCTGCAGAACACAAGGTGAGTAAGTGGCCAAGGCTCATGGCCAGGCGTGCATGGGGCTGCCTGACACCGCCCCAGGGGCAGCTGACCTCCCAGATGGCCACCAGCTATGCCCTGGACCTTTAGCTCCTGACAGTTTCCACGATGGTTCCCCTGACAGGCTGTGGCTTTGGGTGGTATTAGGGGACTGCGTTTTCTTGTACCTGTTGCCACTAGGAAAACACTACAAATTTTGTGCCTGTGTAACACTGTTCTTTAGAGTTTCTGGGGGTAAAAGTGCAGTCACAATAATAAAAACCAACTTGCAGTACCAATAGTTACCTGAACCCTAGTCAACAAAAAAATTACTAAGGCCTTATAAATGCAAGACACTCTCCCAGGAAGTGTGATGTTGGGGAAGAAAATACATGGTCTTGCGTTCAGGGAAGGACCATGCAGTGGAGAAGTCAAGACTGGAAACATTTCCTGTGTCTCCTCTGTGAAGTCTGATCATCACCCTCAACCCAGTCCAAAGCATGTAGGTTAAATCACATTTTGGGGTGAACCATACAAAATTGCTGTTTTTTCCAATTAAAAAGGTAGCATCAGGTCTCCCAGAGCACTCTGCCTATCTTCTATTAGGGCCCTGTTTCAACCTGTCTTGTGAATAACTGGGTGTTGACGTGAACTTTTCCTCCATTTGATTGCCAAGCTTCCTAAGAGCAGGAAACTTAGTTCTGTGCATCTCCAGCTAAGTACTGCACTTTACACGGAATAGAGGAATGAATGAATTACAAAAACAACACAGGCCAGCACAATGGTTCATGTCGGTAATCTCAGCATATTGGGAGGCCCAGGTGGGTGGATCACTTGAAGCTAGGAGTTCCAGGCCAGCCTAGGCAACATAGTGAGACCCAATCTCTACAAAAAATTTAAAAAAACTGGCCGGGCACGGTGGCGCTTGCCTGAAATCCCAGCTACTCAGAAGGGCTGAGGTGGGAAGATTGCTTGAACCAGGGATGTCAAGGCTGCAGAGAGCCCCTTGATCGTGCCACTGCACTCTAGCTTGGGTAACAGAGTGAGACCTTGTCTCAAAAGAAAAAAAAAAGGCCAAGTACAGTGGCTGGAGACTGTAATCCCAGCATTTTCAGAAGTTGAGGCAGGCAGACTGCTTGAGTCCAGGAGTTTGAGGCCAGCCTCGGTAACATGACAAAAACCTGTCTCGACAAAAACCTGTCTCTACAAAAAATACAGAAATTAGCCAGGTGTGGTGGTGCATGCCTGTAGGAGGCTAAAGATAAGAGGATCATATGAGCCTGGTGAGGTGGAGGTTGTGGTGAGCTATGATCACAACAGTGCACACCAGCCAGGGTGACAGAGTAAGATCCTGTCTCAAAAAAAACCCCACCCAATATCGATATACATAGTTTATATATACATATTCACATGTGTATCTGTGTGTGTGGTTAATAGCAGTGTACTGGGTGCTGGGGACAAAAGGCTGAATCAACCTTGGGTCTTCCCAGGTTGATATGGGTCCTTACTGAGATGCAAAGAGATAACTTCACACTGTCAAGCAGGGCTTCTCAACAGTAGTGCTAATGACATTTTGGATCAGAGAGTTTATTGTGGGGATGGCTGTGCTGTGCCCTGTCGGATGTTTAGCACCATCCCTGGCCTCTACCCACTAGATGCCAGTGGTACACATTCCATCCCCACCCCCAGTCATGACAATCAAAATTGTCTCCAGACATTGCCAAATGTCCCCAGTGAACAAGGTCACCCACCCCCAATGGAGATCCACTGCCACAGACATGCTGAGGCAGTACAATGCTTTTTAATCCAGTGAGGTGGTTCAGAGAAACCTCCCAGAAAGGATGACACCTGGGATAGGTCTTGAAGGATGAGTAAGACTCGAAAGGAGAAGCGAGGCAGAGACCACTGCACAAGCAAAGAACCACGGCTTACCTGAACCCCATGCTGACTCAGCACAGAGGGACCACGCATAAGTGAAAGGCAGTGAATTCAAGCCAAAAGATAAGTGTGCATGTTCCCTTTTAAAAAGCAGATCTTGGGCCGGGCACGGTGGCTCAAGCCTGTAATCCCAGCACTTTGGGAGGCCGAGGCGGGTGGATCACGAGGTCAGGAGATCGAGACCATCCTGGCTAACAAGGTGAAACCCTGTCTCTACTAAAAAATACAAAAAACTAGCCGGGTGAGGTGGCGGGCGCCTGTAGTCCCAGCTACTCAGGAGGCTGAGGCAGGAGAATGGCGTGAACCCAGGAGGCAGAGCTTGCAGTGAGCTGAGATCCAGCCACTGCACTCCAGCCTGGGCGACAGAGCGAGACTCCGTTTCAAAAAAAAAAAAAAGCAGATCTTGGTTTCTGGTATAACCTTCTCTCCATGAATTATTCCACCTTTCAGCAACGTTTGGCCCGAACACAGAACCTTTGTGAATTAAGTGAGATCACTTAGAACTGTTTTAATGGCAGAGCAAAAGCTGTACTCACACTAATAATAGCTTCCTTTAGGAAGGTACTTCACAGGGTTTTTTTCTGTCTACTTGTTTGTTTGTTCATTAATTTTTTAAAAATGCTTTCATCATACGTTGAATACATACAAAAAATATTCAACACACAAACACAGAGAGGAACTAGAAAGCATGTAGCATGTAGCCCCCTTCAGCCTCGTAATACAATATCTCCTCCACCTGTGAGGCCCTCTGTGTGCACCTTCCTCACCTCACTTCCCTCTCCACTCCCAGGGGAGCAAGATTTTTGAGTTCACATTTGTTCATTCAACAAACCTTTTACTGAACACATCACTGTACTATGGGCCAGGCTGTGTGCTATAAAGTAGCAAACAAAACAAAAACTTTCCCCTTTCTTACTTAAAGCAATTTCACGTTAGCCTTTTCAGGGTTATATGATATTATCAATGTCCCAACG
This sequence comes from Colobus angolensis palliatus, assembly GCF_000951035.1. NCBI lineage: Eukaryota > Metazoa > Chordata > Mammalia > Primates > Cercopithecidae > Colobus > Colobus angolensis. The sequence continues at coordinate 5,278,197 of NW_012113253.1, forward strand.
AGATACATACATACAGGCAACTAATAACTACTGCCTCGACTTCCTTTAACAGGTGAGGAAGTGGAAGCTCCCAAATGTTGACTTGTCACAGGTAACATGGTTTGTAAGTGGCAGAACTGGGGCGAGAAGCCAAGTGGTTGCCTCCTGTCCCCTCCTTCCATTGTACCACAGTGTTGGCCTCTCCTCACCTGACACTCCAGGGGTTCAAGACATTGCTACCGATTGCCAAACTCTGCAGGTAAAGCAAGGCAACTGCAGCGCAGGGAGACAGATGGGATTTGGAGACTCCTACCGGACTTGCATGTGGGGCTGTGGAGGGGGAGAGGAGGTTTCTTTGCAGTAAAGGAGTCCCCAGTGGGGGCAGTCTTGTCCCCAGACATTTGAGTCCATACCAAACTCCCATTTTAAAGTGGCATTGACTGGGTACAATGCCTTGTGCCTGTAATCCCAGTGCTTTAGGAGGCAGGACCAGGAGGATCGCTTCAGACCAGGAGTTTGAGACCAGCCTGGGCAATATAGCAAGATCACATCTCTAAAAAAAAAAATGAAATTAGCTGCACATTCCTATAGTCCCAGCTACTCAGGAGGCTGAAGTGGGAGGATCACTTGAGCCCAAGAGCTCAAGGTTACAGTGAGTTATGATCGTGCCATTGCACTCTAGCTTGGGCAACAGAGCAAGAGCCTGTCTCTAAAAATAAATAAATAAATAAATGAATAAATACGACATCATAGCATATAAACAAAGCCATCTTTTTGCCTTTTCCACTTGACTGGGAGAAAAACATTTTTCTCCCAGTCAAGTGGTTGGTTTATTGGTTGCTTGAGTTGGATAAACTTGGTATCATTTATTTACAACTCAATTTCTACTTCACTTGTTGATATTTTGGTTTGGTATTTATGTCTCCCCATAAACAAAAATAGTGAGGCATCGGATGGCAGGGATGATGGTGAGACAGATCTCAGAGGCTGCCCAAGGGTGAAGAATGGCTTCCATTTATAGCTGCCACTCTGATCACCGGTAGTAGCTGCCTAGGTGTTGTCTTGAGAAGGTTCAAGTGCCATAATAGATTAGGGAGTGTGGGCTCTGGAGAATGGAGTGGGGGGCTCTTGTGCCACAGGATTATCAACCCTGACATAGCCTGTGATCAGCCAACATTGGCCAGGCACCACAGGAGGTCACACACCAGTCAGGTCTCTGGTGGCCAGTAGCTGGCTGGCCCTTCTACAGCTCCGTCTCCTGGTATGTGGGCCTCACACTTTAAAGGGGGCACAGATCTGGTCCCTGGTTTCAGGCCCTTTCAAATGAGGATATAGCCTGATAGGAAAGTCCTAGCCGCAAAGCAGATGTGACCTCAGCATGGCTCATCACTCACACCACAAATGTTTACTGCATGCTTCTCTGTGTGGGTGCTGTGCTGGACACTGGGGAGCCAAGTGACTGGATGAGAGTCACCGTCCTAAGAGTACTTGCCATCTAGTGCATAACACAGACATCCAGTGAATAGTAGCAGCACAGTACTGTGAAGGCTATGGTAGGGACAATCCAGGATCCTACCAGAGCTTTTTCACATGGGTGGTCAGAAAAGAATGGCTGACCAATGCTCTGGCATTGGAGCAGAGAAAAAATTGTACAACAAGCCAAAGAATGCCTATCCTTTCATGAAGCATTTTGGTGGGGTCATTCTGTGGCCTGTCTATACTTAATGATTCTAGGAATGGACTCAGTTACAGGCTGGACTCAGGGCTTCTTTGCAGTAAATGACAGGCTACCACATACATACCACATATGCACGCTGTGGTCTGAACAAAGACACCGGCTTAAAAGGAAAGCAGGAGGAAAAGGAAAGGGTGACTTGTACTGCTTTTGCCCAAGGTACTGTATTTGCCGGTAGAGAACTTGGGAAAATCACATTTTTCAATTATCCTATAATCATGGAAGGTAAGACTGACGGGTGAGCTTTTAGCTGTCTTCACGGTGTTTACACATCTTTACATCCCATGGACATTCCTTTGGATCTAAATGGAAGTCCTAATTCCCAGGTCTTGATTTATTTCAGACATGGGAAGTACTTCTTTACTGAACAGTCAGGGTTAAGTCAGGGAAGGGAACCCCTTGGAGTTACGGGATAAGGGACACACTTATTATAGGAATTGGATCTTACACAACTTTGGGAGGAGCTGGAGAGGCGAAGGCCCCGGAGGAATGGGAGGATCAGAGAAGGAGCTGCCAAGCAGTCCCTTGGACAAGCTAAGCACATCCTGCTGCTGTGGAGGGGCGGAAAAGAGAAGCCTGTGGTCCCTCCTCCATGGAAATGCCATCTGAGGGAGGGGCTGGCGCTGCTGTCGGTCCTGGAGTCAGCAGTCAGGAAGAGGACTGGATGTGCAGTGCAGGACAGCAAGGACAAGCTGGAACCCGCTGGCCTGTGTCTGTCACCACATTTAACCCTGACGACCTTCCGAGAGTAATGGCTGCCGCTTCACATCTTCCAAACCTGGTACAAATTCTTCTTCTGGCCAAATTTAACTCAGAACTGTTCAGGGAAGGGGATCTGGAAAAGGTAGTTTCATCTTGGCCAAGTGGACAGAGCACAAACCATCACATTTGAAGAAAAGGCTGAGGGTGGAGGCAGAATACCCTGCCTTAATTAAGAAACAAATACTTGGCCAGGTGCGGTGGCTCATGCCTGTAATCCCAGTGTTGGGAGGCTGAGGCCGGCAGATTGGTTGAGTTCACAAGTTTGAAACCAGCCTGGGCAACATGGCAAAACCCTGTCTCTACAAAAAATACAAAAATTAGCCAGGTGTGGTGGCATGTGCCTGTAGTATCACTTACTCTGGAGGCTGAAGCGGGAAGATGACTGGAGCCTGGGAGACAGAAGTTGCAGTGAGCTAAGATCACGCCACTGTACTCCAGGCTGGGCAATAGAGCCAGATCTTGTCTCAAAAAGGAAAAAAAAAGAAATAAAGAAAAAAACACTGCAGAACTTCCTAGTTCAAAGAACCAGAGATAAACTCGTGGTGTGTGTGTGTGTGTGTGTGTGTGTGTGTGTGAAGTGCTTGGGGAGTTTTGTTGAAAGGATAAATTTCCGGGCCTCAGCTCTTAAGAGTCTGGGGTGGGGCACCTGTTTTAACAAGCTTAATAGGTGATAGTGATACACATAAAAGCTTCAAAACCACTGTCCTCAACCTTACAAGCAAATAATAGGTTATTAATTAATTCAACTTGAATGACCTGCTGTTGGAAGCCTTATGTCAATAATTTGTCATTTAGGGACACTTGGATGGTTACCCAGATGCCAACAGTGTCCCAAATTGCCTCCTGAGCTGAACCTTATGTCCTCTATCTCCCTGCCTGAATCCTTTTAAGAACAAGCTAAAATGCAGATTTGAGATTCACTCCTGAACTCTTCTATGAGGGAGCTGGGTGTGGTTGGACAGCAAGAGGAATCTTATGGTGATACCGCCAAGGGGCTAATGGATTGGGAAAGCCAAAGGTGTGCTCCACCCTGCAAACTGGGTTTACTGGTAACTCACACAAGTGATTTCTCTCATCCAGATAATTACCATTAAACAATATGTATCTGTCACCCCAAAGTGTGTGGGCATTGATGCAGCGTACCATGTGAAGCACATAAAAATGATAGCTACCCATCTTAGAAGTCAGAGATGAACTTACAGACCTTCCCACGTGCCTTGTTTGCCCTGCCACACTCATGCCCATCCCCCAGCCAGCCATCAACCCACCTGCCCCTACCCCACACCAGAGAAACTTTTGGCACAGCTGCCAAAGCAGCTGACAGTGTCAGCCTCTAGCTCCTTGGGCAGGCAGTGTGGGCAACTCAAAAAGAGTCAAAGGGCCTGGCGCAGTGGCTCATGTCTGTAATCCCAACACGTTGGGAGGCTGAGGCAGGTGGATCACCTGAGGTCAGGAGTACCAGACCAGCCTGGCTGACATGGTGAAACCTCATCCCCACTAAAAATACAAAATATTAGCAAGGGATTGTGGCACGTGCCTATAGTCCCAGCTACTTGGAAGGCTGAGAATTGGTTGAATCTGGGAGCCAGAGGTTGCAGTGAGCCGAGATCATGCCACTACACTCCAGCCTAGGTGACAGAGCGAGACACTGTCTCAAAAGAAAAAAAAGAAAGAAAGAAAAAGAGGATGAAGAGGAGGAAGAGGAAGAGGAAGAAGAAGAAGAAGACGAAGAAGAAGAAGAAGAAGAAGAAGAGGAGGAGGAGGAGGAGGAGGAGGAGGAGGCGGCAGGGCCCAGAGGGGCCCAGCTAAAGTGCAAGGGTGAGCTGACCAAGATCTTCCTACAGAGCATATAGGGCAGAGTCCAGGCCAGCATGTACACCTCTAGACTGCCTTCTTCCCTTGCCTTCCTTTTCTGTCTTTGTAAACAGAATCCAAAGGCACTGATGCATATTAAATGCCCCTGTTCCCCCGTCTTCTCCCTGTGTTCTTCTAGTATTGTTCAGCATTAATCCTACTGACTGAACAAACCAGTGAGCCAGGGGTCCTCAATGTGCCTCAGCCACTCAGGGAGCCTGTCAGTGATGCATATTCCTCAGTGTCACCTTCAAGGAACCTGACTCAATAGGTGAGACTTGGAAAACTGAATTTTATCTTCTTATTGTTTTTTTACTTTTTATTTTTGAGACAGAGTTTCATTCTTGTTGTCCAGGCTAGAGTGTAATGGCATGATCTTGACTCGCTGCAACCTCCATCTCCCAGGTTCAAGCAATTCTCCTGCCTCAGCCTCCCCAGTAGCTGGGATTACAGGCACATGCCACCATACCTGGCTAATTTTTTTACATTTTTAGTAGAGACAGGTTTTCACCATGTTGGCCAGGCTGGTCTCAAACTCCTAACAACAAGTGATCCACTGGCCTCGGCCTCCCAAAGTGCTGGGATTGCAGGCGTGAGCCACCATGCCTCGCCTGGAAAATTGAATCTTAAGCAAGGGCTACCAGGGATTCCCAGGCAGATGACTGGGGACAAGATTCTAGAAAACACCGTATGAGGCAGGAGGTAGTGCAGGAAGAGGAGGAAGAGACAAACCAGAATAAGGCCTCACAATCTGGTTGAAAAGGCAGATCACACACAAATGAAAAAGACTTAGGACAGGCAACATGCATATCCCTGCAAAGAGCCAGGGCACCTAGGGCACAACATTTAAGGAGGTCTTCAGGCTCAGGTGCACTTGCATGATCCTAGAGTAAGTGTCTCCTTAAATTGTGCACACTAAGTACCTTGCTTGCTTCACTCTCATCATTGTCCTGGTACCAACAACGATGCCTGGCACATCGTAGGCACTCTAAATCTTTGATGAATGAATAAACGCATTTATTTAACAAATATTTACTGAGTGCAAACTATTATACTAGGTATAGGTGACTGGGTGTAGGGGTGAGTCCAGGAGAAAATGATAGTCTAGAAATGAATTGGACACAGACTCCACTTTGAAAGGAGAAGTTTATGGGCCAGGTGCAGTAGCTCAGGCCTGTAATCCCAATTCTTTGGGAGGCTGAGGCAGGAGGATCACTTGAGCCCAGGAAGTCAAGGATGCAGTGAGCTATGACTGCACAGCTGCACTCCAGCCTGGGCAACAAACAGAGTGAGACCCTGTCTCAAAAAAAAATTTTTTTAATAAAAAAGTTTATGATCTCATAAGGTCTGAAGACCAGGAAAATAAAAAAGATGCAAGGAGGTAAAGGTGGTGGAAAGGAAGGTGCTGGAGTGGAAGCAAAGGGGTTTTGTATATCTCTGCTAGACTACATGCTCCATGAGAGCAGTAGCCCTGCCTCTTCTGGTATATCCCCATTCCTGAAACAGCACAGGTACAAGATGGGTATTTCATGTACATTGGTCAAGTAACTAAATGGCCAGAGCCAGACTTAGAGTTCCAGAGATATACACTAGTGTGTTTTGCAGCCTTATAATTGAGTCTAAGTCCAGGAAAGCAGGTGCCTGGAATTAGATGATGTTCATTACAAAGGCCCCACTAATGATCTAACCCAGTGGTTCCTGCACTTGGTTGATTATCAAAACCACTTGAGGAGGGCTTGGAAATTACTGACTCCCAGGCCCTATGCCAGAGGTATGAAGTCAGGGAAGGGACTCAGGAATGTGTATTTGGACTTCCTAATGGGCAGCTCATGATCACCCAGGCTTGGGAACCGTTCCTGTAACCAGGAGTAAGGACTCCAGGTTTTAGAGAACACTTGGTAGGCCCAGCCTGGCAGAGTGGCCATGGTCCCCAGGCACACACCACACCAGGACAGGGAAGCAATGAGCAGACTGCCTGGGCTCCCGTCCACCCACCAGCGATGTGACTTGTTTTTAGACTTCTCTCTGTGCACCTCTGTTCCTTCCTCAGTGGAGGAGGGCATGTTGGCAGCTTGTAGTAAGGTCAAGGGAGATAACTTCACAGAGATGTAGCCCAGCACCCAGTGCAGTTGTGTTTGGTCCTTGTCACACTCATCTTTCTAGCAACATACCCAGCTTCTCAGTTTCCTTTTCTGGACTCTACCAAAGTCAGACCTGGCATCAAAGGATTGGATGGCTATGGTGGAAGCTTTACACATGCTCAGAAAACCCTGAGGGAGTGGTGAAGCCCAGAGAGGAAGCTTCCATCAAGGACCCAACAGTTGGGTTGAAACCCTGATTTTAGGGTTTAGTGCCAGTCTTACTGCTATTTTCTCTCAAAGGCAGCCATGCCTCCTGCCCTCTCTTCTCTAGATCCAGCACCCTCACTCTTCCTGCCCTTACCCATAGCTGGGCTGCCAGCTGGGCCATGAGATGGACAGGCGTGTGCCTGTGGGGAAGACTGATGCCGTAGGCCACAGAGGAGCCCTCAGCAGGTCTCGAGTCCCCTCACGAGGACAGGAGGGTGCCATCATTCACATTGCTCCTTTAGGCCAATTCTCTCCCCAGGTAATTGATGAGGAGACCGCTGAACAGAGAAAAGCCCCTGAACTCCCAAACCCAGAAACATTCTTCAACATAGGAAAGGAGAAAGCAGGCCAGGAGCAGTGGCTCACGCCTGTAATCCCAGCATTTTGGGAAGCTGAGGTGGGCAGATCACTTGAAGTCAGGAGTTCGAGATCAGCCTGGCCAACATGGCGAAACCCTGTCTCTACTAAGAATACAAATATTAGATGGCTGTGGCAGCGGGTGCCCATAGTCCCAGCTACTTAGGAGGCTGAGGCAGGAGAATCTCTGGAACTCCGGGGGCGGAGGATGCAGTGAGCCGAGATCACACCACTGCACTCCAGCCTGGGTGACAGAGCGAGACACTGTCTCAAAAAACATAAGAAAAGGAGGAAACTAAAAATGGCCTTCTCCCTTCTGTACACAGTTCACCTGCCTTCCTCATCTGAGCCCAGTGAAATAGAACTGCGAGGCTGCTTCTTCTCCTGCACCAAGCTTGTCATCCTTCTGAAAGGGAGGAGCCAGCCAGATGGTGGCCACTGAGACTCCAGGGCCATCTCTGAGAGAACCTCTGCTTTAGAAAGAGGTCAGCTGTCAAAACAAACTGATGCAGAGGCACTTCCCCGAGGGAATCTCAAACTGTAGGCAGCCAGGCCCGGGAGGTGGGTTATTAACCTCATGACCCTTTATCACATTCTCCTTAATAGCTTCAGGCACCTTCTACACGGTGTCTGGGGGAAAAACCCACCCTTTGTTTTGGAGGATGAGGCAAACATTTTACAAGTAATTTATTGGCCTATGTTTAACCTTTATTCAATGGGTCCTAATTTATTTCACTAATTGACTGCTCAATTCCAGTAAAATCTCCGGTTCTAGGTTTACAGCCTGCTGAACAAGTGCTTCAGAGATGTATACCCACAGCATGGAGCATCTCGCCACAGTTCAGGTGACCGTGCCTTCCGCTCCTTGAAGAATATTCCCATGGAAAAGGAATTCTAGGCCAGATGCAGTGGCTCATGCCGGTAATCCCAACGCTTTGGGAGACAGGGATGGGAGGATCTCTTGAGGCCAGGAGTTCGAAACCAGCCTGGGCCACATAATGAGATCTCTTCTTTACAAAAGTAAAAAAATTAGTCAGGTGTGATGGTGTGCACTTGCAGTCCTAGCTGCTCTGGAGGATCTTTTAAGCCCAAGAGTTTGAGGTTGCTGTGAGCTGTGTTTGAGCCACTAGGCTCCAGCCTGGGCAACAGAGTGAGCCTTTGCCTATAAAAAAAAAGAAGAAAGAAAAGGAATTCTATTGGTTTGGGGTAGTAATTCCCCAACAGCGGAACTGGGATTGGTGGGGTGGGTGGAAAAATCTTGGCACAAGGAAAAACTTTTGAACAATTATAATTGTTTAAAAAGAAAAAGAAAACAAGGTGCCTCAGGAGGTGGTGGACATCTGAGCACTGGGGTGTAGAAGCGGGGCTAAAAGGCTGTACTGGGAGGGGTCTGAACTGCTGCCGGAGGAGTCCAACCCAGCTCAGGGTTCTGAGATGAATGTTCAGGCCAGAAAGCCATATATACAGAGCTATCTTCCTGTCCAGGGCCAAGGAAATGCTTTTTCAGGCTGGACTAAGGAGAGAGGCTTTCTACAGGTGAAGACCAGTTGTAGAATGCTTCCAGTTATTTCAAGAGGCATTAGCAACATAGAGCATCCATGTGAACTCATTTATAACCTGGAGATAGCATTATTCATACTGGTCAGAGAGCTGCTGTAAATACGGTAATAGGCTTGGAGCAGAGCCTTAGCTCAATAAGTATTAGAGATTATTATGATTACTATATAGAAAAACTAGTAGTCACTTCCTTTGTGAAGACACACTGACTAAAACTCAGTTAACGTGCCCACTCCTTCAGGTACAGGAAATAGTAACATTGTCTGAAATGCCACATTTACGTACAAGGTACAATAATCTGTGTTAACCAGTATATACTTTACAGTGCACAGTTACCTCTTTTGTGTATATATGGGGTCAATATGCAATAAGTATATGTCTATTTATCATTAATCAGGTGTTCATTATCTAATTCCTTGAAGTTAGGAAGTTCAATAGTGAAAATATTCACTAATACATATATTAGTTAATATACAATGAATATATTATATTCACAATACATGTATTAGTGAATATATTAGTCACTTTTAAAACTGGTCCCTATTAAAACATCACTTCAGTTAACACTACTGCCCCACCGATTAGGTTTCTGTGGGTCACTCTCTTGCCATTGTAAAAATTCAGCAAATGTAACGTAAATATTATGCAAATTGCCTTCAGAGTGAAGCTGCAAAACTTGCAAAAGATACAGGATTTCATGAAGGTGACAAAAGTAATATTGGCAAATTGACAAATACTTGTCAAGACATTGACAAATAAAGATTTGGCATGTTTAGACCAGTTCACAATTGAAGAGCAGAGTGCTGAGAAAGATGGTGCCACTTGGCCCTTCAAAAGAAAATAATTTAAATATCAAAGAATAAAAAAAGGCTTTTAGGAAAACTAATAAATTCTTTTTTTTATTTTTTTCTTTTCTTTGGGACAGGGTCTTGCTCTGTTGCCCAGGCTGGAGTGCAATGACATGATCTTGGCTCCCTGCAACCTCCGCCTCCTGGGCTCAAGCGATCCTCTGACCTCAGCCTCCCAAGTAGCTAGGATCACAGGCACCACCATGCCCAGCTGACTGCTATTGTACTTTTTCATACAGATGGGGTTTTGCTCTGTTGCCCACGCTGATAAACTCTTATTTTGCAAAACAAACAAAACCAAAAAACTCCACCTCTTCTATGATAGGGTTTAAAAGTCCAAGTGAAACATGTTACCATATAGAATTCTGTTAGGAAATGAATATTGAGAAAAGTAACTAACATACAATTCATTTTGTAACAATTAATGAATAGTTGCAATTATAATTTAGATTTGTTAAACTAAGAAAATATATTTTAATATCTTTTAATTTCACTTCTCCGTAGGAAGTTCCAATCAAACATTTTTCACACTGATTACAAAATCATGATTCTCTTTTTAAGTGGATTCATACTAAATGTCCTTGCCTGATAGCAATTATCGTCAGATGTGGTAAGACAGAGAGTGTGCACAAGCACCAGCGATCATTTGGACAATTGTCTAAATCTTCAGCTAACGAGCAGAAAGAAACAAACAAACAGAGCCACCGTCCTTTCCTTAACGTCTTGCCTGAATCTGGAGCAACGGTTCTCGACCTTAGCTGCACATTGGAATCTCTTTGGAGAGCTCTAAAAACTACACACATCTTGAGTCTCACCTTCATTGGTATTGGATGTGGCTGAAGTGGGGATTTTTTTTTTTTTTTTTGAGATGGAATCTCACTCTGTCACCAAGGCTGGAGTACAGTGGTGCGATGTTGGCTCCCTGCAACCTCCGCCTTCCAGGTTCAAAGGGTGCTCCAGCCTCATCCTCCCGAGTAGCTGGGATTACAGGTGTGGGCCACCATGCCCAGCTAATTTTCGTATTTTTAGTAGAAACAGGGTTTCGCCATGTTGGGCAGGCTAGCCTCGAACTCCTGAACTCAAGTGATCAACTTGCCTCAGCCTCCCAAAGTCCTAGGATTATGGGCATGAGCCACCGCTCCTGGCCTGAAGTGGTGATTTTTAAGACCTCCTCAAGTGATTCTAACATGCAGCCAAGGTTGAGATACACTAATCTTTACTAATTTTTGCTCTTGCAAAAGGACCTATATCACCTTCCACTACAGCCCTTTTCCTCATCTTTCCACTTTTTCCTCCCAGTTAATCCTATTCCTTTTCTAGTGTTGCTGTATCCCAAGAATTATTAAAGCCCACTGCCCCAAAAGGTGAAGGGAGTTTTGTGAACTCAGACCACAGGCAGTGGGTGGAGCAGGGTGAGAGGGCTGGGGACTGGGTGGGGATGGGGTTGGGGAGGGATGGGAGGGAACCTGGAGACCCAGGAAAGTGGGAGGAGGATCAGAGGGGAAGGAAGGCCAGGGACGGGGAAGGGAGTGGAGGAGGGTGGAGGGACTGGGGACCCAGGAGTAGGGGAGGAGGAGGGGTGGGGTGGGGACCCGGGATTGGGGGAGGAAGGGAGGAGAGGGAGGGTTGGAGACTCAGGAGTGGGGAACAGGGGAGGTAGACAACCTCCCAGCAGCACGTTCCTAGTCCTTCCAGCCTGCTTACAGCTGGACAGATGGCAGCTTTCAAACCTGAATGCACCAGGGAACAAACACCACTCCCGCAGCAGCCGTATACCCAAATTTAAGTTGAAACGTTCTGCATTATGCTTGGAGTTTGGATTCTATCCTGGAGCAGCAGGCAGCAGAAGCCAACCACCCGGAGTCCCAGCAGACCACAAATGACTTTTGGAACTGAACACCGCTGCTGCTGTGCTGATGGGACCTTAGAGGCAGGCCCTAGCTGAACCCGTTTCACCACCTACTTGCTCTCCCTTGGGCTGTGAGGGTCTTTTCATTCCACTTAGCTGGGTGTGAAACAATGTCCTGTCCTTTAAAATGTGCTTTTTCACCACTGCCTTTCACCCTGTCCGACAAAGGCAGTCATGAAAAAGCACATTTTAAAATTAACATTTCCTTTTGAGAAAGTGATCAGTACAAGAAAAGCCAGTTCCAGAGACCCAAGGCCTTGCACTGGGCGCTGCATCCACATTGGTTATGACAGCCTGCGACCTCTACCCACAGGCATGACAGCCTGCTCCTCCCCACTCCTAGGCCATACTCCCTCCAGATCTCAAGAGGCTCTGATCACCTCCTGGAGAATATGCCAATCAGGACGGGTGCACCTGTAGTCCGAGCTGGGCCAGAGATTCCCAGGATGCTGAGTCATGTGCTGTACAGTTTGGCTGGAGGTGGGTGTGGCCGCTGCTGTGTGTATCTATCACTCCAATAGTGGATAAAATGCAGACTTTCCCATAAGCAGCCAACCAGGCACATATCCAACCCTTCTGGTAATGGGCACGCCAGATCTGACTGCACAGAAGACAGGTTTGATTTTTCTGAAACAGGCAAGGTGCCAGTGATGTATACCCGCTATTTTCCTGCACGGGCACTCACCTACAGTTTCACCCAGTTCTGCTTCCCATCTCAAACCGTAGGAATCCAAGAGTCGAACACTTTAATGGTATCCAGACTCTCTTTTTTGTTTCATCCAGTCATTCTTGGAGCACACATACATTCTCTCAGCGTCCTGAAGGAAAGGGAAATATGGACATGGTACTTTATGCATCAGGACTTCAGAACTAGGACAACACTCTCCTTGTTATTGCATATTTATTATGTGGCATACTCTAGGACTGTTACACAAGTACTTTGAAACTACAACCAATTAAAGCTTTGAATTAGATGTGTAAGTTAGTTAGAGGCCAAATTGTTCCATCATCTGATTCAGGGGACTGGAGAATCCATTCATTTCTCAAACATTATTAGAGACAGGCTTTTTATGTGATCAGTCTGGGCAGTGGACATCGGTAACTAAGGTTCTGATCCTCCATGAACTTACAGTCTAACGGAGAACAGAGACACCTGAATTATAGATGATCATGCTGTGTGGAATGTGCTACAGGGGAGAGAAGCACAATGAAGGGACTTCCGAAGGTTCTATGTCAAATCAGTGGTGTCACCAAACCCACGGAAGACAAATCCCTGATCTAACACATCCTAACTATTTTTTTTTTTTTTTCCAGACAGGGTCTCGCTGTGTCACCCAGACGGGAATGCAGTGGCATGATCTTGGCTCACTGCAACTTCTGCCTCCCGGGCTCAAGTAATCCTCCCACTTCAGCCTCCCAAGTAGCTGGGACTACAGGCACATCCCACCACACCCGGATAATTTTTGTGGTTTTTGTAGAGATGGAGTTTCACCATGTTTCCCAGGCTGGTCTTGAACTCCTGGACTCAAGCAATCCCCCTGCCTTGGCCTCCCAAAGTGCTGGGATCACAGTCATGAGCCACCGCACCTGGCCCTAATACATCTTTACCTGAAGTTGTCCACATCACATCGGGACTCGGCCCTGTCTGCTAGGGACATATTGAAGGTGGATGTCGCAAGAAGCTAAGATGAAAAGAAGTTGACTCTAGCCAAAAAATGTCAAAGAGGAAGAGTTAAAGACCTGTTGTGAGGTGAGGGTGAGGAAGATGGCACCTGAGATGGAGAACTAGCTTTGGTTTAGGTCACGCAGGGATGGACGGTGAAGACCCTTACACACTGTGGTAGAAGCGAGGAGTGATTTTGCTCTAATACTTTTCTACCGCAGGTGAAGAAATTTGAATTAAAAGCTCAGTTTTTAAGTACTTCACCATTAATCCAAAGTTCTTCCCTTATTTTACTTTTTATTTTTCCTTTATACCTCTAAACCCTAAATATATTTCCTTCAACTCATAGCACCTACTTTAATATGTTTAATATATCTTTAGATATGCATGGATGCCTTCTTACAAAAGTTGTATTATTTTAGGTGAGATGTCTTTACAAAAATGATAATGTACTACATATCCTTTCCGATTTCTTATGTTTTTCCCTTACCCCTCGGTATTTTTTTGTTTGTTTTTTGAGACAGGGTCTCACTCTGTCACCTAGGTTGGAGTGCAGTGATGCGATCTTGGCTCACTACAGCCTCAGTCTCCAAGCTTCAAGTGATCCTCCCACTTCAGTCTCCCACGTATATGGGACTACAGGCATCTGCAACCACACCCAACTATTTTTTTAGTTTTTTAGTTTTTGTAGAGACAGGGTCTCACTGTGTTGCCTAGGCTGATCTGAAAACTCCTAGGCTCATGCAATCCTCCCACCCAAGCCTCTCAAAGTGCTGTAATTACAGGCATGGGCCACTGTTCCTGGCTCCCCCTGGATTTTAAAGATCTGTAGTGTTGCAGTATAATTCCAGTTGGTTATTTCTTACTGTTACTTAGTATTCAGCAGTCCACATCTGCCATATTTTATTAATCCCTTTCTCTAGTGATAAGCACCTAAGCTGCCTTCAACATCCAGCTACCCCAATCAGTTTCATGATGAGCATCCTTATGAACTTGTGGGAGAAATTCCTCGGAAAAAATATATATTCCAGAGTTTTTCGCAGATCATAGGATATGTGCATGCTTCATCTCAACATCTCAAGTCAGTAGAAACTAGTCAAACATGGGGGGTGGGGGCAAAGACTGAATGGGATATTTGTGCAAAAAAAGAAATATATACAGAAAATATTTTGCATTTGTAATGCACAATATCTCACAAAATTCCCAGAGAATACAACATATGTTTCATCTTCTGGTTTTTTAAGTAAGATCAATCATTCCTGCACAGTTCTTCGAAAGCATCCCCTTTCTCATGGCTCTCATGAAGTGAAGAGCCTTTAATAGCTCTTGTTGGTTACATTTACTCAAAGCTTCTGTTTAAAGCCAGATTGCTTTCCTAAGTGGTGGTACTGGTTCCAGTTGACACTCCCTCCAACAGTGCCCAAGAGTTCTATAATATCTTCCACATTCTCAGCTGCACTGATCTTTCTGCTCCTGGTCATTCTTAGACAGAAGCTTAGAGTAAATGTAACCAACAGGAGTTATCAAAGGCTCTTCACTTCATAAGAACCATGAGAAAGGGGATGCTTTCGAAGAACTGTGCAGGAATGATTGATCTTACTTAAAAAACCAGAAGATGAAACATATGTTGTATTCTCTGGGAATTTTGTGAGATACTCTGCATTACAAATGCAAAATATTTTCTGTATATATTTCTTTTTTTGCACAAATATCCCATTCAGTCTTTGCCCCCACCCCCCATGTTTGACTAGTTTCTACTGACTTGGTTTGAAGCATTCTTTGAGTTGGCTGTGGCCAGTCTTCATCATGACCTGGTGGTGGTAGGCAGCAAAGGGGAGGTGGAGTTGCAAGACCAGAGTGTCCTACTGAGCAGAAGACTGGCCTCATGAGATGAGCTGGGCCTACCTCTCTATCTTCAGCTATCATTCTCCTTGGGTCAGAGGGTAGAATATTAAAATGGCAATAATAGGGCCACACATGGTGGCTCAAGACTGTAATCCTAGCACTTTGGGAGGCTGAGGTGGATGGATCACCTGAGGTCGGGAGTTTGAGACCAGCCTGGCCAACATGGCAAAACCCCGTCTCTACTAAAAATACAAAAATTACCTGGGTGTGACACATGCCTGTAATCCCAGCTACTCAGGAGGCTGAGGCAGGAGAATCACTTGAACCTGGGAGGTGGAGGTTGCCCTGAGGCGAGACTGTGCCACTGCACTCCCGCCTAGGCAACAGAGCGAAATTCTGTCTCCAAAAAAAAAAAAAAAAAAAAGGCAATAATAATAAGGCACATTTGTAGAGTAGTTTAGACCCTGCTACTCAAAGCGTGGTCCTCAGAGTAGCATCTTAGGTACCACCTGGGATGCTGCTTGGTAGAAATGCAGAATGTTGGGGCCCAACCCAGCGTCACTGAAGCAGAACCTGCTTTGAGCAAGATCCCCAAGGGATTCTATGCACATTACAGTGTGAATAGCACTACTTCAGTCTTTGCCAAACATGTTCACATTGATTATCTCACTTAAACTCTTCTCAATACCCCTGATTTCCTTGGATATAGTTATGTAAATCCTACGTTGCAGTTGAGGAAACTGAAGCTGAGCAGGTTAAAATAACTGGCCCAAGAATATTCAGAAGAACTCCATGAAAACAGACTTTTTAACCCCCAAGGCCATACTTTGTTTATATCCCTTTCACCCCATGCCTTGTTTTTCCTCACTCCAGCTGCCCACTGGAGGCGAGGTCTGCAAGTCTTGCAGCCCTCAGGATCTTTCTCTGTTGGGCTCCAGACCTGAAATATGGCAAATTTGGCTTGGGACCAAAAATGCTCATTGCTTTTTGGCCTCAGTCCTTCTTCTCTACCTTCACTACAAGTCTCAGTTAGGAGTTCAGAGCACGCTATGGTCTGAATGTTTGTGTCCTCCAAAATTTACGATTCAAATCCTAGTTCCCAAGATGACGGTACTTGGATCTGGGGCCTTTTGGGAGGTCCTTAGGTCATGTGGGCTCTGGGATTAGTGCCCTTAGGAAATAGGCCCAAGGGAACCTGTTTGTCCCTTCCACTGTCTGAGGACACAGTGAGAAAGCTCCATCTATGAGAAACAGTGCCCTGACAAAACACTGAATCTGCTGGCACCTTAATCTCAAACATTCTAGCCTCCAGAACTGTGAGAAATAAATGTCTGTTGTTTATAAGTCACCCACTTATAGCATTTTGTTACAGCAGCCTGAACAGATGAAGAAAGAGGGACAGCCAGACCTTCACTGGGTGTGAGGTGGGTGGAGGTATTAGTGGGTCTCTCCTTTGAGTGAAGTTTACCAAGTTCCATTTTTTTCTTCTTAAAAGCAGGTTAAGTAGGGGTGCTGAATCTGGGGTTCCTCAGAATCCCAAGGCATCTGTGGATAGAATTCAAGGAGTCTGTGATCTTGGCTAAGAAAAATATTTCACATTTTTATTTGCACTAACCTCTTACCACACCTAGCATTTTCTTTACTATAACTACAGGAAACAAACCACACGAGGCTCAGCAGGACCTGGGACCTGTGACTTTGTCACTATGAGAAATCACAGATATTTCCATATTGCATAACAACTACTGCAGACCTTGAAATCTCATTTATGATCATGATAACTTCAATATTACCTCAGTTGTTAGACCCACACTAGATCTTGTTATTTAATGTGTTAATAGGTGAAGCGCAGTGTGGCCCACGCCTGTAATCCCAGCAATTTGGGAGGCTGAGGATGGCGGCTCACCTGAGGTCAGGAGTTCAAGACCAGTCTGGTCAACATGGTGAAATCCCGTCTCTACTAAAAATACAAAATTAAAAGCGCAGTGTGGCCCACGCCTGTAATCCCAGCAATTTGGGAGGCTGAGGATGGCGGATCACCTGAGGTCAGGAGTTCAAGACCAGCCTGGCCAACATGGTGAAACCCCGTCTCTACTAAAAATACAAATATTAGCCAGGTGTGGTGGCACGCACCTGTAGTCCCAGCTACTAAGAAGGCTGAGGCAGGAGAATCGCTTGAACACGGGAGGCGGAGGTTGCAGTGAGATGAGATCACACCACTGCACTCCAGCCTGGGTGACAGAGCGAGACTCTGTCTCAAAAATAATAATAATAATAATAATAATAATAAATAAATGTATTAAAGTAGCACTATAATGCCAAAATACCACAATATATGTGTATACATATGTAATCTTTTTTATTTTTTAGAGACAAAGTCTCTCTCTGTCACCCACAGTGCAGTGTAGTCGCACCACCATGGCTCACTGCAGCCTTGACCTCCCAGGCTCAAGCAATTCTCCCAGCTCAGCCTCTTGAGCAGCTGGGACTACAGGCATGTGCCACCATGCCTGGCTAATTATTTTTTTAATTATTTATAGAGATGAAGTCTTCCTATGTTGCCCAGACTGGTCTTAAACTCCTGGGCTCAAGAGATCCTTCTGCCTCAGTCTCCCAAAGTGCTCGGATTACAAACGTGCACCACCTCATCCAGCCTATCATTTTATACTTGGATAAATGTGTTATCAATATAATGGCTTCATTTGTAACCTTACGAACTTCATTTTATGAACTTAAAAGCCCACCACAACCCTTCCTTCCCATGTAACCTTTCTACTGTGACTCTGCCATTTCTGCATCAAGAGGTAAAGTCGCAGTGGCTCAAGCCTGTAATCCTAGCACTTTGGGAGGCCGAGACGGGCGGATCACGAGGTCAGGAGATCGAAACCATCCTGGCTAACATGGTGAAACCCCGTCTCTACTAAAAAATACAAAAACTAGCCCGGGCGAGGGGTGGCGGGCGCCTGTAGTCCCAGCTACTCGGGAGGCTGAGGCAGGAGAATGGCATAAACCCGGGAGGCAGAGCTTGCAGTGAGCTGAGATCCGGCCACTGCACTCCAGCCTGAGCGACAGAGTGAGACTCCATCTCAAAAAAAAAAAAAAAAAAAAAGAGGTAAAGTCTGTTACCCTACCCCTTGATTCTGGGCCGGCCCTGCCTGTGACTTGCTTTGACCAGGAGAATCTGGGGCAGTGCTGTGGGACTTCCATGCCTAGATCTTAAGAAGACTTTGAAATGTCTGTGTTTATCCTCTTGGAAACTAGCCACAAGGCAGAGGAGCCCAGGCTAAACTGAATAATGAGAGAACATGTGAAAGGAGAAGGGCCACATGGAGAAAACCAAGGCACCCCAAGGAACAGCCAGGACCAACACTCCAGTCACATGACCAGGGCCACCTGGGACCCGCCAGCCCCAGTCATGCAGGCCAAGTTGACACTACATGGAGCAGAGATGAGCCATCCCCAAGCCCTGACCCACAGAATCATGAACAATAAATAGAAGCGCAGCCCAGGCTGCCTGCCTCCACTCCATGGTCCCGCTCCTGTCCACAGCAGTGTCACTGGGTTTTGGGGTGGTTTGCTGTACTGCAAGAGATAACTGAAACAGTCCATGAGTGTTTCTTTCAGCTCTGCAGTGACAGCTACAGTTTTCAATATACTCATTTTATACTCGGCTCACTGCAGCCTTGACCTCCTGGGTTCAAGCAACGAATGCCTCAGCATCCCAAGTAACTGGGACTACAGGCACGCATCACCATACCTGGTTAATTTTCTGATATTTTGTAGAGACAGAGGTCTCCCTATGTTGCCCAGGCTGGTCTCAAACTTTTGAGTTTGAGTAACCCTCCTGCCTCAGCCTCCCAAAGTGCTTAGATTACAGGCATAAGCCATTACACCCTGCTAAAATTTTAATCTCCAGCCTAGATCTTTCTCTGTTGGGCTCCAGACCTGAAACATGGCATTTTCTTCCTTTCCACCAAAGCCCACTACGTCTCTGTGGTCCCTTCTATTTCAGACAGTGAATCAAGCCAGAAACCTGGCAGTTCTCAATACTACCCTCTTCCTTATGTCTACATCCAATTGATTACCGAATCCTGCTTGCTCTTGGCATCTCTATTCCATCCTCTCCAGACCTGCCACCATTTCTTGGTTTATGCCAGCATCATCTTTGCTGCCTGCAAAAGCCTTCTCAATGGTGACAGACCCTCACTCCTCTGGTCCATTCTCCACGCTGGGCCAGAATAAGCTTCCTACACCATCATCCCTGTTACAACCTGTCAGCAGGTCCCCCTTGTCCTTAGGATAAAAGCTCCACTTATACATTCCTTAGTATGGCATGCAAAGGCACTTCATGTTCTAGGCTGCTTTCCTTAACAGCCTAAGTTCCCCACCTGGTCCCCCACTCGATGAGTGGGGATTATGGGGATTACAATTCAAGGTGGGATTTGGGTGGGGACAGAGCCAAGCCATATCCACCATATACAAACCTAAGATGACAGTTTTCCATGTCTGACCCTACAATGACACAAGCTAAGGGAAAGGCACAGAAGGACCCACACTTCCACCTAGGTGTTTGCACATATCCTGTCTGTAACTCCAGTGGGTCTTCAGACAATCTACAATTACTTTCTCCATTGAAAAAAAAACAAAAAACAAAAAAACAAAACTTGAGTGCTTTGTATAGAACAGATACTGGATCAAAAAGATGATTATAGGCTGGGTATGGTGGCTCATGCCTGTAATCTAAGCACTTTGGGAGGCCAACAGAGGAGGACAGATTGAGCCTAGGAGTTCAAGACCAGCCTGGGCAACACAGTGAGACCTAAGCTCCACAAATAGTAAAAAAAAAAAAAAAATCAGCCAAGGCTAGGTGCAGCAGCTCACGCCTGTAATACCAACACTTTGAGAGGCCAAGGCAGGTGGGTCACTTGAGGTCAGGAGTTCAAGAACAGCCTGGTCAATATGTGAAACCCTGCCTCTACTAAAAATACAAAAATTAGCTAGGCGTGGTGGCAGGTGCCTATAATCCCAGCTACTCGGAGACTGAGGCAGGAGAATCACTTGAAACCAGGAGGCGAAGGTTGCGGTGAGCTGAGACTGTACTACTGCACTCCAGCCTGGGCAACAGAGTAAGACTCCATCTCAAAAAAACAATCAATAGATTAACAAGGAATCACTTGAACCTGGGAGGCAGAGGTTGCAATGAGCTGAGACTGTACTACTGCACTCCAGCCTGGGCAACAGAGCAAGACTCCATCTCAATCA
>NW_012113253.1:5299205-5301908 GCF_000951035.1 Colobus angolensis palliatus
AAAAAAATCCCCATTTCAAACCATGACCTATAACTTCCTCAGTAGCCTAGCTCCTCCTGCCTTACTTTCCAACCTCATCCCCTCCCACTCTCCCTGACACCCTCTGCACCTCCAGCCACACTGCATCCCATGGGGCCAGCTCTTTAGTGCTATAAGACTGCCTTAGCTGCTCCCTCTACTTAGGTGCACTTGCCTGGGATCCTTCTATCCTCTCATGAGGTTTTCAGCTTAAATATCTCCTTGGAGCAAGCTTCTCCTATATTTCATACCAAACCAGTTGCCCAGTCACACTCTTATCACTCTGTTACAATTTGGTGCACTGCAGTGAACTTACCTTCATGGTGCTTGTGTGTGTGTGTGTGTGTATTTGACGTGTATGGATCTTTGTCTCCCCTGGCCTGTCTTGTTCACTGCTGCTGTGCCTGGAACAGTGCCTAGAACACAGTAGTTGCTCAACAAATAGTTGTCCAATGGGGTGGATAAACGAACAAAGGCATGCACAACACAGTGTTTCCTGAATGAGGATGTGGCACCGAGACATGAAAATGCACCATATGTTTGAGGAACAGCAAGCAGTTTGCTGTGGCTGTGGGCAAGGGTAAGTCTGGGTGGGAGAGGAGGTGGGGAGGGTTGGGAGAGTCCTATAGTTGGAGGCGGACTGGATAGCTCAGAACTGAATGGCCTTTCATCTCCTGGCAACAGGAGCCACGGATCATTTTTAAGGAGAGAATGTTATGATTGGATCATGACTTTTAAAAAGCCATTCCAGCCACAGTGTGGAGCTTGGGCAGTGGAAAATAAGCTGGAATCTGGGTGGAGGTTGGGTGGGGGGATTGCAGATTGTTTAATCCGAGCAAGACTTGATGACAGATTGATCTAGTGCAACATTTCCAGGGTAGAAATGGAAAATGAGAACAGAGACATTTCTGAGGCAAAACTGCTGGGTCCTGGGGACAAATCAGATCCAGGGCTTTGAGAGAGAAGGTGAAGGCTGGAAGGAGGCAAGGCTTGCATCAGGGAAGGAGTAGAAACAGCAATTTTAGTTTTGGATATGTTGAATCTGAGGAGCCCGGGAAACATCTTTCTCTGAATCTCTAGGAATTGTGCCACCACCACACTGTTCCTCCTACCCCTTTTCTCTTTTCTTTCCTGTTTTGAATCACTCTCACAAGTCAGGACCGCTCCCTGCTTCTCAGCCCGCTGGGGAGCCAGGCCAGCAGGCCCCACATTCGTGAGGAAGGGACAGGGTTCTCCCCTGTAGGGTCTGGCAGAAGCCACCCCAGGGGAGGGCCCTGACAGGAAGGAAGGTAGGCCTGCAGAGGGGCACACAGGAGCTTCCTCTCCCGCTGCAGTGTTCAGGGCCAGCTGCTCCAGCCCTCAGGCTGGGTCAACAGGATGGGACAGCCCAGGCGGAAGGAAGCCTGTGGGGAGGGACACCCCGCAGACAGAAGCAGGGACATGGGGTGGGGAGGGGCAGGAAGAGCTGCCGGGCTGCTGAGCTGGCGCCTTTCCAGCAGACTCAGGAGGGGCGGTGACAGGAGGCCATTCCGTCCTCATTCCCGCAGCCCTGGGCCTCTCTGGTCCTGGCCAACAGTATTATCATTATTATTGCTGTTGTTCGCTAGCCTGGGCCTTAGATATATTAGAAAAGAAAACATCGGAAGATACGCATAGCATTGGCAGTTTATAAAACAATTAATTCCCTTCCTAGGCTCATTCTGTGATAATTGAGATAGAAATGCTATTTGCATTACCAACCTTTCAGTTACAGAGACGTGAGTGCTCGCAGGAGGGACAGTGAATTTTGCCTTAAATTCATCCTGTCTAAATCGGAGATCTTATCTCCGATTTGCTTTAAGACCCGTTATCACTACCTTCCTCTCCAACAACAGCTGCTGTGATTGCGCACAAAAGGCCAAAAGGGGGCAAATCCGTGCCAAAGCAGAGCCCTGGGCTTTCCTGATCAGAAGGCCCAGCCCCAGCCCCGGGCGCAGCACGCGGGCGGCTTCCTTTCAGAAACCCAGCCAGCCTCCCACCGGCTGGAGCGGGTGGGTGGGGCGGTAGTGGTGGCGGTTTCTGGGGACGGCCGGCAAACCACCTCCAGGCGTGCTCCAGCGGGAGCCTGGAGACCCTAGGAGAGCCCTCCCCACAAGCAGCTTCCAGGCAGGACGCTTCCAGAGGTCTTGGTCCGGGGTGGGGGTGAGATGGGGTCTACGTTTGAAACAGCTACAATTTAAACTTCAGTTACACCGAGCTCAAACTCGATTCCGCAGCCGAGTGTCGGCGCCAGAGGACGATAAAAACTCGAGTCTACGGCTCCCTACCACGCCCCTGGTCCCGTCCTGGGGCTTCCAGGAGTCCTCACGCCATCCTCTGGGTTGCCCAGGAGGAAGGATGGGCGGGGCGGGCAGGCGCTGCGGGCACTGCAGATGGGGAGGGCGAGCCCGCGGCACGGCGTGAGCGGGGGAGGGGCTCGCGAGCAGGTGTCGGCTCCGTGACAGGGTCCCCCATCCCGCGCCCCAGTGCTCCCCGAGGCTCAGCGAGGCAAAACCCAGCAAATGCTTCAGAAATGCAGCTCAGTCGGTCACCGGGTTCTGCTTCCTCATCAGACGCGCAAGAGGATGGCGCTTCCAATGCAAATCTCTTGGCTCTGGCCCCTTGGCTGGCAGCCGCCGCGTCCCCCGCCTGCCTGGCGTCCCGCCC
>NW_012113253.1:5302208-5303715 GCF_000951035.1 Colobus angolensis palliatus
GGGGACGAGGGGCGAGGAGTGGGCGAGGGGTGGGCTAGGGGCGGGGGGCGTCACTGAATCAGGTGGCCTCTGGAGTTCCCCCGGGCAGGGCCGAGGGAACACGCTGCCGGGGATTGTGTACACGCTCTACTGACACCAGCTTCACGCTGCCGGGCAGTCGCTGATCACGCGTGGCCCCGCGAGCCCATTGGCCGGCGCCTCACACACCTTTGCCGCTGATTGGCCGGCCTCAGGCTCCGCCCCCGCCCCCGCCCGCAGCGCGGGGCAGGCTGAGCGGCTACCTGAATGGGGAGGGGGCAGACGGCGCTGAGCGCGGCGGCGGCGGGAGCGACGTCGAGTGTCTCCGGGCGCCCGTCTGTGGCCAAGCAGCCAGCAGCCTAGCAGCCAGTCAGCTTGCCGCCGGCGGCCAAGCAGCCAACCATGCTCAACTTCGGTGCCTCTCTCCAGCAGACTGCGGTAAGTCATTTGGGGATGCCCCTGTGCTTCCTCGCCTGGTCGCGTCTGGGGGGGCCAAAGGGGGCGCGGACCCCGAGCCCCTGACATCAGCCACGCCTGAGAATCGGGGCTGCAGCGGAGTCGTGGGGAAGGAAAGGGCTTCCTGCCTGCAGACTATGGGCATTAGTGAGGGCGTGTGTGCTGGGGAGGGGGTCGAAGCCGGGGGCTCGGATCTTGAGACGGGAACAGGGGTCTTGCTCTAGATGTACTGAGGAGGGGAAGGGGCAACTCCGCATGGAGACCCGAGAGGGCTGGTGAGGAGGAGGATGACTGTGGAGCGGGGGAGGAGTGAGGAGAGGGCTGTTGCCCTGCAGCGAGGTTGGGGTACGGCGTGGAAAGGGAGTCGTGGGAGGGACAAGGGGGCTACCCTGCACCTGGCACCGAAGAGAGATGCCCGGTCTGGCTCAGGAACGCGAACCAGGGTAGGAGGGGGCTGCTCGCAAGCACTCGGGAGGCGGGGTGTCCACAGGAGAGGCCAGTGGGCTACCCATCCTGGGGGTCTGAACCCACGCTTGGAAGACGGGGGCTGCTCAGCAGATAGCCAGGGGCTGGGGGAAGGGGCGCCTGGCGTCGGCGCAGGGGATGACACGAGGGCCCACCGACCGCCCTGGGGGACGAGTTGCTCCTCCAGACGTCTGGAGGGGGACTCTTACCCCAGGGGCAGGTGGCCGCCTTCTGACGACCCCTTGGAAGAGGCGGGGAGCCGCTTCGGGGGCGGGAGAGTGGGAAGCGGGACCCAGCAGCTGGGGCGGGAAGGTGGGCGGGGGGAGCTGGGCCGCGAGACGCGGGGGCCGCGCGTCTGGAGCCGGGGCCTGTGGGGGCTGCACGTCTGAGAACCCGTGGAGACGCGCGGCGGGAGGGGCCTGGAGCTGCCGGAAGCCACGGGGAGGGGGTGCCGCGTCTGCAGGGAGAGACGGGGTGGTCTGAGGTCCCGTGGGCCGCGTGGGCGGGAAGTGCCGAGGGCTCGGCTGGGTTCCCGGGGGCTGCTGGCGGGAGGAGGGCGGCGGCCGGG
>NW_012113253.1:5304452-5317983 GCF_000951035.1 Colobus angolensis palliatus
CTCCCTTTCCTCCCCTCCCTGTTTCCCTTCCTGTCTTTCCCAGCTCACGCTCTCTTTCTCTGCCGCCTGCCTTTCTTTTTTCCTTTCTTTGCCTTGGCGTCTTGGGGCTGTTACACACACGCGCGCTGTCCATTGCAGCTTACATAAAGGCGGGCGCGATTATGCAATTGCATTGTTAGAGATATTTCAAGAGCAGTGGCTCGTTGTCTTAGGATTTCAACACGAAGGCATCATGCATTTTTGAAAAACTAGTATTGAGAATAATACCTTGCAACGTAAAGAATGTTTGCTTTTTTTTTGGTATTTTTACACAATCTCTGACCAAACAAGTCTGAACAGTTTTTTTTTTTAATGAAAAATAGGAGAAATGGTGGGTAGTACCTTTTTTTATAGTGTAGTTCAAAGAAGTTTACTATAAAACATTAGGTAGGAGTTCTACACATAAGTGCAAAACGTGCTGTTACTTTGTCATCAAGTAGTTCTTTAAGGAATTAAAATATATTCTACTTTGATTATGCTCACTCTTTAAAGTCGGTTTTTGCAAATTCCAAGTAGAATATTACATTTTTTGATTATCCAGTTTTTAGTAATTTTGCATTAGCTAAGTTGTAGTTATGCATGGCAAACCATTGTGTCAAATAGATTCAGTAAAAGGGAGCACAAATATGAAGAGGTTGAAAGTTAATTAAAATAAGCATTGGAATTTTTTTCTATGTATTTCACTTGATTTTTCTTTACCATAATCAAGTTATCAAATAACTTTAGATCTTAAATAATACAATTTTAACTTGAAAGATACCCTGAGGATCCCTTATCTTTGATTTTTATCCCAAAGTGCAAAGTGAGACTTTCCAAAAGGTCAGACCCATAGCAACAGGCCAGAGCTCTACTACATTTTGTCTTTATTAGAAGGTTTTGGCTTTCTTTTTTTCTATCAGAAATTTGTACCTCAAAAGACCTCATACCATACCTGTAATATTTTTAAAAGATAAATTTTTCGCAGCACTCTCCCTTATTTTGTCCGACTCTAGTTGCAGGTAGCTACTCTGGAAAGTCTTTATAAAACACTTTTTTTTCTTCTTAGCCAAATACTTCTCTTTTTGGATCACAAATGCATTGATAATTTTCGTCTTAGTCCCCTTAATGGGACTAGGTGTGCCTCTCTTCCATGAAAGGATATCAGTGTTAAAGTCTAAGTGTTAGAGAAAGAATGAGGAAGATTTTATTGCCACTACTGTGAGGTTTGGGTTACCTACCTAACAAGTGTAGCTGAACTTCCTAAGTATCATAGTAGGTGTGAGAGGAAAATTATTTCGGATTCTAACTTGGAAAGTTGTGAGTTGTTAAAAAAAAAAACAAAAACAAAAACAAAACAGTATTTGCTCGTTTCTCTGTGTGTCATTTGGATGACAAAAAATATGCTTATAAACTTTCCTCTTGTTTTTATAGGAGGAAAGAATGAAAATGATTTCTGAAAGGCCAAAAGAGAGTATGTATTCCTGGAACAAAACTGCGGAGAAAAGTGATTTTGAAGCTGTAGAAGCACTTATGTCAATGAGCTGCAGTTGGAAGTCTGACTTTAAGAAATACGTTGAGAACAGACCTGTTACACCAGTGTCTGATTTGTCAGAGGAAGAGAATCTGCTTCCTGGAACACCTGATTTTCATACAATCCCAGCATTTGTAAGTATTATTGTTTTTAAGATAGATGTAAATTACAGAATTTCTTAAAATTTACGTAATAAACTGTAGATTTCTCATGCTTATATATTTCCCTTTTCTTTAGTGTTTGACTCCACCTTACAGTCCTTCTGACTTTGAACCGTCTCAAGTGTCAAATCTGATGGCACCAGCGCCATCTACTGTACACTTCAAGTCACTCTCAGATACTGCCAGACCTCACATTGCTGCACCTTTCAAAGAGGAAGAAAAGAGCCCAGTATCTGCCCCCAAACTCCCCAAAGCTCAGGCAACAAGTGTGATTCGTCATACAGCTGATGCCCAGCTGTGTAACCACCAGTCCTGCCCAGTGAAAGCAGCCAGCATCCTCAACTATCAGGACAATTCTTTTAGAAGAAGAACCCACCTAACTGTTGAGGCTGCAAGAAAGAACATACCATGTGCCGCTGTGTCACCAAACAGATCCAAATGTGAGAGAAACACAGTGGCAGATGTTGATGAGAAAGCAAATGCCGCACTTTATGACTTTTCCGTGCCTTCCTCAGAGACGGTCATCTGCAGGTCTCAGCCAGCCCCCGTGTCCCCACAGCAGAAGTCAGTGTTGGTCTCTCCACCTGCAGTATCTGCAGGGGGAGTGCCACCTATGCCGGTCATCTGCCAGATGGTTCCCCTTCCTGCCAGCAACCCTGTTGTGACAACAGTCGTTCCCAGCACTCCTCCCAGCCAGCCACCAGCCGTTTGCCCCCCTGTTGTGTTCATGGGCACACAA
Organism: Colobus angolensis palliatus; assembly: GCF_000951035.1. Taxonomy (NCBI): domain Eukaryota; kingdom Metazoa; phylum Chordata; class Mammalia; order Primates; family Cercopithecidae; genus Colobus; species Colobus angolensis. Next base: position 5,306,902 of record NW_012113253.1, read on the forward strand.
GTCCCCAAAGGCGCCGTCATGTTTGTGGTACCCCAGCCCGTTGTGCAAAGTTCAAAGCCTCCAGTGGTGAGCCCGAATGGCACCAGACTCTCTCCCATTGCCCCTGCTCCTGGGTTTTCCCCTTCAGCAGCAAAAGTCACTCCTCAGATTGACTCATCAAGGATAAGAAGTCACATCTGTAGCCACCCAGGATGTGGCAAGACATACTTTAAAAGTTCCCATCTGAAGGCCCACACGAGGACGCACACAGGTACCGGCCACTTCTTTCTTATGTCTTTAGTGTTTAAATGAAGAGGTTTTGGCTGTGATCACACATTTAAACCCAGGATGATAAGGAGGAACTTGCCTTAGCTAGTTTAGAGGATGGTATTTACCAGTGCAAGGTCCTCCAAAAGGCTTTATTGGAGGCTGCTCACGAGTGCCATAATCCCTGCACTTTAGGAGACCAAGGTGGGAGGATTGTTTGAACACAGGAGTTCAAGAGCAGCCTGTGCAACATAGTGAGACCTCATCTCTACAAATAATTTAAAAATAAATAAGTGTGTAAATAAAGACTTGATTGATGTGCTTTTGTTTCAGTCTCTCAAATGATTCTGTAGATGTCTGAATAGTTACTTTAATAAGGTATCTTTAAAGCTTTTGAATCATAGTTGAAGTCAGGAAGTCTTTTCATTTTTGGCTTTCTAAAGGGATGAGGTCTTGCTCTATTGCCCAAACTGGTCTCAAACTTCTGGGCTCAAGCTATCCTCCTGCCCCAGCCTTCTGAGTAGTGGGGACTACAGATGCATACCACCCCACCCGGCTGCCTTATTTCATGAGGAGAAGAGTTTTGTAAATGTGATCGAGTGACAAGTTGAAATTGGAGCAATACATACCTCATATTCATTTGACGGTTTGATTTATTAGCTTTTATTATTTAAAATATATCTCCTCATATACTTCTAGATAGAACTGAACATGTAATTTATCGCAGTCTTATACATAACAATGATTTGTATTTCTTTGTTTTAGGAGAAAAACCTTTCAGCTGTAGCTGGAAAGGTTGTGAAAGGAGGTTTGCCCGTTCTGATGAACTGTCCAGACACAGGCGAACCCACACGGGTGAGAAGAAATTTGCGTGCCCCATGTGTGACCGGCGGTTCATGAGGAGTGACCATTTGACCAAGCATGCACGGCGCCATCTATCAGCCAAGAAACTACCAAACTGGCAGATGGAAGTGAGCAAGTTAAACGACATTGCTCTACCTCCAACCCCTGCTCCCACACAGTGACAGACTGGAAAGTGAAGAGTCAGAACTAACTTTGGTCTCAGCGGGAGCCAGTGGTGATGTAAAAATGCTTCCACTGCAAGTCTGTGGCCCCACAACATGGGCTTAAAGCAGAAGCCCCACAGCCTGGCGCGAAGGCCCCTCCTGGGTTAGGTGACAAAAAGGGCTTCGGCCACAGGCAGGTCACAGAATGGCAGGTTTCATTTCTTATCACATAAGAGAGATGAGAAAGCTTTTATTCCTTTGAATATTTTTTTGAAGGTTTCAGATGAGGTCAACACAGGTAGCACAGATTTTGAATCTGTGTGCATATTTGTTACTTTACTTTTGCTGTTGATACTTGAGACCAACTTTTCAATGTGATTCTTCTAAAGCACTGGTTTCAAGAATATGGAGGCTGGAAATAAACATTACGGTACAGAGATGGAGATGTAAAATCAGTTTGTATTATTACAAATATTGTCATCTTTTTCTAGAGTTATCTTCTTTATTATTCCTAGTCTTTCCAGTCAACATCGTGGATGTAGTGATTAAATATATCTAGAACTGTCATTTTTACACTATTGTGAATATTTGGAATTGAACGGCTGTATATTGCTAAGAGGGCCCAAAGAATTGGAATCCTCCTTAATTTAATTGCTTTGAAGCACAGCTACAATTTGTTTTTGTATTTTTGTTTTGAAAGTTTAACAAATGACTATATCTAGGCATTTCATTATGCTTTGAACTTTAGTTTGCCTGCAGTTTCTTGTGTAGATTTGAAAATTGTATACCAATGTGTTTTCTGTAGACTCTAAGATACACTGCACTTTGTTTAGAAAAAAAATCTGAAGATGAAAATATATATTGTAAAGAAGGGATATTAAGAATCTTAGATAACTTCTTGAAAAAGATGGCTTATGTCATCAGTAAAGTACCTTTACATTATGAGGATATAATGTGTGCTTTATGGAATTAGAAAATTAGTGACCATTATTCACAGGTGGACAAATGTTGTCCTGTTAATTTATAGGAGTTTTTTGGGGATGTGGAGGTAGTTGGGTAGAAAAATTATTATTAGAACATTCACTTTTGTTAACAGTATTTCTCTTTTATTCTGTTATATAGTGGATGATATACACAGTGGCAAAACAAAAGTAAATTGCTTAAAATATATAGTGAAAAAGTCACTATATCTTCCCATTTAACATTGTTTTTGTATATTGGGTGTAGATTTCTGACATCAAAACTTGGACCCTTGGAAAACAAAAGTTTTAATTTAAAAAAAATCCTTGTGACTTACAATTTGCACAGTATTTCTTTTGTTGTACTTTGTATCTTGTTTACAATAAAGAATTTCCTTTGGTATATAGAATGGTCATTGCATTTCTTAAAAACCATTCTCAACTCTCACCTTGACACTGATCACTTCTATTATCCAAGGACTTAGTGTCTGAATTTCTCTAAGGGTCTCATTCAAATTTAGAACTGTAGGAGTATGTCTTTAACATGAATTGATTTAGAGAGTATACAAAGTGAGGCCAAGTATCTATCTATCTGGTGAGGTAATATGTGAACCAGCCAGTTCTAAGAAACCACATTTAATTTTTAAACGTTTTTTATTTTTCAAGACACAGTTTCACTCTGTCACCCAGGCTGGAGTGCAAGTGGCATGATCTCAGCTCACTGCAACCTCTGCCTCCCAGGTTCAAGTGATTCTCCTGCCTCAGCCTCCAGAGTAGTTGGGATTACAGGCATGCACCACCACGCCTGGCTAATTTTTATGTTAGTAGAGACGGGGTTTCGCCATGTTGACCAGGCTGGTCTCAAACTCCTGACCTCAACTGACCCGCCCATCTTGGCCTCCCAAAGTGCTACTTTTTAAGCATTCTTGAATGTTTTGGTGATTTGGGGTTGAAATACAGCCCCAACTCTCAATAAAATCTTGTTAAGTAGTAGTCAAGTTGAAGGGAACACCACAGTGAATAATTACAAGCAATGAAACTGCTGTGGCAAATGAAAAGAAGACTGACTTATTAAACAGTGAGTAAATTGCTCACCTCTGGAAGTTAACTTGGACAATTAAGTGATACCTTAAATGCAATAAACATATTGGTACTTAAGCTGCATGAAAAGTAATCCACTTCTGAAGAGAAACACTTGTTAGTCACTCATCAGTAGAAAGAACTAAGGGCTGTAAATGCTACTTGGTGCATAGAGTATAATTTTGTAGATTACTATTTTAGCTTGCACTGAAATCCCCTTGTGGTCAGGAGAACATCTTCCACAATACCCAACTTAACCAGTGACCTAGAGTCTGCCTTACTGTTGAACAAACACCATGGTAAGGGTCCGTATACCGACTTGGCACCAGTTGTGGGACAAGTGTCTTGGGACATCTGTACACCTGTTGCTACTTTTCTTGGAAACTTAATACCACATGAGTGTGACACAGCTGCTGGAGAGAGGCTTTGCCATTCTGGCCTCTTGTGTAGCTTTGGTGTTGGGCGCCTGGAAGATCCTCTTCCTTTAGAGCTTTTCATGGTGGCAAGTCTCCAGAAGTGGCAATGGAGGAAGATGGCTGAAATATTTTCTGCCTCCCCTAATGCCCAGTCCTTTGTAATGATGTGGCCAGTGAAACTGTGCCACCCGTTGGCTGTGTTCTTTGCAGTCCTAGTTGGTATCTGAGATCTTTCCTTAAGAATCTTGTAAACAGAGTTATTGTTTTTGAGTTGAATGTTGAAGCAGGATCTAATTTTTTTTTTTTTTTAGATGGAGTCTTACTCTGTTGCCCAGGCTGGAGTGCATGATCTCAGCTCTCTGTAACCTCCACCTTCTGGGTTCAAATTATCCTGCCTCAGCCTTCCCGAGTAGCTGGGACTACAGGCGCCCAAAACTAATAAGTTAAACTTAGTACAATACTATTAAGTTTTCATAAGGATACTAAAATGGAGAAAAGTTGAAGCAGAAACACCTTTTTACTAGCTTAATTTTTTACTAGCTTTTCTGCTTTTTTCTATGACAGAACCTAATCCAGGATCTCAAACTGCTTTTAGCTGTCATGTCTCTGTAGCCTCCTCCAATCTGTAGTAGTTTCTGAGTCCTGTCATTTGAACATTACTTGTCAGTTACTTTGCAAAATGTCCCTTAATGTGGGTTTGTCTGATGTTTATTCATGATTAGATTGAGGCTATGGGGTATGTGGGAAAGATGCCCCAGAGTGATAATGCCCTTCTCAACACATCTTACCTACGAATACATGGTGTCCATATGCATTACTAGTGATGCTAACCTCACTCACTTTGGCTAGGGTAATATCTGCTGGAATTTTCCACTGTAAATTTACCATGTTTCTCTTTATAATTATTAAATATGCAGAGAGACATACTTTAAGACTATGCAAATAACCTGTGTCTGCTTACACTTTTCCCCATTTATTTTAGTATCCTTATGGAAATCTTGCCTGGGGCAATTATTACTGTGATATGCTAATTCCCTCATTATTTATTAAGTTGGAATTATGTAAGAGTTGTTTCTTCTCCATTTATTCAGTTTTTTTAAATGTCAGCATGGACTTGAATATTTATCTCATTCTTTGAGTTCTAACACTATACTTAATTATTCTGTGACTCAATTGTTCCATCTTCAGCCCTTATTAGCTCTTTCAGTATTCAATCATTTTTAATAACTGAAGATGAAAATTTTGTATGGTTCCACCTATCATTTCTCACTGGAACAAGAACTGTTTGGTATTAGTAACTACTTTTTTAAAGTGTTTTCTACCTGCATTGCTGCCACCCTGTCTAATCCAGCATCTCTCACTCAAGCCGGTGCAGCCACCCCTAACTGGCCTCCCTGCCTCTGTCCTGTCTTCTTACTATCCAGTCTCCTCACAACAGAGTATTTTGAAAATGCAAACCTGATCATGTCACTTTTCTGTTTAAAACACTTCAGAAATCTCCCAGTGCCCTCAGAGTCAAGTTTAGGTTTTATAACATGGTCTAGAACAGTGCTGTCTAATAGAAATATAATGTGAGCCATATATAATTTGAAATTGTCTAGTAGCCACATCAAAAAAGTAAAAAAAAAAAAAAAGTATATTTAAATTTAAAATTTTTATTTAAAAAACATTTAATTTAATGTTCGTGGTAATCTTTGCAATCTAGTCTAGTCTCAGTAGGGACTAGCCTCATTCCAAGTGCTCTGTAGCCACAGGTGGCTGGCGGCTGCTGCAGTGGACTAAACAGGTCTAGAAGACCCTGCACCTTTTGGCTTCTACCAACCTCCCACCACACCACTTTCCATCTTATACTGTACATTGTGTCTAAGCTCCGAGCCTTCCTATGTGCTATGTCTTCTGGGAATGTTTTCCCTGCCCCCCAACCCCTTTCCCCCCACCCTGAGGCGTAGTCTCACCGTTGTCCAGCCTGGAGTGCAATGATGTGATCTCGGCTCACTGCAACCTCTGCTTCCCGGGTTCAAGTGATTCTCCTGCCTCAGCCTCCCAAGTATCTGGGATTACAGGCGCCCACCACCACACCCGGCTTATTTTTGTATTTTTAGTAGTGAGGGGGTTTCATCATGTTGGCCAGGCTAGTCTTGAACTCCTGACCTTAGGCGATCTACCAGCCTTGGCCTCCCAAAGTGTTGGGATTACAGGCGTGAGCCACGCACCTGGCCTTCCCTGCCCTTTTACTTTGATATTTTCACTATCATAATAATCATTATTACCCTTTACTTCATGTCTTTTTTCCTTGACTGTAAAACTTCACGAGGACAAGCATCCTGTGGGTCTAGCTCACTGCTACATCACCAGCATCTAGCACAGTCCCTGACACATAGCAGAGGCTTAACAATTTTACCAAACTGAAAGTTGAGCCACAAAGAGACCTGTGCAATTTTCGGGAGGGAGAACAACTAGGAAGTTGTTACATGACATGCAGGATACAGAAAAAGGAGGCAAGAAGCTGAAGATTGCCTTTTTCTTGTTCCCATCATTCTTTGATCATGCTGGAAGGACCATTTATTCCATCTTCCAAACTCTTAAAGAGTCTCATGGCATTTGAATTCTCTTCATTGCATTTTTAAGGGGGCAGGGAAGAAATCTGATCAAGACAGACATACACTAGGCTCACTAAGGCCCTTCATGTGAGTCTAATGCTTCAGCCTGGAAGGGCCGAGAAGTGTTGCCTTGGCTCTTACCCTACCCTTTCTGTTTAGAAGACTTTCAGAATAAGGCGGAGACAGAAATGGAGACTTCCATCGAGCGCACTGGACATCAGCAAAGCCCTGGAACTAGACAAGATCTTCTGGGCAGCATCTTAAGGGAATTTTATTCTGATGCCTTAATCCAGTCCTGGCATTTTGTTGACCAACTTAAGCAAAGCATGAGAAATGATAAAGCTGGTTTTCAAAGAGCACTGCCTCTAATTTTTTACACAGGTAACTGTGCCCTGGAGGTGTCAGTATCAGGGAAGAGTACTGATCAAATTAGAAGACCTGGTATATTAAGGTTCTCCCAGAGAAATAGAACCAATGGAACAAACAGAACAGATATACATATGTATTCCTTATATGAAACTGAATAAAAGGAATCAGATCATGTGATTATAGGGACTGAGACGTCGCAAGATCAGCAGTCAGCCAGCTAGAGACCCAGGAGAACCGATAGTGTAGTTCCAGTCCAAATGCCAGCAGGTTCAAGAACCAGGAAGAGACTATGTTTCAATGTGAGTACAAAGGCTGGAAAAAAAAGACAAAGTCCCAGCTCGAAGGCAGTCAGGCAGCAAGGCTTCCTCTTACTTAGCCTTTTGCTCCATTCAGGCCTTCAACTGATTGGATGAGGCCCATCTCCACTGGGGAGGGCAATCTACTGTATCCAGTCTACCAATCCACATGTTCATGTCCTCCAGAAACACCCTCACACCCCCCCCCACAATGTTTGACCACATATATGGGCATCCTGTGGCCCAGTCGAGTTGTCACATACAATTACCCACCATAGGCCAGGTGTGGTGGCTCACACTTGTAATCCCAACACTTTGGGAGACCAAGGCAGGAGGATTGCTTGAGCCCAAGGAGATTGAGACCAGCCTGGGCAACATAGGGACATCCCATCTGGACAAAAAAAAAAAAAGGAAAAAGCTAGCCAGGTGTTACCATCACATTGGGGATTAAGTAAAAATAAATAAATACATACATACAAATAAAAATAATAAATAAAAAGTAGCCAGGCATGGTGGTGCGCACCTGTAGTCCTAGCTACTTAGAGGCTGAGGTAGGAGGATCACTTGAGCCTGGGAGGCTGCTGAGCCGTGACTGCGCCATTGCACTCCAGCCTGAGTGACAGCATGTGAGACCCTGTCTCGAACAAAAACAAACAAAACACCACGCCTGGGTTCCAGTCCTGGTTACACTGATAACTAGCTTATTCCTTAAGAAGCTTGCTTTATCATTCTGGGTCTGGGTCTGCCTTTAAAAATGAGACTAAATGCAACTGCCCTATTCAGCTCATTAAGCTACTGATGAGTTCAAATAAAGTTTTGTACACAAAAGCCCCTGGGAAGTATAATGTATTCGATGTTTGCTGGCACCACTACAGCACCGGTGTCTGGTGCTGTACACACATGGCAGCAGATGCTTTAGAATGCCCACTGAGGGTGGCTGCCAATTCTAAAAAAGGGAAGCCACCTAGAATTGGATGATTAGAGAATTTTGATACCTAGGGTGCCCACATTTCTACCTACATATGGTAATTATTTGGGTGCCCCATTAACAGTAAATCTCATTGCAGTGAGGTCAACCTAATGGGAAGGAAAGCACAAAGCATGAAACCATGGCCATTTGCTGAGGAAAGCTAGAGCATGAGGACTCATCATTTAATTAGAAAGCACACATTTGGGTAGAGTTACCATAGAAGCCTCCAATGTATGAACTGAGTTCGTCAATTTACCGAAATCCCTTTGTTCTCTTTATAATGATCCCAGCTTGAGGGAATTCTCCAAGTCTGAATTTAGTTCATTCATGATGAAGTGCCCAATCTCAGATGCCCATCAAGCATGGGCTAAAAATGATATAAAGTTATGCCCAGAGCTCTAGGAATTCACAATCCCAAGGGAATGAGGATCAGCATGAGTGATAAAAACATCCCTGCCCCAAGGAAATCATCAGCCCACACCTGTGCCAGTTCTGCCCACATAATGTGGCCTCAAATTGACAGACACAGAATTCCAAGGAAGCACAACTCTCTTATCTTTGGCTTGTTCTAACGGAAGGAATAAAACTAAATGGAGCCGTCTGTTGTTTTAAGCTTCCCCTGCCAGTTGGCATCCTGATCTTGACAGAGATTAGAAATTCATGGCTCTCTACCATGGATGCCAACAATCCCTGCATGACCTTGATTGACCAGCTTGGCAGCGAGATGCTGAAAGGGAGAAAATGCCCCCAAAATATAAAAAGGTGACACCTTATCTTTCTTTCATTTTCTTGGAAGCATTTACTTTTTAATTCTAAATTTTAATTCTAAATTGGAGGCACAGCCTGGATTTAGAAAAATCTATATAAAATTCTGAGAAGAAAAGTTAAGAAATAACGTGAAATGAAGAAAGGATGACCCAGGCTGTTGTAGAAGCAGTTTCCTATTTCTCCGATTAAGCTGTGTGAAGCTTGAATATCAGTTTCAAAAAGGCACCCTTTTAGTTTGCACAATCTCATTGAAAAGATAAATACAAGCACTGAGTGTTTATTACCACTAGACAAAGTAAAACAGTGTGGCCTTGTGAAAGGAATCTTCTCCTGGGGTCATGGGACCATCATGCTGGTATCACTTCTATGCTGGCTACAAATGTAAGCTAAGTAAGCAATTTAACTATTTCACAGCTTTGTTTCAGTACCTATACAATGAGGTTATAGAGCTCATCTAACCTGTTTCTCAAGATACAATTAGGCTTGAAAACTGTGTGTGTGTGTGTGTGTGTGTGTGTGTGTGTGTACTGGGGGGGTGTTGGCAGTGGAGGGAGGGGGGTCAAACACTAAGAGGGCTGCCCAGATATCAATGGTGGGTATTGCACTGTCACAACTCAGATCAATTATTAAGACAGAAAAGGCCCCTATAGGTGGGGCAGCAATCCAATGTCAGTATAGAAATTGTCATGTCGTGGTACCTGTTAGGGAGGAAGGTCAAATTCCGAATGTTCACAAAATTGGGATGAAGCAATGAAGCAGCTCATTTCCAAGATGGCACCCAATAATTTTTGCTCTTGGATATTCACATCCTCATGTAGTGTCTGCTCATTTTGACTAGAGTTGATCTATATAACCAGTAGGATGGTGTAGAAATGATGGTATGTAATTTCCAAGACTCCTCCTAAAAGATATTATTGTTTCCAGCATGATCCTCTTGGATCACTCACTGTGAGGGAAACCAGTTGCCATGTTGTGAGGACGCACAAGCAGGTCTATGCGGAGGTCTACGTGCTGAGAACTACACCTTTTGTCAACAGCTAGCACCGTGATGCCAACCAAGCAAGAGAGCTACTTGGAAGTAGATCTTCCAGTCTCAATCAAGCCTTCAGATGACGGCAACCCTAGCTGATATTTTGACTGTAACCTCTGAGCCAGAACAATGTAGCTAAGCCATCCCCGATTCTTGACCTACAGAAACTGTGATAGATAATAAATTATATAATTATCTTAAGCCACTACATTTTGGGATAATTTGCTAACACAGATTTAGCAATGGATATTACAAGCAGTAAAGTATTTCTACAGAGTAGGCAATAAGATCCCAAAGTCCTGAAATGAAGACAACGTTCAGTTTAGTCCAGTTTCCATGCTGATTTTAGCTCTTTAATTGGACAATATATTTGGGAAGTGGCAAGATGGAGGAACAATGGACATACAGATTCTAGAGATTTCTACAAATTGGGACAATAGTATTGAAACTTCTAAGCTTTGACTACCTTTTTTAAAAGTAGAAGAGTGTCTGGTATACTGGTTGTATTAGTTTGTATTAGTTGTATTCGTTTGTATTAGTTTGCTAGGGTTGTATTAGTTTGCTAGGGCTGCCGTAACAAAGAACCACTGACTGGGTAGGTTAAACAACAGAAATTTATTTCCTCACAGTTCCAGAGGCTAGAAGGCCAAGATCAAGGTGTCAGCAGGATTGGTTTCTCCTGAGGCTTCTCTCCTTGACTTGTGGGTGGCCGTCTTCTCCCTGTGTCTTCACATGATTATCCTCCTGTGTCTGTGCTGTAATATCTTAACAATACCAGTCATATTGAATTAGAGCCTGTTCCAGTGAACTCATTTACCCTTAATTAACTCTTTTGAAACCTATTTCTAAATACAGTCGCATTCTGAGGTACTGAGGTTAGGACTTTAACATACGAATTTTGGGAAGGATCATAGCATTGGTCAACATGTCAGTCTATATTAGTCCATCATAGTACACCAATAGCAGTATTTTTTTCCTTCCTTTTCTTCCTTCCCTCCTTCCTTTCCCTTCCTTCCTTCATTCCTTCCTTCCTTCTTTCCCTTCCTCCTTCCCTCTCTTCCCTCTTTCCTCCCTCCCTTCCCTTCCTCCTTTCTTCTTTTCCTTCCTTCTTTCCTCCCTTCCTTCCCTCCCCCTTTCCTTCTTTCCTCCCTTCTTTCCCTCCCTCCTTCCTTCTTTCCTTCCCTCTTCCCTTCCTTCTTTCCTTCCTTCCTTCTTTCCTCCCTCACTCCCTTCCTTCCCTCCCCCTTTCTCTCCTTCCTTCCTTCTCCTTCCTTCCTTTTCCTTCCTTCCTTCCTTCTCTTCCTTCCTTCTTTCCTTCCTCCCTCCCTCCCTCCCTTCCTT